>NC_050074.1:80540709-80872477 GCF_009764565.3 Dermochelys coriacea | reverse complement strand
TCACACATCAAGAATTATAACATTCAAAAACCAGTTGGAGAACACTTCAGTCTCTCTGGTAACTCGATTACAGACCTAAAAGTTGCAATTCTTTAACAAAAAAACTTCAAAAACAGACTCCAATGAGAGACTGCTGAATTGGAATTAATTTTCAAATTGGATACAATTAACTTAGGCTTGACTAAAGACTGGGAGTGGATGGGTCATTACACAAAGTAAAACTATTTCCCCATGTTTATTTCCCCCCCCCCTCCACTCCCCACTGTTCCTCAGATGTTTTTGTCAACTGCTGGAAATGGCCCACTTTGATTATTACTACAAAAGGTTTTTTCCCTCCCACTCTCCTGCTGGTAATAGCTCACCTTATCTGATCACTCTCATTACAGTGTGTATGGTAACACCCATTGTTTCATGTTCTCTATGTATATAAATCTCCACAATGTATTTTCCACTGAATGCATCTGATGAAGTGAGCTGTAGCTCACGAAAGCTTATGCTCAAATAAATTTGTTAGTCTCTAAGGTGTCACAAGTACTCCTTTTCTTTTTGTGAATACAGACTAACACAGCTGCTACTCTGAAATGTGACATCTCATGAATTTATATTCACTTTTTACAGTTGAACTCACAATTAGGGTAAATTTGTAGGCCCAATTATCACAACCGCACCTCTACTGGAAAGCACACTGCACAGTCTAGTGCACTGGAACAATTGACTCCTCAGGCATATTTATTTTGGAAGATCAAAATGCAACGTTGTAATCTGCTCCAAGTGCTGCGCAGAATTGGGATAAAGATGAATGTATTTCAGTTGGATTTTATATACTAATTTTTCTGACAAGTGACCTAAATGGCAGATTTACCACTGGCAGCTGGCTCCTTCCTACCCTATGTGATTGTATTCCATAAAATGAGTGCTCCTGATGAAGTGGGTTCTAGCCCATGAAAGCTTATGCCCAAATAAATTTGTTAGCCTCTAAGCCTTATGCCACAAGGACTCCACGTTGTTCTTGCTGGTACAGACTAACATAGCTACCACTCTGAAACCTGCCCCATTGTGTTTTCCAGATGCTTTTATTAATGATGATCTTGCAGCTCCACTCCCCCACCACTCCTAAATCTCCTTAATCTTCCTGGGTGTCCAAAAAGTAACTAGTCCTTTTCTCAGCAGTCTGATAGCTCATTGTTATCTTCACTTCTTGATATTTTTCCTCGTAGAATACTCCATAAGTGTGCGCATGAAGCACTGGGAAAAGTATAATGATCATATTCAAATCAGCAATGAGCACAATCTTAAGGGATATGGCATCACTGGGGAAGTATCAAAAGATGAAGCCAGTCTGCCAATTTTATAGCTGTAAACCCCATTGACAAACATATGAGGAAACGGCTAGATTTAATATATCTTTACTGGAAAAACTAATCTTGCATAACATTACTACATTACACTTACAAAAAGAAAAGGAGTACTTGTGGCACCTTAGAGACTAACAAATTTATTTGAGCATAAGCTTTCGTGAGCTACAGCTCACTTCATCACGAAAGCTTATGCTCAAATAAATTTATTAGTCTCTAAGGTGCCACAAGTACTCCTTTTCTTTTTGCGAATACAGACTAACACGGCTGCTACTCTGAAACCTGTCATTACACTTACAGTATTCTAGCTTCACAAGGTATACTGTATTTGTTTCTAGCATATTTGCCTGAATTTTGTTTGAGCATTTTATTGATGGTCTAGTTTAAGACCTAAATTAAACTAGATCTCTCTTTGCTTTTAGATTATGCCTTATTCAGGGATTGTAACTGCACTATAGTTACAATGTAATTACAACATAGCTATACTGTGGTGAGTTTTTAATACCTGTAATTGTCACTACTCAGGATGGATTGATTTAAATCAAGGTGATTGAAATAACCAATTTTAATCATGATTTAATCCAGGAAGCAGGAAACCTGGATTTAAATAATAAATTTGAATCTTATTTTGCACTTGTAATTTTTAGTTATTTTCTTAAAGAAAAGTTCATTCTCATGGATAAGTAACCATTAAAACATCTTGATTTGCAGCTATATATAGCTTTTACGCTGAATGTGGTACTTATTATGGCTAACCAGGATGATTCACTATATACAAATATATTTAACCAACTATGTACCTAAATATACATTTATTCATATTTTAATAGAAAGTGGTGAATGATATATTATTTACTAAGTGATTAATTTTTTATTTGTGATTTATCTAGCTCTATTGGAATAGAAATTGAATTCAATTAAAATATGTAAAAACATCTATATTAGTTAAATAAAACTATCTTAAATGTGAAGAATATATAAGGGAAAAGTATCAAAACATGTTTTGCATTTAAAGTAACTTATTTATTAAACAAAGAAAGTATTATCAGTAGATAATAAATTGAACTGATTGTTTTTGGTAATCTTGTTCTTCAAGTTTTTAGAACTAGTAGATCTCATCCTTTCACATTTAGTTTCTATTTATAAATTGGAAGAGGAAAACAAGCATTCCTACTTTTTAAACTCCGAATTCGTTTCTTAACTTTGAATGAACTAATCATTGACTAAAGTAGCTGAATAAATGGAAATGGAATAAATGGAAAGAAAATATTCTCTCTGCACCTGCAGAAGAAGCTACTGTTGTCAAAAGCTGGTTTAGCACTTAACAAACTGGTTCCAGGTGCATAGCTAGTGACTTCCACCAGCTTAATCATTTGACACTTCTTAAACCTTCAGCAATAAACATGTATTGCTTAATATTAATATTTTTATTTAATATGAATGATTGTAATAAATTACATTAAATTTAGGCCTTATCATATATTGTCATAGTTTCAAATTTAATTTTAAATAGATTTATTTAAAAACAAAGTATTTAATTTAGATTTAAAAAATTGAATACAACCTGATTTAAAAAAAAAAAACATATCCATCCTCTTACTATTCATATGACTGGATGGTTAACTGCACGAATGAATGGTTTTAGTATTAGTATCCTTAGTATTAGTACCTCTCAGTTTTATACATAATACACGGTATTTAGACTGAAGTTATACTTGGATACAAGTAACTAGAACAAAATCCTGTCGACAGAAGGTTAAGTTACATGCATTTGTTAATCACACTGTAATTTCAGTATACTAATACTTTCATTGACATAAAGGGGGCTCCATGCAGGCAATGGGGAATGCCTATACTGAACTTTCAAGATCAGGACCTGAGATTGTAAATTCCTTCAGACAGGAATTGTCTTTTAGGCTTACTCTAAACCTAGAAGTTTTGCAAGTATAATAATACTATATAACAGTATAACAATACTGGCAAAATCACATCTAATATTATACACAGTTTCTACCAGCAAAAAAATGCCTTTGCCGGTATAGTTTTTACCAGTTTGGCACACAAAATGAGCTATACTGGCTGAAACAATTTATGCCAGTATACTTTTTTCTACACTAGTGTTTTTGTTGTGTTTTTGTTGATATAGAAATGTCACAAAAAACACCCTTCCAACTGACATTGTTATGCTGGAAAAAGTTTCTAGTATACAAATGACCTAATTAATGTGTTTGTGTAGTGCCTGTAACTGTGGGGCACCCATTCTGATTGGAGCATTGGGTGCCTGCAGCACTACAAATAATAAATATCAGTTTAGCAGCATTTTGAGTTTAATCAAAAGCACCAAGTGTTGTTAAAAACAAAAGGTAATTTTTCTCTATTTTGAATCATTTCTGCTTTCTGCTTAGTATTTTGCTATTTTTAGCAAGCTGGTTGGACTTCATTTTAATAGTTTACATATGTTAAAATGTGTTCACAGATGCATTGCTCAAGGCTTTATGTTCTTTCATCAAGTGGACTGGTCTTCCTCCTTCACTACGTTACAAAGTACAGAAAAATAGCATTTTGTATAGTTGGGTCTAAAACACATAGTTAAAATTGTTTTTAAAATGACCAATGCCATGCCCTTTTTCCTTATTTGATTTGAGCAAAAAACATTTATTTGTGTGTGTGTGTGTGTATAAATATATAAAAGCCAGGACATTCATTTCATGGTATTTGAAACCCTTTGTCAAGAATCTCTGGAGTTATAGTACATAATGCTAACAAAATTTTGGTAGCAGTATTAAACCTCAAACTTCGGGGGTTAAGCAGGTCCCTAATTACTATGGAGAAGGAAGCTTCCTGCACATTCATTGTTGGAGACAAGATACTGGGCTAGTTGGGCATGGGTCTGATCCTGTATGGTCATTCCTAGTTTTCTATTTGTTTTTCCACAAACAAACTTCTTTCTGCAATCATCAGGTGCATCAGAGAGAAGAGGTTCCTGTAGCAGGGTGGTTTGATCAGTCAGTACGCTTAGTGGTCTGGGGCTCCGACTCCAGTCTTTCTATCAGTTCAGGATGTCCTGGCCATCTGAATGAGGTCCCAGCTGGACTGGCTTCTTTGCTGGTAACCCGCAGGTCTGCCTCTTTGGGGCCAAGAGTCATAGTTCCAGGGTGGACAGGGGGACCTGGGTCATCATCCTCCACTGGGTCCTGACCCAAGGCCCTATAAGTGCAACAGCATGCGATGGCATATGTTCAGTCTTAGTTTGGGGTGTGGTCATAGTTGTCTTTATTTCATCCCCCCACAGTCTAGAACTGATGTTTGCAGCCTTCTTGTGCTCCTTGACTATGGTTCTTTCTCCTTGGGGAGTGTCAAGGGGGTAAAGGAGGAAGCCTCACAGTTGGATCCCCTCAGTAAAAGCAATGTCTTCCTGGACGTTCTATAACAGATTTGAAAGTAGCCATACTTGGACAAAAAAACTTCAGAAACAGACTTCAAAGAGAAACAGCAGAACTAAAATTCATTTGCAAATTTAACACCATTAATTTGGGCTTGAATAGGGACTGAGAGTGGCTGGCTCATTGCAGAAGAAGCTTTGCCTCTCCTGGAATTGACACCACCTCATCTATTATTGGGAGTGGACTACATCCACCCAGATCGAATTGGCCCTGTCAGCACTGGTTCTGCACTTGTGAGGTAACTCCCTTCTCTTCATGTGCCAGTAAATTTATGTCCGCATCTGCAATTTTCACTCCATGCATCTGAAGAAGTGGGTTTTTTACCCACGAAAGCTTATGCTCAAATAAATCTGTTAGTCTTTAAGGTGCCACCGGACTCCTTGTTGTTTCAATAAAAGCAGCAACTGCTCCTCGAAATGGCCCCTGTCTTCCCCTCTTGCATGGAGCTGCTGAAGCTTCCTTTTTACTAGTCTTCCCCAGGAGCATGCTCAGTGGTGCCTGAGTGGCAGGGCTTTCCAGACTCAATACTGCTCAAGCCCGTCTCCTCAGCCTTAGTGTGGCCAAATGTGTTAGACCCAATTAAACATAAATTAATTTTCTCACCCTTGCTCTGACCTCCTATTACACTGGATTTGTGGTATTTTGTGTTGTAGCTGCAAAAAAGATTGACTAGAATAAACAATGGTGAAAGGGGAAAACCTTGCTTGTGCATCCCATGAATTTAAACTGATTTGCAATGTTAGAATATGTGACTATGGATGCTAGTGTGTTAAGATAGAGTATGGATCATTTTAATAAAATACATACAAACTTTTTCCCACTCATAAATAAAAATGTATTTCCACTCATCACAATCAATACGTTGTAGGCATAAAGAGATAAAGACATGCATGGCTTTAGTTCATTTCTAGGCGGAAGGATCAGATCAATAAAATTTCTAATATTGTTGGCTTTTAAAAAACAACTCATTTGTTTTTGAGTGATTATATATATATCACGTTCATATACTCTGGTAATTGACCTTTCATCAAAACATAATTAAAGGTGACTAGTAAGAGCAAAGCCAGCAAATCTATATTTAATTTTTTTTAAACCTCACATAGCAGCTTCTGAAGTTCTGAAGTTTGAGGGCAATTCTTCAATCGCTTTGTTTATTTAATCTATATTTACTGGAGTCTCTAAATCAATTTTACTTTTTTTCTTTTAAAAGATATTTTCACAGGAGTGTCATGAAATTGATCTGAAACAGCACCTTCAGATCTGGATATTGTTCCATAATATCTTTTAACTGTTTTATTTACTATTTTAGGGTCACTGTCTCATCATTTCTGTTTTATTTCTGTTTTATTTATTCTGACTGGGCTTACATTTTATTCAATGAATGTGTCAACAATTTTCACATTTTTTAATAGAAAACTTTAATTATGACCCCATAACACCCTTCACCCTTATCCTGTGCATGTAGTTAGGCATGAATATTTTCTAATGTTGCTGAGATTAAAGTTTTTCATTTATAATATGAGGGAGATTACTATGTTGTGTGTAGTGTGTACCTACGTCAAAGGTGTTGGAGGCATTAGTGTATGGTTAAGAGGTGTCCCAAAACTTGTCATTTCCTTGCAGCTAAAGATTTGCATTGGGATAGATTTCACTGTTAAACGGCCTTGATATTTTTAAAATTAAGTTGTGTTAAACATAGAATCATAGAAAAATAAGGTTAGAAGGGACCTTGAGACCGGTCCAGCCCCCATGCCTTAAAGTAGGACCAAATAAACCTTCATTGTCCCAGACAGACGTTTTTCTAACCTGATCTTAAAAACTTCCGAAGACAGGGATTCCACTGCTTTCCTTGGTAACCTATTCCAGTGCTTAACTATCCTTAGAGTTACAAATTTTTTTCTAATATCAGATCTAGTTCTTCCTTACTGCTTGTTCTGCCTTCAATGGACATGGAGAACAGTTGATCACCATTGTCTTTATAACAGCTATTTATTTACTTATTTAAAAACTGTTATCAGATTCCACCCTCAGTCGTATTTTCTCAAGACTAAAACATGCCCAGTTTTTTTTTTAAAGTTTTCCTCATAGGTCATGTTTTCTAAATCTTTTATAATTTTTGTTGCTCTCCTCTGGATGCTTTCCAATTTGTTCACATATGTTGTAAAGTGTGTGGTACCCTGAACTGGACACATAACTCCAGCTGAGGCCTCAACAGTGCTGAGTAGAGCAGGACAATTACTTCCCATGTGTTATATTCAATAGTCCTGTTAATACACCCCAGAATGATATTAGTTTTTTTTGGCAACTCCATCACTTGTTGGCTCATATGCAATTTGTCACCCACTAAAGCCTCAGATACTTTTCTCAGTACAACTGCATACCCAGTTAATTCCCTATTTTGCATTTGCACATTTAATTTTTCTTTCTTAAATGTAATACTTTGCAATTGTCTTTATTGAATTGCATCTTGTTGATTTCAGACCAATTCTCCAAATTATCAAGGTACTTTTGAATTCTAATGCTGTTCTTCAAAGCGTTTGCAAACCCTTCCTGCTTGGTGTCATCTGCAGACTTTTTACTCTCCAGTCCATTATCCAAGACATTTGATGAAAATATTGAATAGCACCAGACCCAGGACAGACCCCAGAAAATCCCCACTATATACGTCACCCCAGTTTTACTGTGAACTATTAATAACTAATCTTTGAGTATGGTTTTTCAACCAGTTCAGCTCCCACTTTATAGTAATTTCATGTAGGCCACATTTCCCCTTTTACTTTTGAGAATGTCATGTGGGACTGTGTCAAAATCATTACTAAAATCAAGATTATTGTCTACTGCTTCCCCACTAGGCCAGTCACCCTGTCAAAGAAGAAAATTAGGTTGGTCAGGCATGATTTGTTCTTGAGAAATCTATGTTGGCTCTTGCTTTTCACCCTATTAGCCTCTAGGTGCTTCCAATTGATTTTGTTAGTATTTTTTTCCAGTATCTTTCCAGATATCAAACTTAGGCTGACCAGTCCATAATTCCCCAAGTCTATTTTGTTTCCCATTTTAAAGATAGGTACTATGTTTGCCCTTCTGTTTTCCTGTGGGACCTCACGCATTCTCCATGAGTTATCAAAGACAATTGGCAATGTTGCCAAGATTGCTAATGGTTCAGAGATAAGTATATAGGAATTGCTTCACTCACTTTTGAAATGCAGTGGAATTTAGCTGCTGTTTAGCAGTACATAAGAGTTCAGGGCAAAAAATGAAGACTATTGCATGCAAATAAAAACATTAATAATATTAAAAAGGAAACTGTCAATGTGATATTTTTAAAAATTGATTAATTACAAAAATAGATTTTTGGTTAAAGCCCCCTTTAAATAGAATGTCCTGACTTTTTTTTAGTTTCTTTAAAAACCATAAGGATTTTTCTGCACTTCTGCTGTCGCTTAGAAGGTTTGCTAGGGTCAGAGGGCAGAGCAACAGCACCAAACATTCCCACTTATCCTCCCATTTATCCATCTGTTACCTTTCCCATTTCAGTTTCAGCTTTGTTGCTGCTGTTACTGGTAAATATTTTCTTGCAGAGCCTAGGGAAGAATATACATGTGAGCTTACCAGTGCAGCATGTGGATTATGTCATTGTCCTAACGAATAAACGTTCAAGTTAGCATAAACAAAATTCTGCACAAAGTGCTGGCAAAGTGAACACTGAAAAAATATTTTCTCTTTCAGTGGTATTCTTCAGTAGTTATTTGTAACACCAGTAGGTACACAATCTTCAGATAAAAATATGATTTCAAGTTGATGGTGTCCCTTTATCAAGACTTAGTATTTATATAATACTTTTCTTTTTCAAAGCACTTTACAAACATTATCTAGTTAATCTTCACAACAGTACTGGGGAGTAGATAAGTGAGAGGATCAGATAAGATTTTACAAATGCAGAAAGTGAGGTAGAGAAAGGAAGTGACTTGTCCAAGGTCACAGAAGGGGTCTGTGTTGGAGTTAATATTTAAGTAGGTGGAATGTAATTAGTTATGGTGAGATGTGGCCAGAAGAGTTTGGTTAATGCCTCTACTATTAAGAAATAGACCACAAGTGGTTTGGACCTTGATTTTATATCTCGGTGAGAAAGTATTGTCCCAAGCAGTACAGTTCCTTTTCTTAACCCATACTGGTTTATTAGTTTAATACTGATTTTACGGCTTGTCTACACATGGAAATTAATCTAGATTAAAATAGAGTGTGACTTGAAAGCAGAATAAGAGTATCCACACAAGGAGTTAATCAGGAATAGCTACTCCAGAATAATTCTCCTTGTTCACAATGTGAAGAAAGCCATCTTCCGAATGGTCAGCATCACTTTGTGTAGCATTTAGGTCTCCCCTCTAAGGATTGACCTCGACAAGCCCTGTTTGTAGTGAGATCCAACAAAAAACAAAACCCAGAATGGGCTTTAGTCACATTATGTGAATAAACTGGGGCTAATATAAAATCAACAAATTTATTTCGACTTTAAGAAAATATTTGCACCATGGACTCCAGAGGTAAAAAGATCACACACTAAACATCCTGCATCATGCATGTTAATTATTAAGGAATGGCAGGTATGACTTTCTAATAAAATGTCTTTTCTATATATACAAGTTAAGTATACAACGCTAATCATAATTTAATAAGGGAAAAAATGGTTGGTAGAATTGTTGGGGTCTGTATTTTCCTATTATGTATTAAAGATTTTTGATGTGCTAGCTCAGCACATAAATTAGACTGCCAGATTTGCTGGAATTCACACACTTTAAGAACTGAAGCAGTCTTTTTAAATTGCTACATCTCAGGCTATTATGTCTGCCAACTGCTGATGTGCAGAGTCCCCATTTGGTAACTGAACTTGCTGTGCATGCATCCCGCACATTGCTGCAACAGAAACTTGAACTGGGATCGTTGTGTCTGTAGAAAGCAGCAGGAGCAGCTCTGCCAGATGAGCCAAAAAGGAGTGTCCCTTGGCTGAGCTGCTGCTAAGCCTGGTTCAAATGTAAGTTACTTTTTGCTATCTATCTATCTATCTATCTTAGTATTAGATAGGTAGGTCTTTTTGTATGATTATTTAAGCTTCCTTCAAAGGACACCCCAGCTCTGCACACTTGATGGCAGTAACTGAATTGCATATCTTTTTCTGCGGACTGGTCTACATAGTGTCAAGTATCAGAGGGGCAGCCGTGTGAGTCTGTATCCACAAAAAGAATGAGGAGTCTGGTGGGACCATAAAGACTAATAGATTGATTTGGGCATAAGCTTTTGTGGGTAAAAACCCACTTCTTCAGATGCATGGAGTGAAAATTACAGATACAGGCATAAACATACTGTCACATGAAGAGGAAGGAGTTACCTTACAAGTGGAGAACCAGTGATAACAAGGCCAATTCAGTCAGGGTGGATGTGGTCCACTCCCAATAATTGATGAGGAGGTGTCAATACCAAGAGAAGGAAAATTGCTTTTGTACTGAGCCAGCCACTCCAAGTTCCTGTTCAATCCCAAATTAATGGTGTTAAATTTGCAAATTAATTGTAGCTCTGAAGTTTCTCTTTGAAGTCTGTTTTTGAAGTTTTTTTGTTGAAGATGGCTACTTTTAAATCTGTTATTGAATGTCCAGGGAGACTGAAGTGTTCTCCTACTGGCTTTTGTATTTTACCATTCCTGATGTCTGATTTGTGTTGATTTATTCTTTTACATCGAGACTGTCCAGTTTGGCCAATGTACATGGCAGAGGGGCATTGCTGGCACATGATGGCATATATTACATTATTAGATGTGCAGGTGACTGAGCTCCTGATGGTGTGGCTGATGTGATTGGGTCCTCTGATGGTGTCGCTAGAGTAGATATGGGGACAGAGTAGGCAACGGGGTTTGTTACAGGGATTGGTTTCTGTGGTGTGGTGTGTAGTTGCTGGTGAGTATTTGCTTCAGGTTGGGGAGGCTGTCTGTAAACGAGGACTGGCTTGCCTCCCAAGGTCTGTGAGAGCGAGGGATCATTTTCCAGGATAGGTTGTAGATCATTGATGATATGGCAGAGAGTTTTTATCTGGGGGCTGTACACAATGGCCAGTGGTTGTGTGTTGTTTTCCTTGTCGGGCCTGACCTGTAGTAGGTGACTTGTGGGTACCCATCTCTCTCTGTCAGTCTGTTTCCTTACTTCCCCAGGTGGGTATTGTAGTTTTAAGAATGCTTGATAAAGATCTTGTAAGTGTTTGTCTCTGTCTGAGGGATTGGAGCAAATGAGGTTGTATCTTAGGGCTTGGCTGTAGACAATGGATCATGTGATGTGTCCTGGATGGAAGCTGGAGGCATGTAGGTAAGAATAGCAGTCAGCAGATTTCCAGTATAGGATGGTATTTATGTGACCATCTCTTATTTGCACTGTAGTGTTCAGGAAGTGGATCTCTTGTGTGGACTGGTCCAGGCTGTGGTTGATTGTGGGGTGGAAATTGTTGAAATCCAGGTGGAATTCTTCAAGGGCCTCCTTCCCATGGATCCATATAATGAAGATGTCATCAATGTAGCAAAGTAGAGGAGAGGTTCTAGGGGACAAGAGCTGAGGAAGCATTGTTCTAAGTCTGCCACAAAAATGTTAGCATACTGTGGAGTCATGCAAGTACCCATAGCAGTGCCGCTGACTTGTGGGTGAGGACAAAGTTACCAAGCTCAGCCACTAGGTGTGCCATGGCCTCATCAGCGATACTGTTCCTGAATGCTTGTAGTCCATCCTCATGTGGAATATTGGTGTAAAGAGCTTCTACATCCCTGGTGGCCAGGATGGTGTTTTCAGGAAGATCACCAATGCATTGTAGTTTCCTCAGGAAGTCGGTGGTGTCCCAAAGACAGCTAGGAGTGCTGGTAGAATAGGGTCTGAGGAGAGAGTCCAAATAGCCAGATAATCTTGCTGTAAGAGTGCCAGTGCCTGAGATGATGGGGCGTCCAGGTTTATGGATGTTGGGTAGCAGATAGAATCCCCCTGGTCGAGGTTCTAGGGGTGTGTCTGTGTAGATTTGTTCCCGTGTTGTAGCAGGGAGTTTGTTGAGTAGATGGTGTAGTTTCTTTTGGTACGCTTCAGTGGCATCGGAGGATAGTGGAATGTAGAATGTGGTGTTGGAGAGTTGTCTGGCAGCCTCCTGTTCATAAGATGACCTGTTCATGATGACTACAGCACCTTCTTTGTCAGCCCCTTTGATTATAATGTTAGAGTTGTTTCTGAGGCTGTGAATGGTGTTGTGTTCTGTACAGCTGAGTTATGGGGCAAGTGATGCTGTTTGTTCACAATTTCAGCCTGTGCATGTCTACATAAGCACTCTATATAGAAGTCCAGTCTGTCATTTTGACCATCGTGAGGAGTTCATGCAGATCTTCTTGTAGTGTCTTCTTGTAGTGTTAGTAGGAGGGTTCCTGTGGGTCAGTATGCTGTTAAGTGGTGTGTTGAAAATATTCCTTGAGTCGGAGACGGTGAAAGTAGGCTTCCAGATCACCACAGAACTGTATCATGTGTGTGGGGGTGGAGGAGCAGAAAAAGAGTCTCCAAGATCGGACAGACTCCTCTGCCTAGCTAAGTGTGTGGTTGGATAGATTAACAATATTGTTGGGTGAGTTAAGGGTACCACTTATGTAGCCTCCTGTGGCATATAGGAGTTTAGATAGTTTACTGTGCTTTTTCCTCCGTACTGTCCTTTTCCCACTTGTAAGGTAACTCACTCCTCTTCATGTGACAGTATATCTATGCCTGTATCTGTAATTTTCACTCAATGCAACTTAAGAAGTGGGTTTTTAACATGAAAGCTTATGCCCAAATAAATCTGTTAGTCTTTAAGGTGCCACCAGAGTCCTCATTGTTTTGTCTACATAGTACTTCCAGGGGAATTCTGTGCCAAAAAATTAAAAATTTTGCATATTTTATTTGTCAAAATAACACAATATAATCACACTAGTTTCAATTATTTTTTGTCATTTATGTGAAAATACCTGTTAGCAAGTATGTCTGTAACAATACAGATAACAAAAAAAATTCAGGAAATGTTTTTTGACAAATAGATTCCTTACTAGTCATATTAATACAGAATTCTGAGTAATAATTCATTTAAACTACAATACAAAACTGTATTTTCCGCACCCCTCAGAATCAGTGCAAAGTTTTGGGGGAGTCAGAGATAACAGAGGAGCTGAGGGAGAGGGATTTAATTTGCTGGGAAGGCGCCTGGGTGTGAACTTAGAGGGTTGTTAGGTATGGGTAGGAAAAGTATGGAACAGGTTTTTTCGGGGGAGCAGGAAGGGATTGTTAGGGAGCTTTCCCCATGCAGACCCTGGCTGACCCCTAGCCTCAGATACACAGTCCCCTCATTCCCATATGGCTGTGCACCCCTCCTGCTGTCCCCATGTGGCTCTGTACCTCCTCCCCATCCCCGTGGGTCTCTATGCCCCCACCCAGACACTCCCCTGTTTTCATGTGTCTCTGTGCCCCCACCAGCCTCTTCCCTGTGCCTATGTGTCCCTGTACTCCTTTCCCCGTGCCCCACCCAGCCACTCCCTTGTCCCTGTGTAGCTCTGCACCTGCTCCCCCATCACCATGTGGCCCTGCACCTCCCTCCCCCCGCTAAACACTGAGGATGGAGTGGAGGTTAAAGATAATCTAGGCATGGCCCAATATCTAAACAAATACTTTGCCTCAGTCTTTAATAAGGCTAAAGAGGATCTTAGGGATAATGGTAGCATGATAAATGGGAATGAGGATATGGAGGTAGATATTACCATATCTGAGGTAGAAGCGAAACTGAAACAGCTTAATGGGACTAAATTGGGGGGCCCAGATAATCTTCATCCAAGAATATTAAAGGAATTGGCACCTGAAATTGCAAGCCCATTAGCAAGAATTTTTAATGAATCTGTAAACTCAGGAGTTGTACCGAATGATTGGAGAATTGATACTATAGTTCCTATTTTTAAGAAAGGAAAAAAAAGTGATCCGGGTACTACAGGCCAGTTAGTTTGACATCTGTAGTATGCAAGGTCCTGGAAAAATTTTTGAAGGAGAAATTAGTTAAGGACATTGAAGTCAATGGTAAATGGGACAAAATACAACATGGTTTTACAAAAGGTAGATCGTGCCAAACCAACCTAATCTCCTTCTTTGAAAAAGTAACAGATTTTTTAGATAAAGGAAATGCAGTGGATCTAATTTACCTAGATTTCAGTAAGGCATTTGATACCGTGCCACATGGGGAATTATTAGTTAAATTGGAGAAGATGGGGATCAATATGAACATCAAAAGGTGGATAAGGAATTGGTTAAAGGGGAGACTGCAACGGGTCCTACTGAAAGGCGAACTGTCAGGTTGGAGGGAGGTTACCAGTGGAGTTCCTCAGGGATCGGTTTTGGGACCAATCTTATTTAATCTTTTTATTACTGACCTTGGCACAAAAAGTGGGAGTGTGCTCATAAAGTTTGCGGATGATACAAAGCTGGGAGGTATTGCCAATTCAGAGAAGGATCGGGATATTATACAGGAGGATCTGGATGACCTTGTAAACTGGAGTAATAGTAATAGGATGAAATTTAATAGTGAGAAGTGTAAGGTTATGCATTTAGGGATTAATAACAAGAATTTTAGTTATAAATTGGGGACACATCAATTAGAAGTAATGGAAGAGGAGAAGGACCTTGGAGTATTGGTTGATCATAGGATGACTATGAGCTGCCAATGTGATACGGCTGTGAAAAAAGCTAGTGCGGTTTTGGGATGCATCAGGAGAGGCATTTCCAGTAGGGATAAGGAGGTTTAGTACCATTATACAAGGCACTGGTGAGACCTCACCTAGAATACTGTGTGCAGTTCTGGTCTCCCATGTTTAAAAAGGATGAATTCAAACTGGAGCAGGTACAGAGAAGGGCTACTAGGATGATCCGAGGAATGGAAAACTTGTCTTATGAAAGGAGACTTAAGGAGCTTGGCTCGTTTAGCCTAACTAAAAGAAGGTTGAGGGGAGATATGATTGCTCTCTATAAATATATCAGAGGGATAAATACAGGAGAGGGAGAGGAATTATTTCAGCTCAGCACCAATGTGGACACAAGAACAAATGGGTATAAACTGGCCACCAGGAAGTTTAGACTTGAAATTAGACGAAGGTTTCTGACCATCAGAGGAGTGAAGTTTTGGAATAGCCTTCCAAGGGAAGCAGTGGGGGCAAAAGATCTATCTGGCTTTAAGATTCTACTCGATAAGATTATGGAGGAGATGATATGATGGGATAATGGGATTTTGGTAAGTAATTGATCTTTAAATATTCAGGGTAAATAGGACTAATCCCCTGAGATGGGATATTAGATGGATGGGATCTGAGTTACCCAGGAAAGAATTTTCCGTAGTATCTGGCTGGTGAATCTTGCCCATATGCTCAGGGTTTAGCTGATTGCCATATTTGGGGTCGGGAAGGAATTTTCCTCCAGGGCAGATTGGAGAGGCCCTGGAGGTTTTTCGCCTTCCTCTGTAGCATGGGGCATGGGTGACTTGAGGGAGGCTTCTCTGCTCCTTGAAGTCTTTAAACCATGATTTGAGGACTTCAATAGCTCAGACATAGGTGAGATTTTTCGTCGGAGTGGGTGGGTGAGATTCTGTGGCCCGCTCTGTGCAGGAGGTCGGACTAGATGATCAGAATGGTCCCTTCTGACCTTAGTATCTATAAATCTATGAATCTGTGGCCCTGTGTCTCCACTACCATTCAGTCCCTGCCCCAGTCTTTCCTCCCCCACTAGCCCTTATGAGCTCCTGACCTGACTCTGTGAAGAAGGAAGGCTCTTTCTCTTCCCTTGCTTACTGGGAGCTGCTGCTGTGTTCTATTGCCATAGTACCTTCTTGTGGGCAAAAGGTGGAGCTGCAGAAATTTATTTTCTGCTGGGAGCTGCTGGTGTCCTTGCATCATGGTGCCCTCTGGTGAGGAAATGGCAGAACTGCAGCAACATTTGGACAAAATCTTTTTTCTGTGCAAAAAAATTAAAATATGCACAGGTCATTAATTAATGCACACACCCAATAGCGCAGGTCATTAATTATTACATATGCACAATAGTGTAGAATTCCCCCAGGAGTACATAGTGCATTAGTTCACATGAGGGGAGATGTAAATTCTAGTGTATCACACACTAAGTGGCCCATATAGACCCCACAGGTGTGCACTAAAAGTTACCTAGTGCATACAAATGCAGTACTATATAAAATGGGACTATGTAAGATAGTAATTGTTTGATATCCCATATGGGTTCCTATGTGGGATGGTAAGAGACAACTAGAGGGGTGGGGCCTTTTTTTCTTTATTGAAGCAGGTTCTCCTGGGGTTTTAAATGGCCATTTCCATGATGTAATCTACTTTTTCAGTGGAGTATCCTTGTTTAATAAAGGCAGTTTTAAGTGTGTTTAATTTTGTATCCTGGACTTTCTCTTCAGAGCAGATTCTGTGGTATCTTAGTGCCTGGCTCTAGATAATAGATTTTTTTTGTTGTGTGGTGATCCATAGGTTTCTTGTATATAGTCATTTATAGGGTGCCATTCTTGAAGCTAATCATGCTATCCAGGAAGTTGATATTGTTATGGGAGTGTTCTAGAGCGAGTTTGATGGATGGGTAGTGATTGTTGACACTGTAGTGGAAATCTGTGAGGGAGTTTAGGTCTTCTGTCCAGAGGATGAAAATATTGTTGATGTGTATCAGATATATTATTGGCTTCGTCGTACATTTTCCCCAAAATTCTTCCTTGAAATGGCCCATTAAGAGGCTGGCATGTTGGGGGCTGAGCATCCTAATATCCATGGCTGTTTCCATGGTTTGCACAAAGTGTTGTTAAATGTGAATTTGTTGTGGGTAAGGATGAAATGGATGAGTTTGGCAGTGTGTTTTAGGTGGATTTACAAATGTTCGTTATCTTTTCAATATTTGAGGCAAGTAGCGATGTCAACTGGATGCAGGATGTTGGTGTATAGGGAGGTGACATCCCAAGTTGCAAGGATGGTTTTATTGGGAAGGTAATTAATGTTGTGGATTTTCTGGAGGATATTTGTAGTGTCTTGGAAGAAACTTGCCCTTTGTGTGGCAGGTATTTTGAAGATGGTTTCTAAGAGTCCTGATATTCATTTAGTAAGAGCACCATGGCCAGATATGATGGAGTGACCCAAAAGTCCTTGGGCATTTATACTCTGGAAGTAAAGAGGAAGGCCTTCCAACATCACCAGACCCAGAGATTTTAGGCATTTGCACCTCAAGCCCAGAATCCACCAAGGAGGAAGAGCAGATTTTACAAGAAATGTCCATCACCAGTCTCTTCCCTAGCTGCTGCTGCTTTATTGAGGCAGGCTGCATCCTTCAAAAACTCATTTTAATGGGCTGGTCAAGAGTAGAGTGCCATCTTTCCCCTTCCCAATTTTTGCAAACCACCTACCCCACTTCTGTCATGGTTGGGCCCACATTGCAACAGGTTGATTGGTTCTAAGCATGGTGGAAGTGGGATACACATTTCACTCTCTCTCTATCCCACCTCTTCCCTGTCCCTTCTCAGGAAGCTCTTTTATGAAACCATGTTGTTGGAAGAAATACAATCTCTTCTTCTTGTAGGAGCTATAGTAGAAATCCCTCCTTTGCTCAGGGAAAAGGGGTTTTACTCCCAATACTTCCTTATCCCAAAAGCAAAAGGCGGTACCAGACCTATTTTAGATCTAAGAAAGTTAAACAAGTTCCTAAAGAGATCAAAATTCCAGATGGTCACTCTAGCTTCCATTATTCTTTCCCTGGAGAGAAGGGACTGGTATGTTGCTCTCAACTTGACACTTACTCACATATGGCAATTAATCAGAGACACAGAAAATTTCTAAGATACATCAATACCAGTTCCCACTGTCAGTTCACAGTGTTGCCATTTGGTTTGTAGGCTGCCCCTCGTGCATTCACAAAGTATATGGCAGTGGTAGCAATGTCCCTTCAGAGGTCAGGAGTTCATCTTCCCTTATCTGGATGATTGGCTAATAATAAGAATTTGATCCAGGTCACAGGTTTTCTCCAGCGCAAACATAACCCTGTCCATGTTGGATGCATTCAGCCTGCTGATCAACACGGAGAAGTCAGTCCTGTCTCCAGTATAGAAAATAGAATTTATGAGAATGTTTCTGGATTTGACAATGGCCAGAGCCTTACTACCTCAGATGAGGTTTCAGACAATGCAAAGCATCATTCTACACTTAAGCTTATTTCCTCATCATGGTAAGAGACTGTTTAAGGCTTCTGATGCACATGGCAGTGTGCACCTATGTAGTCCAGTATGCCAGCCTTCTATGGGCCAACTGGCCGAGGTGTATTTACCAAGGAAGTACCATATAGCTATGTTAATTCATATTCCAAATTGAATCATATTCTCCCTAGATTGGTGAATGGATCTGACCAATGTTTGCAAGGGAGTTCCTTTTGCCCCCCTCAATAATCTCTTACCTTAGTCATGGATGCCTTAGTCCTGGGTTGCAGGATGGGGGGCTTATTTGGGCCTCCTCCAAATGAAAGGTCTCTAGGCTCCCCAAGATTTTTGTCTGCACTTAAATGTCAGGGAGTTACAAGCTATCTGATTACCTTGCATGGTGTCCCTTCCCCACATGAAGGGAAGGAGCTTGTTGGTGCTGACCGACAATACTATACCCGAGATTTATGTAAACAAACAAGGTGGATCTGATCTTTGCTTCTCTGCTAGGAAACAATTCTACTTTTGGACTTCTTCATTGCCAACTCTGAATTTTTCAAAATGGTTTAACTTCTAGGGACCCAGAATAAATTGTTAGATCACCTGAGTAGGTTGGTAATCAGTCACCATGAGTGGTCACTTTGCCCAGACATATCAAGGTCCATTTTCCAGCTGCGGGGAATTCCCCAAGTGGATCTGTTTGCATCAGAAGACAACAGAACATGTCATGTGTTTTGCTTCCAAGTAGGCCACAGCCTGGATTCATTGATGGATGCTTTTCTACTATCATTGTCAGAGGGACTCCTGTATGCTTTTCCCCACATCCCTCTTCTACCCAGTGTTCAGTGCAAGGTCAAGCAGGACGAGGTTCATCTTATACTGATCTCCCCCACTTAGCTTGTCAACACAAGTTTTCAGAGCTCTTAGACCTATCAATCAGTCTCCCACTGTCACTCTCACTTCACACTGACTTGATTTCACAAAACTGCATCCTCCTTCTCCATCCCAGTTTTCAGACCCTTCCCCTGATTGCCTGGAGGTTTTGTGGTTAACGTCAGTGGAGGAATCTTGCTCTAGGGACATTCAGGAGGTGCTGCTAAAGAGTTAGAATATCATCAACTAAGAATACTTTCCTGGCTATATGGAAGAGGTTCTCTATCTGGTCCAGATTGAAAGTAATTTCCCTGGGCCTCACTTCTATTCAGCATGTGCTGGACTATCTTCTGCCCCTAGAATATCAAGGATTGGCAGCTAGCTCAATCAGAGTACACCTAGTGGCTAACTCAGCCTTCTACCCACCTACTAATAACTGCTCTCTTTTTTCCAACCCAATCTCAGTAAGATATTAAAAAGGCCTGGGTAGACTATTTCCACAGGTGCAGAACCTATTCCCCGATGGAGCCTGAATCTAGTCTTAGCAAAGCTGATGAGTTCCCTCCACCCCCCTTTGAGCCTCTAGTGACCTGTTCCCTGTTGCATCTTTTGATGAAAGTAGCATTTTTGGTGGTCATAACGTTGGCCAGGAGAATGGGGGAGTTGAGGGCACCACATCTTGAAAGAAATCTTTCCCAAACCCCCTCTTCTGCCATCAAACTATCTCCCAACCTTGCCAAACTCATCATCAGAAGCAAGCTCCCTACAGACCAGGACACACCAACTCAAGTGGCACCAAACCCTGCCAGAACATCAGATGCAAAACTTGTATTTAGCTCAGATACTCAGATTTCTTTCCCCAGATCTGAAGAACAATGTAGTTTGAAAGCTTGTACTTTCCACCAACAGAAGTTGGTCCAATAAACTATATTACCTTGCTCAGTTTGTGACTCTCATATTCTGGGACCAACATGCCTAGAACAACATTGCAAATAAATATGTTTGGTATATAGCTATTGAACTTCTAGCTTGCCTATATATATCTTTTTCTTGGTTCAGTTATAAGAACTTTGTCAGCTAAATATTTTTCAGTTGTCCACAACCTCCTAATTGCCTTGAACCCATAAGAATTTCCTAGTTCACATCAGTGAAGCTTTCTCATTTCTATGACAACCTCCACATTTCTGGCCATGAAAAATGTGTAGGCCAGCAACAAATTACAATCCCCCAGAAGCGAGGAGGATGATTCAGAGATGGGTCTGTGATTTATGGTTCCCTCTGGGGCTACTCCTAGGAAAGTTCAATTTATGCCATATATGACAGTGGAAGGGATATGGAGGGGGCAAAGGCCGGTAGTCTCAGCCCAGCCAGGCCTGTGGCTCTAAGAGTCTGATATCTGGCCATGTAGTTTTCAATTTAATGCAAATATGCAAAGTCACTAAGTAATAATTTTTGCACTGATTTTTTTAAGGGATTTTTTAAAAAAAAAGTTACCTCCATTTATTTGCATGATCATATATCTATTTACTTTTCTGGTTGAACATTTAAATATGCCAGTGTCCCATGATGATCAGAATTTTTAAAAAATACATGCAGGTGTATCTAATTAATATGTGATTTTTACATCCCTCAGCATTTGTGCTTTCACAAAGTTCCTCCTCTGCCTTGGTGGATCCTGTGCTTATTTGCGGATTTGCTCACCTCAGAGATTCACGGCAGCCCTCAGTTTGACCACTTTTGCAAGTGGCTCAAACCTGCCATTCAATCAGCTAATCTCATCACTGGCCAGCATGGGGAAAGGGAGGAGAACAATCCCCGCAGTCTCTGCTGACAGACCTAGTGGTTTGGGGGATAGGCCAGAGACCTTTCCCTCTGGTAGGACCCACAGTCCAGGTCACCTCCTCTTGTCTCAAATACAGAATTGAGGGGAATAGGGGGAACCTGGGCCCACCTTCTACTCCAGGTTCCAGCCCAGGGCCCTGTAGATTGCAACTGTCTACAGTGTCTCTTGTAACAGCTGCGTGACAGCTACAACTCCTGGGCTAGTTCCCCATGGCCTTCTCGCAACACCTTCTTTATCCTCACCACAGACCTTACCCCAATGTCTGGTAATGCTTGTACTTTGCAGTCCTCCAGCAATACGCCTACCCACTCTCAGCTTCTTGCGTCTCTTGCTCCCAGCTCCTCACTAACTGAAATGCGGTCCTTTTTAAAAACAGGTGCCCTGATTAGCCTGCCTGTCCTAATTGATTCTGGTAGCTTCTTAATTGGCTCCAGGTGTCCTAATTAGCCTGCCTTAATTGGTTCCAGAAACTTCCTGATTGTTCTCGAACAGCCCATTATCTGACTCAGGGAAAACAGACCTGCTTAATCTGTGGCTAATATATCTACCTTCTATCACTCTCCTGTAGCCATCTGGCCTGACCCTGTCGTAGTGCTTACTTGTGTATATGTGGATATCCTACCCATTTATGAATTGTGTTAAACTTCAGAATATTAATGCACCATACATGTTTCTCATCATATTTTCAAAATCCTTTAACTGTATTGGCAAAAAGAAAAGGAGTACTTGTGGCACCTTAGAGACTAACAAATTTATTTAAGCATAAGCTTTTGTGAGCTACAGCTCACTTCATCGGATGCATTCAGTGGAAAATGTAGTGGGGAGATTTATATACATAGAGAACGTGAAACAGTGGGTGTTACCATACACACTGTAACGAGAGGGATCACTTAAGGTGAGCTATTACCAGCAGGAGAGTGGGGGGGATAAAACCTTTTGTAGGGATTATCAGTGTATTTTCCACTGAATGCATCCGATGAAGTGAGCTGTAGCTCACGAAAGTTAATGCTCAAATAAATTTGTTAATCTCTAAGGTACCAAAAGTACTCGTTTTCTTTTTGTGAATACAGACTAACATGGCTGCTACTCTGAAACTTGTCATTTTAATTGTATTATTTCTTAATCTAAAATCTTCAAATTAGTCATTGACAATAGTTCCACCATACGGACTCCATGCCAGCCAAGTTTGAAATTTAAACAAACAAACCCATTTTTGAGTTATCTAATTCAAAATAAGTGCATGAAAAAAATCTCACTGGAAAATGTACTTTTGTTCTCTCATTTGGATAAGTAAAAATGGCCATCGCCATCTGCCTAATGTTTTTTTGCCTATCAAAAAGAATGATGGGATATCAGTACAGTTCCTGGTGCCCAGATGTGCACAACACAGCATCACTATGAATGACACTAAATAGTTCCTTTTGTTGACAATCTTAGTGGAGAGGCCAAGACTTGAATGACCATGGAATTAAAACTACTAACACATCCATGCAAAGGACCTTGCTGGATCTCTGCTGTTAATTTATCTTTGATAGTGAGAAAGTTTGAGGGCTAATGTATAGTCAACATTTTAAAAGTGTAAACAGGATGATCTGTGTAATTTATGGGCCTGTTAGCTTGACATAGTTCCCAGGGAAAATAATGTAATGGCTGATACTAGACTTAACCAATCAACAGCTAAACGGTGGCAATTTCATTAATGGCAATCAACATTATTATATGGAAAATAGGTCTTGTCAAACAACTTGTTGAAACTAGACAAATTCAAACTGGAAGTAAGGCTCATATTTTTAATGGCAAGTGTAACTAACCATTTGAATAATTTACCCTGAGGGATGTAGTGAATTCTCCATCACCTGAAAACTTTAAATCAGGATTGTATGTCTCTTTGAAAGATGTGCAACGTCAAGTAATAATGCTTCATAAAAGAATTACTGGGTGAAATTCTATGGCTTGTGTTATTCAAAAGCTCAGGCTATGTGATCATAATTGTCCCATTTGGCCTAAAAATCTGTGCCTTTGCATCTATAATAGTGATCCCTGAAGAGAGTTGAGACAAAAATGTGGGGCAGCGATGGGAAAGCCAGCCCTCTTGCTGCCTGGGCAGTACCGTTTCTTTAGTGAAGATCTGAGGACTTCATCCTTCAGGGATGTGAACCTGGTGTCTGTCTTGAGTCCTAAATTCACTTGTTAAATAAAATTATAACATAGCTTAACAAATTTTGATCAAACTTTCCAAACCAATTCACATTTTTATTATATTTGATTTGCTAGAAATTTCACCTTATCACTATAGATTGAGAAATGTTGTGGTAGGTCCAGTCATTATTTCTGACAGAGTCTGTCACACTCTGGTGAAGAAATCTACCAAACAAGGAAGGCACAAAGGGGAAAAATGACAGCAAGAGGAAAAGGCCCTCCTGGACTCAAATGGAAATAGAATTTAACTCTCATTTATTTATCTAATTTATTGGAGGCTTGGACAGAAGTGTTTGCACTGAAGTGACATTTACAGTGTTTCCCTCTTGACAGACACATTTTATAACATAAGTATTTGGTCAGCATAGTGAATGAAAACTGTATCAATGTAAACTAAGAATTATTGAGATGGAGCACTGAGTCCCTGGCTTGGAAAACTGATCACATGATATTGACTTAAGCATGACAAATGATGAGTGCTGCTAAATCTTAACTTATGGAGGCTCAATGACTTGGAAAAGGGAGTTGGGAGACAGAAAAAGCTTCTGTATAATTAGTATATGAAAGGAAATGGAGCAATAATATTTCCATTCTCCTGAAGATGTTGACATCTTGTGTCCTTGGTATTTATTAACACATCAGGGAGTAACTTGAAACTAGTGAGCACCTCTGGTATATGCAGTGCAGAATGCCAGTCTGTGATCTGACCACTGTAGACATTATTTGGTCCTATGGAAATTACAACATGCACTGTAAGTAAGAAATTGTAAAATTGCTTAGTAAACAGACTTGTTTCTGCTCTCCTCCCTCTTCTGCTTGTTCAAAATGAACAAACTATCCGATTCTAAAAGATCAAATTCTGAACAGGAATATGGAATTTATCATGTAATGTCCATATCTGTGTTACTTTCCTAAGCATTCTCTGCTCTTAGGAATACATCATGCCCCTCCTGGTCTAAGGTTCACCCATTGTAGAATGAATGCATTACTGCCCTGATGGTGGGGAGCAGGATTTGCAGACCTTGCAAATCCACAGAGCTCAGCTGCATGGGGACTTTCTGAGCACCCTTGCACCGCAGGAATTTATAGACAGAGCCCAATGTCAGGATTTTTGGATATGTTACTAATCACACTTATACAGAACAAATACACTTATCCCCCTTCAGTGCCAGGGAAGCTATTCTAGCCCTGAAGCTAGAGTAGCAACAGCAGAATAGATTTGCTGCATCTGTGTTGCCTAAGGAGGATTATTCCTTCATCTTAACCGCCAAAGGTCTCCTGATCACACATTCTGGCAGCAAGATTTAGACTTAATTTCAAAGGTGGCAAGAAGCACAAATCTCTTATGGGATGTGGGGGGGAAGAGGGAGAGGGAAGGGTGATCTTCCAGCATGTGCAGAGATTGCCTGGGAATTTTCTTCAGTTTCTTGGTTAAGTTTTTAGGACTCATAGTGTAACTTTATATCCATTCATGCTAATTTCTGGGCTCCATCTTCCTAAAAAAAACCCTAGTTTTTGAGACTTATCTGCTAGTATCACTAATTATTTTTCTTTCAAAATAATTTGACTGATGTGATTTTTGATATTCATGGGTGCCCCATTGCCAGTGATAATTTTGAAATTCATTTAGAATATAACCATAAGAGGAAATTCACATGTGATAAATGTGTAGTATGCTTAAGATTTTTAGAACATAACTCTTCCAAATGCACCAAATCAGCACTTAAAAAGAAGAAGAAACTATTGCCCAGAATTTAGTAATTAAATGGAGAAAACACAATAGAATGTTTTGCCTACTTGGCACCATAGATGGGCAAATTCTTTTTTGCTTAATGACAAGCTCACTTGAACATTGTGCATTGATTTAAATATTTAAATACTAGTAGGAGAGCCTGTGGGGTAGGGGAATGAAGGATAGAGAGAAAAAAACAAGGGAAAATAAATAGAAAAATGGGTTTGAGACTGGGCAGTGTTGGGAAAAGATATAGAGAACCAGTACAAAGAAAACAGAAAGAGGAGAGAGAGAGAACTCAAATGAATCAATTTGTAGATTAGATTTGAGCTTCAACTGCTGCCAAAAGCAGAGGAAAGACAGCTACAAATTGGAAGAGTGAAGACAGTATTATTATTATTATTATTATTTATTTATTATAAAAGCTGAAGATGCATAGTTTTGATCATAGACAAAAATAAAATATGCTGACAATGTCAGTAGAGGTTGGTCCAGATGCCAAAATGATAGCAGCCATGTCCTCTCCTCATTGTGCATCCAAGGCCAAAATACCCATTAAGGTACTGGACATGCCTCCAGGGATGCAGCTGTGGGATTTCTTTTCCAAGAGCATAATCAGAGAACCCTAGAGTCAACTCCTAGGCTAAGCAGTTGTGCCACTGTCTAAATTGCACATGTAGTTTCTGAACAGGATTTTCAGTGGAATGAAGTAGGATTGCTCTAGGCAGATTGTATGACAGATATTAGGTGAATAATGTAGCCTGTTCTTTCACTTTGTTTTTTTATGGGTCACTGAATTGTGTGCTAAAGGAAAATCAAATGTTAAAGTCTTATTGTATGAGCTGCTTCTAGTCCTTGGCAGTCTGGCACTTCAAAAGCTGTTTCATGGATCAAGAGTGGAAATAGTTTAGAAAGAAACTAAATCTGTTAAGGGAAGAGTCCAGTATTTTTGCTTCAGATATTTTGTATACTTTTAGTTCTGTGGCAAATTCTCTGGGTCAATGTGCAGTATGATTTATTTGTAGGCACTGCACAACTAGAGACTTAAACATAAGTTTCACTCGTCCAATGTACTATACAGGGATTGTGCTTTCCTATACAGCTCCTGTCACAATGGAACTCTCATCCTGATCGGGGGTCTTTGAGTGCTGCCATTTTTAATATAAATGCTAAATATATGCAAAAACAAAACAAATATGACCTATGTTAAAAGAACATTATTAATGTTACAAAGTCAAGCACTCAAAAGTTATGAAATGCCAGAATTAAGGTGGCCCATATCATCTTTATTGTCACCCTTGTGTGTTTGCAGTATGATACAATCTTTATTACATGACCACATACTGTTTTTCCCACAGGATCATTCAGTGCCTAGGATGATGGATGGTTCCCACTTAATGAGAAGCTATTCAATATTTTGTTTTTTCTTCATTGTTCAATGTGTGGCCCTAAACCATGCAGACTACTCAAACCCTTCTCTGAGGGCAGGCATATTAATTTCCTCATAGACTTTTGAATGGTGCTCATCACTGTAGTATATGAGAGTTCACAAACATTAATAGAATTAATTAATGGCTGAATTAATCTTCACAACACCCCAGTAAGATGTGGGATGGTATTATCCTCATTTCACACATGGGGAACAGAGATTAAGAGATTAAGATCAACAATATCCACTAATTTTGGATGCTGAATGCCTAGGAAATGGATTTTCAAAGAACTTGGCAACATATAGCACCAAAGAACAGCTCCCATTAACATCAGCTGAAGGTGTGAGTGTGCAGCACTTCTTCAAATCAGATTTCAGGGTCTCACAACAAGCACCCAGAAGATGAGGAACACACCATTAGTGAGCCCTATGAAAAGTTTGGTTTAAGTGATTTGCTCAATATCACATAGGAACTCTCTGGCACCGACAGGGAAAGAATTCAGTTGTCCAGGGCTGCATTCAACTACTTTAACCAAAAGACCATCCTTTATTTTTCTGTAATCCCCTGCCCCATTCAATACACAGCTTCCAACTTCGGTAACAAATGAGGTAGGGGTCCTACATACAACAGCCTTTTGAACTCCACCACCCTGATTCATCCCCAGAGCAGGTCCATCCTGTGCTCTGAATGAAAACATAATGTCTTACCTGTGTTTAAAGGGGAAAATAGTGATCTGGGCAATTACAGACCTGTTAGTCTGACCTAAGTAGTAGGCGAGACTTTAGAAAAAATTGTAAAAATATATATATATATTAAATTCACAGAGGTAAATGCTAAAGAGGATATAATACATCATGGATTTACCAAAGTTAAAATCAACCTGATTTCCATCTCTGAGAAAATAACTAATTTTTTACATAAGGGCAATGCAGGAGATCTTATAAATTTGGACTTCAGTAAAGTATTTGACACACTACCACACTGGAAATTAATAGTTAAATTAGGAAAATGGGATCAGTACAAGAATTGCAAGGTGGATAAGGAACTGGCTAAGGGGGGAAGGCAATGGGCTGTGCTGAAAGGTGAATTATTAGACTGGAGGGAGGTTACCAGTGGAGTTACTCAAGGATTGGTTTTGGGACTAATCTTATTCAATATTTTTATTAATGACCTTGGCGCAAAAAGTAGGAGTATGCTGATGAAATTTGGCGATGATACAAAGTTGGGAAGTGTTATCAATACAGAAGAGAGTTGGAATATTATAAAGAAAGATCTGGATGACCTTCAAGACTGGAGTGACAAAATGGGATGAAATTCAGTTGTACATAGTGCAATGTCTAATAAGAATTTCTGCTGCAAGCTGGGTGCTCATCAGCTGGAAGCAGCAGAGGAGAAGAGACTAGTGTGTATGGATTGACTCCAGGATGACTATGAGCTATAACGTGGTGAAAAAGGCAAATGTCCTAGGATGTGTCAAGCGAGGCATTTCCATTAGAGATAGAGAAATATTAATACCTCAGTATGAGGCACTGGTATGGCGTCATTTGGAATACTGTATACAATTCTGGTCATACATGTTCAAGAAAGATTAATTCAAACTGAAACAGGTGCAGAGAAGAGCATCTAGGATGATCAGGGGAATGGAGGGCATATGAGAGGAGACTGGAAGAGCTTGGCTTGTTTAGTCTAGCAAAAAGAAGGCTGAGGCTGGGGGGGAGGGAGGAGTAAACACCAGGAAAGATGACAAGCTATTTAAGATAAGGACAATGTTAGTACAAGAACAAATGGATATAAACTGGCCATGAAAAAATTCATGCTGGAAATAAGGAGATGATTTCTAACTATCAGAAGAGTGAGGTTCTGGAACAACCTTTGAGTAGAAGTTGTGGGGGCAAACTATTTAGTTAATATTAAGAGAGAGCTGCACAAATTTATGAGTGCAATTGTATGACAGGTTGCTTATAACTGGGTGTGTCTCAGCAGCTCTAGAGCTCACTTTTGGTTTATGTTTTATGTTCTTGAAAGCTCATGCTTCAGGATTTCAGGTGGTCACCACCAGGAATCAGAAAAGGATCTTTCTCCTCCTTGCAATGAATTCTGGGTTGTTATTTTGTTGTTGTTGCTGTTGGGTTTTTTTTGTCTCCTTCCTCTGAAGCATCAGGGAAGGCCACATCTGGAGATGGGACTTTAGGTGGGGTTGGGCCAGGGCTCTGAGGTGTCACTAAGCATTCTCTCTCAGGTGCCTGGCTGGCTGGTTCTTGTTCACATGCTCAGTGTCTAATTGATCACCATTGTGTGGTCGGGAGGGCAGTGACCTTGCAGATTATCTGGATATATTTTATTTAATTATTTTCCTACCATTGTGGGGGGTCTTCGGCATTGATGTGTGTCAGTCCCTCCTATTCTCTCACTGTGGCACATGATAGTGCATTCTCCTGTGAGGTGTAATACTTTGGTCTAATTTCAGTTATTGGGTTAGTGTGGAGGTGCTGGGAGCATGTGATGTGCAGGAGGTCAAACTAGATTATCTGGTAATCCCTTGCAGCCTTAAACTCTATGACTCTATAGTATGTGATTATGTAATTAAACAACTGTATCATAATGCAAAGACACAAGGGGGCTGAATTAAGTTTACACAAGCAACCTTAATTTCGGCACTGCCTGCCTTTGAAGTGCTTGGCTATGCAAACTTAATAATAATGTTTATGTAGTTTTATACAGGTAATTTAATAGATTATTAAAAGAATAATCTGAAAAAAACCCAGAAATTCCATCTTGTGGCATCATAACACCTACATTGGTCAGCAGCAAGATTGGTGTCTTTGATGCCCCTACACTGACCTCTGCCACTTGAGCTAATGGAATAATTGATAGCAATAGCCGTGGTCATTGTCTGTGTGGGCCAGCACAAGAGGACACTTTGCCAGTGGATTTCACAAATATTTGGTATGGTAATAGCGGAGGGAATGAGACACTCAGAAATCTTTGGTCCCATCGGAGAGGAGTGCACACTAGCATAAACAGACTCTATTGCTCATTCTCCACAAGCACAACCTCTTCTGCCCTGTCTGCTCCACCCTGTCCCTGTCCCTGTCCCTGTCCCTGTCCCTGTCCCTGTCCCTGTCCCTGTCCCTGTCCCAGTCCTGTCTGTTCCCCACTCCTGGCTCTTTGTCCCAGTTGCATTCTCTTCACGTAGCCAGTGCCAATCTCCACTCATCAGGCAATTCATCCCAACCCCAGTCTCCTATCTCCTCATCCGAGTCTATCACTCACTAGTGTCACTTTGTCACTTCCCCAGCCATTTTCAGTTCCCTCTCACTGCCCAGCTCCTTGGCCAGTTGTTCCCAGTTCCCTCCTAACTTCTCATACAACTATTCATCCCCCACCCTGGCCTCCTGTCACCCCCTTGTTCACATTCCCTATCCCCACTGGCTCCAGGTCTCCTTCCTTTGGCTCATCGTCTAATTTCAGTATGTCATCCACAGCTCTTTCTCTTAGTCTATTTTCCCATCCAGTTCAGTTCTTCTACACCACAACTACTCATCAGTTCTGCCTCCCCTTCTCTCCACCCTATTCATTCTTCTTCTCAATCCTCTTCCAGTCTCAGGCTTCCCCAACCTACTAGCCCCTTCCTTCCATTTCCCTCCCTGGCTCCCAGTCTGAGTCTCCTAGCTTAATCTCCCCCACCACCACAACTATGAGTCTGTTCCCCGCCCCCCAGAGTCCTTGTCCTAATTGTCCCCAGGCTCATCCTAATTGAATTCCCTTGCTTCCCTTAGCTCTGACTCTTGTACCCTGTGCATTTGAATCATGCAGCTTTCTGCACCACACTCCCTCAGGCCTGGTCATTGACAGTGCTGGAGAGAAAATTTCCCTGCTCTCAGTTCAAGTACTCAGACCTAGACCAGCCCACTGCAACACAGAAATCCAGTTGCAGGGGAAATCCTTCATAACCCCAGGCTGGAACATGCCCAATAAGGCGCAGTCTTTGGGGGCAATTTAGCTGCTAAAATCTAAAGTCTCTATTGAGCAAGTAGAAACTGATTTGTCAGAGGCTTAGAACTTGGCCACATTAGGGTAGATTTCCACAGGGTGGCAAAAAGGCATAACTCTGACAGAAGGCCCATCCAACTACCAAATTTCAAGTCCCTGCTCAAAAGCATGGAGTACTAAATAAAAGGTCACACATTTTTTAATGTGGCCAACATGTATTTTCCCTAGCCTTGCTCTCAAAAACAACTGAATTGTTTTGGTTGAAATTTCCACCCCTCCACCCCACAGATCACCTGAGGCAGACCTCCGGCATGGAAAATTGCAGCACAAAAAATGAAAGTTTGTCAACATTAATAGCAACTGAAAGCAGGGTCTTATTATGGGAAGTGTTGAGCAACATTAAAAATAGCTAAGGCTACGTTTTAGTCACGAGTTTTTTAGTAAAAGTCATGGACAGGTCACAGGCCGTAAACAAAAATTCACAGGGCCCGTGACCTGTCCATGACTAAAAATACCACCCTGACTAAAACTTGGTCAGGGGCCATGGGTGCTCAGGGTGGGGGGGGGGCGGTCCGGGGGTGCTGTAGGTGCTGGGGGAGGTGACCTGGGACCCCAGCTGGTACTGGGGGTTAGGTGGTTGGCAGGGCTGGCAGGGGCTTCTTACCCAGCTCTGTGTCCCTACAGCTCCTAGGCAGTGGAGGCAGAGGCCAGGGCAGGGGCTCCAGTGCTCCCACCACAAGTGCCGGCTGCCTCAGCCCATGGGAGCTGCAGGGAAAGGGCCTGCGGGCACGGGCAGCGCACGGCACGGAGACTCTCTTCCCCTCTGTTGCCTAAGAGCTGCGGGGGGCCATGCCAGTGGGAGCTGGGGAGCCCCCCACCCCAAGCTAAGCACCCCCCTGCACTGCCCAACCTCCTGCCCCTAACCCTGAGCCCCCTCCCACACACCCAAACTGCTGCGGCTGTCCCGGGGCTGCCTGGCTCAGGTAGCCCCTGAGCCAGCACCAGATGCTGGAGAAGTCACGGAGGTCATGGAAAGTCATGGAATCCGTGACCTCCGTGACAGACTCACAGCCTTAATAATAAAAAGAAAAGGAGTACTTGTGGCATCTTAGAGATTAACAAAATTATTTGAGCATAAGCTTTCATGAGCTACAGCTCACTTCATCAGATTCATTTGCATCTGATGAAGTGAGCTGTAGCTCATGAAAACTTATGCTCAAATAAATTTGTTAGTCTCTAAGGTGCCACAAGTACTCCTTTTCTTTTTGCGAATACAGACTAACACGGCTGCTACTCTGAAACCAGCCTTAATAATAGCATGTGCTACTAGAGCCCTGCGTATAATAAGTGTGACATACACAAGTGCTAGTAAGGGGCTGGTATTTATTTGGAAATGCCAAAGGTAACATTCCCACTGTACACAGGCACATTTATTGGTGTATTAAGTTACTTTATTCTCTTGTGGTTTTCTTTAGTACCCAGTATTCTAGTATCACTGTGCTTCCCAAATAAATCTGGTCTGTATGGTGAGCTCCCTCACAGACTTTGTCAGTCTTCTGCTCTTCTCCCTTCTCAGGTGGAAGAGGCTCTACTTGTGATATATATTTGTCTCTGGGGTTGATTTGGCACTTTTCTTCATTTGCCACTCCCCCCACACTTTTCAATTCTCTTCCAGTCCCCCATTGTTTTGGCTATACTGATATTATGCTTTTGTTGTCCAAATTGTACAGTTTCTTCATATAATCTAGGCAATCTTATAGGGATTCAATATAAAATGGCTCATAATATGTACTATTCCTCGTTTTTATTTTCTTGCTTGGGATTTTTACTGAATGTCTTTGATCCTTATCATAATGCATTATGTACTAATTAAAAGTTTGCCTAGGGTTCAGTAGGATGAATCATATAAGCAATGATACCCATCATTATGGACTGCACAAATGAAATAATAGACTGTGACATTAATCTTGTTCCAACCCCATAATGAGGGTACATAACAGAAAACAATGTTCAATTTTTTATAAGATTTAAAAATACATTTTAATATATCAGGTTTTCCCTTGGTACATTCTCGGTTCCACAGAGACAGAGATGGGCAAGATCATATGTACAGCCTTTGCAGCCAGATGGGTTAAGTCAGAGGCTGAATAACCTTAGATATACAAGTTTAGTGTGTTGAAATCCTTCCCAATTCCATTGCAGGGGAAGAGGAGGGGTGGGGGGGCAAATTTTGGCATTTTCCTGTCCCTGTTAAGAAATAACCTGTTAAAAGAACTGTCTGCCTCTAAGTCACATGCTATAGTCATAGGCTATGGGTTGTGATCCATAACTTTAAAATAAGGTGGTTTTTTTCAAATAACTGTGCTTTATTCTGACTGCTGAAGTAACTCCAAAGAAGCATATATACTTAGTAAACAAGTCTTTTGACACAGATGCTGAGAGATGTTCTAATAAAACAATTGAAAATGTCATATGGGCCAGAGAACCAATGCTACATCTAAGAGACTTTATTCTCTGAGAGCACTTTTAGTAGATCTTAAGCCTTAGAAAATGCATAACATTACGTATCAAGAGGAATCAGTCTGCTTCTCCTAAGGAAGAGTAATCTTTTAATCATAATAAAGATACAAGCAAGGGAACATATTTAATTTCCTGCGGAAATAGAAGATGGTTAAGGCTGGTGTTAGGATAATGTGCTATTCTGTGTCTGTCATGTCTACCATGAAGTATTTACTTAAAGTGCATGTTTAGTGCCAAAGGTAATACAATAACTGATGGAAATGCTGAGCACTTATCTTTATAAAAATGAATCCTAATAACCATAAATGTTCCACCTTAACTGTTTGGGGGGGGGGGAGGGAAATGTCTGTGCTGCAGTGCCTTCACTAGAGTCTGTGCATCATAATGGAGATTTAAATGTTTTGCGACCTGAATATCCACGAACTCATTTAAGAAGACTTATTAGCAATGGAATATCAAAATACTAATAAAGGATGAGACCCTACATTAACTAAAATCTGATGTTGCAAATTAAAACTGTATGCAGGGATGACAGTATATACTTGAGTGTTGTGATGGTGGTGGGCTTATAGAGTCATAGAAATGTTGGGTTGGAAGGGATCATGAGAAGTGTTTTAGTCCATTGTCCCCAAGCTCAGGCAGGGCCAAGTACAAGACCATCCCTGACAAGTGTTTGTTCCTAAAAACCTTCAATGATGGGGATTCCATAACCTCCCTTGGAAGCCTATTAGAGTACTTCATTTTCCTTAAAGTTAAAAAAGAATCCTAATATTTAACCTAAATCTCCTTTGCTGCTGATTAAGCTGATTACTTCTTGTCCTGCCTTTAGTGGACATGGAGAACAATTGATCAGAGTCCTCTTTATAACAGCCCTTAACATATTTAAAGATGTTATCACATCACCTCTCAGGTTAATCTTTTCTCAAGATTAACCATGCCCAATTTTTTAACCTTTCATCATAGGTCAGGTTTTCTAAACTTTCTGTCATTTTTTTGTTCTCTTCCAGGCTCTCTCCAGTTTGTCCATATCTTTCTTAAATTGTGGTGCACAAAACTGGACAAGTTACTTCAGCTGAGACCTTCTCAGTGCTGAGTAGAACAGGACAAGTCCCTCCCGGGTCTGACATACAATACACCTGTTAATACACTCCAGAATTATGTTAGCCTCTTTTTTTTTGGCAACTGCATCACATTGTTGACACATATTCAGTTTATGATCCACTATAACCCCCACATCCTTTTCAGCAATACTACTTATTTCTCATTTTTTATTTGTGCATTTGATTTTTTGTTCCGAAATATATTTTACATTTCTCTTTATTGAATTTCATATTGTTGATTTCATTCAATTTCTCCAATTTGTCAAGATTGTTTTGAATTGTAATCTTGTTCTTCAAAGCGCTAGCAAGCTCATCTTGGTATCATCTGCAGTTTGGTGTAATCTGCAGATTTTATAAGCATGCTCTCCACTCCATAATGCAGGACATTAAACAAAATATTTTGAATAGTTCTAGACTTAGGACAGACCCCTATGGGACCTTTCTAGACATGTCCTGGTTTGACAGCGAACCATTGGTTACTACTCCTTGAGTATGGTCTTTCAACCAGTTTTGTATCCACATTGTAGTAATTTAATTTAGACTGTGATTCCCTAGTTTGCTTATGAGAATGTCATGTAGGACTTTATCAAAAGATTTATTAAAAGCAAGATATATAATCTCTACTGCTTTCCCCCATTCAGTTCAGTGTATTTTTTTTTCTGTGAAGAGTCCATGTCGTCTTAATTGGAAATCAAGCAATTAATTATTGGCAGATATTTTTTGATGAAAACATAGGACATGATGTTTTTAAACAAAAACATTCAGATCTGAAGACTTTTGTACTGTAACTGCTCGGGTTTTTGGCATTCTTTCCCTTAGTACATTGTTCTTACATTTCATCAGAGTTAAATCAGTTGCCATTTTAAAAATTGTATAACTATGTTTCTCTAAATTTGAAAAGTTTAATAAACACATATTGTTTGTTAGCTGTTGATGGTGCTACATTGATATATAGAAAGGCAAATGTCCCTGTGTCAATGAGCTTGAAATATAATGTAAACAGGTAATATAATTGTGGAATTAGTTAGCCAAAAACCAAGGGGAGAGGGTGAATTCACATTAATAACAGTCCCTTTTTTATATTCAGCAATTTTTGGTAGAATTTGACTTACAGTAGTGAAAAGTCAAGGTAGGGAGATTTTTATTGGAAATCTACAGAATGGTTCAGTAGTAATTTGAATAGCGTGGAGACCTCTTGATTGCTTTTCCTTCAAGTACAATGAAACAGGTCTTTTAACATATTTATTCATTCATTGGGTATTATTTAAGATTGCCTTCCTAATGTACAATGTAGTACTGCCATACTATAGGTTAGTACAGTAGGTCATATATATTAGTAATAAAGTTGTTCATAGTTCATCTATTATAGTATAGTTTGCTATTTTATTCCTTAACCAATGTACTCCTTGTCACATGCTGGCTGGCCCATCAAGGGAAGTCATGCTCAGCTTTGCCTGTGATGAAGCAGCTATCCTCCAGCTTGTCCTGATTCAGTAGTTTAATTGAAGTTATTAGATACGGTGTGAATGGGTCAGGATACTGTATAAAAGAGGGAGAGCTCATCTGGGAAGGGGGAGACCTAGAACAGAAGAGGTTGGGAGTTTGTGTTCTCATGGAAGGGCCTGATAGGAGTCAGGAGGAAGGAGAACTGAGGAGAGCCATGGACGAGGGAGACCTGTGGTGAGCATCCATGTGGGGGAGCTGGTTGGGAGGGGGCAGTGGGGAGCCCTGTAGGGGATGTTCTGCTTTAGCCATTTGAAATGTTGAGAGGTATTGCTAGCATGCTAAAAACAGTAGTGCAGCTGTGGTAGCACAGGCAATGGTGAGTGGTGGCACAGGCTAGCTGCTCTGAGTACAAACATGCCTGGACCCCCTGGGTATGTACTTGGGGCAGCTAGTCCCTGCCACTGCTGCCTGTGCGACCATGGCTACGTTATGATTTTTAGCTCAGATGAAAGCTAACACAAGTGTTTCTGTGCAAGCTAGGAACCACATGCCTATCTCACAACAGACGAAGACTTTAATTGACATGGCTGGAGGGCTGAGAGACAACAAGAAGCAAACCATGGCAGGGCTGCTAGATGAGGAAAGCCCGCTATGCCTCACCCAGCCATGACAGGACATGCTGGCCGGTGAGACACTCTTCTACACTCCTTCATCTGAAATTCACGTACATGTGAAATGAGAAACTTTTTGTTTGCCAGGAACTAAGTTCAAGATTCAGTGTGTTTTTTCCCTCCTCCTTCAAAAGTTGATGATATTATACATTTACTATGTATTTTTAATTTAAATTTTATATGCTCTTTGTGTCTAGAGAAGAAATATTTTAAAACACTTAAAACAGGGAAGGAGTCTATCAGCTTTAGTGCAATTTTTCTTTATTACTCCCCTGGGTACACTCCAGCATAAGGTCAAGAGGCTTACTTAAGATCATACAATGAGAAGGCATTTCAGCTGAATTTAGAACCAGGAATTGCTCGGCTATAACCACTTGATCACAGTGGAGCAGAGTTGTGAATCGTTTCTAATTTGTATGTTTTTCTCCTAATCTACCTTGCCAGCACTAGATATTACACTGAGATGTAGGATATGATTAATTATTTTGTTTAATTCTTCAAGTGTCTTTTGTTTGGTGTTCTGTTTTTTTCTTCATTTGATGAATACATAGCAGGGATAATATATCTTGTGCTGCTATACACCTCCCTATACCATGTCTATGGCTTGAAAGCTTTAGGGTGTTAAAGTATCCCTTCAGTGAAAGTAATTTACAGTATGATAGGTGCTACTCTTAAGGGTTTATAAATCCCAAACTGCAGTGACCTTATATATCTTTCTAATTCTGTATTATGTAGTAAAAGCGTATTCGTACCTAATAAAGTGGGGTTGTACATAAAAATATTTTGAAACTATTTTATACTGACAAAAATAGATTGCATGTTACTAAACAGAATTGTTTATGTCAAGAATTCTTCAATTAAAGACTATTTTGTAGTCCTATTCAATTAAAATTACAACTGAACTCTAATTCAGTTAACAGGAAGGTTAACATGTACAATATTTTACAAGTATTCCTCCTTTGAATATAAGGAAAGGCTGAATATCTTTAATGCTCAGAAAACAGAAATACAGCCTTATAATTTGTTATGCATTTTAGTTATTTCAGATGAAGTCAAGAATATAATTTTATTTTCTGCAGGTTATTAATGCAGCTTTAGCTCTTGCTGCCAGACCGAAAAGCCAGGTGGTAAAAAACAGCATGGAAATATATAAGAGCACATGGGAGAATCGCATACATATTCTTACTGAAGCTGTGGATGACATTACAAGCATTGATGATTTTCTTGCTGTATCAGGTATATTATTTTTCAGAATCTGATTTTTTTATTTTAACTTCTCTGTTCTTCATTTTAAAAAAATGGAATTAAGTATATTCTCACTTCCCTAGAATCTAACAGGAAACCAGTGGGAGATTAGTCTGAGTAAGGATTATAATTAATATTCTTAATAGCCTTCATATATTATGTCTCAATACAGCACCGTTCTCATTCCAAGGTGCAATATGGCATTTGAAGTGTAATCTTCTAGGTTTTGTGAGTATAAAGACATTTTCTTATTGGAATTCAGAAACATTTCTAGATAGGCTCAGGATGTCTTACATGTTTTTAAAAACAAATTGTTGATTAGTGCACAGTCTGTTCTTAAATAAAATTATTTTTATGGCTGTTTAAAAAGCCAACGAAAAATGGATGTCCAAATACATTACTCAGCTAACAAGCCCTTTCCTTGCCTTCACTAAAAAAATAAATAAATAAAAAAATATAGTGTACCTCAGAAGGGTCTAAATGTAGTACTCACACAAAACCAAAGCCACAGCAAGGTATAAAGAATTTATATTGTAATGCCAGTGTACTCATGACTATTACTAGAGCCAAATCCTTGTTTTGGCAACCAGTTTCTCAGTGAAGTGTGTTTAAGGAATTTGCCAGTCTCTTCGGGCATGTGCTTAGTCACTTGTTGGATTTTTATATAAAGCAAGTAGCCACAAGTTTCCAGTTGGTGATAAATTCTTTTAATTACAGCTGGGTAAATTTGAGCCTACCATCCTGATGTCAGATTTACAAAATACTATTAGGAAGATTTGATATACTGTATTCATGAAAGTTAACTGGTTGTTCTCATTACTTAAATCAAAATTACCAGGCCTAAGCATTTCCTTTATAGAGAACTGTATTGGTTCATGTTCTCAATTTGTCCAATAATTTCAGTATAGAGCAATGTTTGAGTTACTTTATCTTACATGGGATGCCAAAAGCCCAGATATGTTGTTCTAGCAGCCAGGCACAGGGATTCTAGCACCAAGACAGTGTAGCCAAGACCCCATGCTAGGGGAGAAGGAAGTGGAATAACTATTCCTACATCTCTGTGTCACTGGAAAATTCCCTTTTGGAAAGAGAATTCTCCCATGGGTGTTTAACCAGATTTGATTTTTGCTTTGTGATGCTTGAGCACTGCTGGGTCTGATTCACCATTGCCATGTACCTTGTGTAATCATGCACACCAGAACAAGGTCAGTGCAAAGCTACCTGATGGGAGTGGACTTGTTTTGGCCTTATTTGCACTGATGTAAATGACTACACAAAGTATAAAGTAACAATGAATTGGGCCCCCAAATTTGAGTTCCCTTATCAAAATGTGTAAATTAGGCTGCAGACCTGTTTGGTCAAATAAACAAATACAAAGAAAACAGCTACTAAAATAATATGCTTCCCCAGAGTGTTTCCTGTTCGTATAGCTTTTTCACTCTTTTAAAGCTTAACATTCATGCTAAGATATATTTCAAATGCTTCCTAAATGACTAGAGGTACTGTACTAGTTCCACATTTCCATTTTATATCTCCAGGATATAAATATCTGGTCATGAAAAATGTACTTTAAATTAGTATTCGCTAAAGACATATTCAATATTAATAAACTGTATTTATTGCATTAATAGGAGTATTCAACATCTAAACAGAGGATACAAACTAGTTATCTCATTTCTGACATATTAAGGGCCATATTCTTCCACCTCTGACACCTATGCAGCTCCATTTAAGTCAACAGAGGTGCTAGAGAATAAATGCATAATTTAACCCAGTATGTCTGAGCAAAATGTAACTATTTTCTTATTGTTAGTATACATTGTGCCAAGCCTAAAACTATCTTGGTGAGTGCAGCCACAGTTCCCCATGCCATTCATTGGGACCAATTTGGATCATGCAGCAGTGTAAAGCAGGAGAAGTTTCACTGATGTCAATGAAATTACAGTAGTTTGAAATCATTGTAAGTGGTTATTTATTGAATGGGTAGATCCACTCTGTTATAAAGGGAGTTTGCTTGGATAACCACTGCCTTAAAAAGGTTTCTAATCCCTTTGGGAACAACACATTCACTACGGAAATTGGAACCTGTTGGAAGCAGAATTCTCATGAGTAAACAGCACTCCTCTTGGCACTAGGACATTGATGGAACCGACCTAATTTTGTGCTTGGAGACAGAAAGTTCCCCACTCTCCTGGCAAAATAATTTTATTGAGAGAATTTTTACCTGTGTTGCTTCTCTTCAGGGATAGGGCATTTTTTAAGGATGTCACCAGGGGTATTTCCCTACCAAGCAATAGTAAATTTGTAGGAAAGTTCAGGAATGGTGCTCTATCTCCAGCTTTTGTAATCTTCACCTTGAAATCACCAGCAGCAAGCAGTATCTGTTCACATTGTATTTATATTGTGCGATGGAAGAGAATCATGGAGATGGCCCTATTTAAAAATTCTATATCACTTCTATTTTACAAATACATTATTTTAATTATTAGCTAATTTTTTTAATCAACATAGCACTCTATTGGCACCTAGTGGCTCATCAAGTGGCATCACAGAGTTTAATTTAGAAAAAGGATAAAATATGAATTGTCTTAAAGTTCTTGGATCTGTAACATGAAGTTCCACATGCCTTGACGGTATCCTGTTTGATTAATTTTTTTATTAAAAATTATGTTGTATCTATCCTGACAGAAAAGATATTGCACTAGAGTTTGGAGGGTTTTTTAAAATTTGGGATGCATTAGTTGATCTTGCACAGTATATTTCATGCAGTAAAAATAACATTATCTAACATTTCAACTTTTTAAAACTATATTTGTGTGTATTATTCTATACGAAACAGAAGTTATGGACTGGCCCCCAGGTAAGAAAAATGATATACTGGTAATCCACAGCAGCTAGGGAAACATTGATATATTGGGTTCCTACAACAGCTATACTTGAGACTACCTAGAAGATTAACTCTCATGTATGCCTAGAATCACCAACCCATCACCATTCATGATAATATTTAAACACATCCCTAATTTGAAGAAGATGTTTAAGTTCCATTTCAGCACAGGCTTAACTTTAAGCAAGTGCTTCAATGTGTCCTGGAATAGGGATAGATTTAAGCATATGCTTAAATGCCCTGCTGAATTAGGGCTGTAGAGCTTAATTCCTTCCCTGAGCTCTGATTCTTTCTGCTGTTGTTTTTTCACCATTTCCTTAAATAGGATATTTAATCCCAGCCTTGCTTTTCCTGGGTGATGCACATATAATGTGTGTACAGTTACTGTATTTCACACGGTATAAACACCATTCTGCAGCTGATTATTCCAAGTTGGTTGTTCCACAAAGAAGTGGCTAGATAGTTAATCCTTATCTGTTCATGAAACTATTTTATTGAGTGTGTGTGTGTGTGTGTGTGTGTATCTATATGTTATATAATCCCTCATCATATAGCACATATTACATATCTAGCTGATAATGAAATCTTTCAGATATATAGATATAAAGGAAGCACAGCACAGCACAGCACAGCCAGGTGTGACTGTACTGTGCAGCATATTCACTTACAAGCTTCATACATAGCAAATGCATTTACTTCACTGAAAAGGTTGGGTCGTTCTGTAATAGTAATGCCTTTTATCCTACGTCCTATCTAGATGCAATGTGAAATATGAATTCCCCAGGTTACAGTATATCAGCATTTATGCGATCTAAGAAGAGAACAGTTTAGTGAAACTGTATTTTCAGAGTTCCCACAAGTTCTTGGAAAATAACTATGAGAAATGAAACCCCCTGAAACTTTAAATATTTCTAAATAATTGAATATGTTCAGCAGCAAAAAATGAAATACATTCTAGACTTTGATATCTGCAAGCAAATCTTCATGCTGATATGTGCATTTTATGTTTCTGTAATAAAGTGCATATAAATTCTGCTCACTGACTTAAATGGAAAATTTAATGGAAGCAAAGCACCTAACCTCCTAAATCTTTCTTTGTGAACTGGGGCCTAAAAATACAGTATCCTAAATTGTGCAAGATGCTTAATGACTGTTGCAATTTACTGTGATAATATATTAGGAATGTAAAAAGATGCTGAGGAATAGCTACAGTTTCCAACTTTTGGGATCAGATCATTAGTCCAAAACAGAGTCCAAATAGCTGGGGAGATGCAAAGACAAGCTCTTCCTCCCCAAACCCTCAACCCTGTGGTGCAGCTGCTAAGGTTCTTCACAGAGGTTATTGTAGCCCAAAGACTGAATACCCTGTAACGTGTCTCTGAAAAAGGGTAGAATTGGAGAGACCAGTTGGATCCATTTAGCAGTGGTTAATCTTGCTCTGTTCTCACGTTTCCTTGCCCACCTGTCCTGCCTTCACTCACCACTTGTGTGCTCCTACACAGGCTCCTGGAGAGCTGAGCTCCATGTCCATATTCCTGAACAGCTCACACACACTTATGCAGGAGAACTATAACAGCCCCAGTACTAGAAGTTGTGCGGGCTCGATTTGTCCCTTACAGAAGAATATTATTTATAGTTAGTTCATTTAAAACCACTTCAGACCACAAAACTGGACTATGAACCTCTTCATTCCTGGGGCTACTTGTCCTCCAGTAGAAATGAACAGAGATCACAGGAAAAAGAAAATGGAGTCTGCTAGAATTTCCACTAGTGCTAAATCTAAGTAAGTGTGGTTCCTGAGTTAAAGAAGGGTCATTTAAATGGCTCATCACCTCCTGCAGTTGCTAGAGGTAGCCAATGGTAAGCAGTCTCAAATTTGTGCAGAAGCATGGAGCCAGATCCCTGGCTACATTCTGATTCCATTGTGCCCCTTCATCAATACAAAGGGGTTGGAAAACTAGCATACTTGGTCAGCTGGTGATTCTCTCTGTAGAAAAATCCTTGCATTGTGTAGAACCAGCTACATGGGGGTCCAAAACTAACCTCTTGTTGCCATGGGGATCAGGGAAGCCAGTCCTGAGGATGAAGGCCATGGATTCCAGTGCATGTGTTCTTTCTGTCTTTTTCTTTTTTCTTTCTTTCAAAATTATGTATAATCCTGCCCAAGAAATCCAGTCAGGCTGAGTTAGCCCTCCAGCTCTCTAGATAAGACCAGTCACCACATGGTCAGTTCTGCTCTGGCTGCTAGCCCAGGGCTATTGCCTGCTGTGAGTGTGTGTGGATACTGGGGTAGGAGAATACAGTTTGGATTTTAGTACTGTATAGTTGTGTAATCTGCACCTTGAACCCTGCACCCCTTTGTGGTGAGGGGAAATCCTGGGACCAGAAACAACCTGATTCCTGCCTGAAGAGGATCCCTGCCAGCAGAGATCAGCCCCTCTGCAGTGACCAAGGAGTCCAGAGTCATCTCTGAACCTGAGGAGCATTCATGGAGTTTGTGAGTGCACCATCTTTTAGTTAGTCAATCAGGGAAATTGCTTTGGGGACCCCCTACTCCCTGAACTGTGTCCTCAAGCCAGGGACTAAGGGTTTGGGGATTTTATAACCTGCTGCATATTAAAGCTGTTGAGGGACTTACCACCTCCTCCCACTTGTGAATCTTTTGGGCTCTACTGAACCGAGTCAGCAAACTGCTAAACTACTGCAGAGACGATATCATGGTCATAGGTCATCAAGGGCCCCAAAAAAGTACGCGTACCAACTGATCTTACATTTGCTACATCAGTCACGTGACTGGAGGAAGTCATGGGTATTATCAGTGTGGGCTAAAGAATAGTGTTTTACTGTTGTTATGTTATGTTATGTTTGTCTCCTGTTTCATATAATTACTGTGTTGAATATATTGTATGTGTTTTTGCTATTTCTTGGGAGTCTCCAACTATCTGGCAAGTAAGTGGACATTACCCTGTGGTTAGAATTTTCCTCTCATGCTGCCCTGGTGACCCTGCCAGGAAGAAGCAAGTGCGGGGTGGGAGGCATCGCCAAATAAATTCATAGGGAAAATAAAGAAGATACACCCTGCTGAATGGGTGGCGGGATTCAGAAGAACCCAGACCTGTCCATCAAAACGTGTAAGCAGATTGGCATTAAAGAAGGTAACCGGGTGGAGAGGGGGCACTACATTTATAAATATCTGCAATAGTGTTCCTCAATCTATAGGTATATAAACTCCTATGTGGTTTCATCATAGGTGGAAGGATAGCAGAAATTACTTAGCTGGTTGTTTGTTTCTTTTAAAAAACAGCAACTTTGTGTTTGGTGAAGGGATCTCTTCCACTGATCATTATAGCTGTAGGATGGCTGTGAGAGGTGTATGACCTTTCCTGTATAAAAGTACTGAGACTTTCGTGCCTCCACCTCCCTCCTGTTGTTTTGCAGTAGGAGGGGAAATATTTAACCCCAATGTTCCTCCCTTCTTCTTCTTGGCTTAAATTCACTCAGAATTTAACTAGAGAGATGATGTTTAACTAGGGCATATGATCTTTTAAAATTTATTGCCACTTCTATCTGATGGGAAGATCTTGTTTCCCCATAGCACCTGTGTCAAGAGGTCATAGCATGTGCTAGCATGGTGTGACTTTTCTGCAAGGAAGGAGGACTTTCCTTGTGGAACATCCTATATGTCTTTGCATTGCAGCAGACTTCCTAGGCTAACAAGTGCAGACGGGATTTAGAGCTGGATAGAGCTTATGAAAGAATAATGTTGCTTTACTAATGCAAGAAAACTTATTTACGAAAACCCACAATAAATTGACTTAGAAATATATGAGAGGACAATGCAGTTTTAAGCTGTTATTCACATACTCTTCTGTGCTCTTGCTGCAGTGTTTTTACTCCTTTACAGACATGGAGCAAAAAATTTACAATCTACATTTGACCACTGAATTATTAATAACTCATTAACCTATTATCAAATCAAAACTGGGTAAAATTTGTGGGATTTGTTGATATTGAATTCATGAAATATTACTTATTTTGCAAAATTGTAGTGTGAAATTTTCTTTGACTTTACAAAATCAACATAATTTTCAAAAGCGTCACTAAATTACATTTTCTTCTGACTTTTGTAAAATCTTCTCAAAGGTGTTTCTTATTTTTGTAATTAATAAATCTGGTGAAAAACCAAAAATTACCAGTTTCACTGTATGTGAAAAATGATTTGTATCGTTCTTCTGGGAGGGGAGGGCTTTTCAATGGGAGTCAGGAACCTAACTTAGACACTTTTTAAAATCCCACTAAGCACCTGTCTGTAATCGTTAGGCACCTAAATACCTTTGTGAGTCTGGCTCTGAGGATTTTGGAACATGGGGAAATGTGCTTCAATGTAAATACCTAATTATACTTGGTCAAAGTAGGATACTGAACAAAGAAGGGTAGCCCTGCTTAGCAGCATGCCAGCACTACTCATCTTGCTCACACAGGTGGCACAACCCCAGCAATTGTTTTAGGACTGGGTCTAGCATAAATAATTGCAGAATGGAGCGTGTAGCTTATTTGATGAACGATTCTCCTCCAAGTAACTTCTCATCTCCCTGGCATAGACGTGTACAGCCTGATATTATTTTGCCCCCTGTAGAAGGTCAAAAATGTTGCCTGGATTGATCAGCCTGTTCTGGAACCAGCATCTAAGCCTTTCCATTGCTTACAGAGCTCAGGAATCTGTAGGGATTTTTTGCTGAAGTGGTCCCAAAAACTTTATATCTAGTACTATACATGTTAATGTGAAGAAAAACTGAGTCCATTTTCTAATGTGTTAAAGTGTTCAACTCTGTATCTCCTGGTGTGAAATCTGCTGGGTTTTAAAATTTGCCTTTTGAATTTATTGAACATTTTTTTGCCTAATTAGATACGTATATCTAATTTAAATGGCATGCTTCAAATAGCTTTCAAAATTTTTTGACAAGTAGAACATAAGTTAAAGATTGCTATATTCATAGGAAAAAAACTTTCATAAATCTTTGGAAAACTAGCCTTGAAAGAATAGAAGCTCTATTCTTCTAGTCTGTATTATGCCATCTGGCTGAGCACAGGTGCATTATTCATAATTCTTCACACTAAGTAAAAGCAGATACCGTAGCTTAACTACTAATGATATGTAGGCATAGGCTCGTAAGTAAGTAAACATTTCTCCAGTGACTTAGCAAAAATTTGGATAGTTATGGTAAACAATGTTTAGAGCAGCTTCTTTGGGTATCACTTTCATCAAGGCACTTAGACCCAGATTTGTAAAGGTATTTAGATACCTAACTCCCAGAGGAGTTTATAATCAGGCCCATAAGTACATGTTTATAATCAGGCCCACAAGCACATGCACTTACGTCCCATTGAAGTCAAAGTTAAGCATGTACTTAAGTGCTTTGCTGAATAGAGTTCTCTGTCTGACCATATCAGCTGTTTATTTGGGAAGATTCCTATAGTCTTATATATTATTATTAAACTCCATCTTAAATACATAGGCCAAAATATTATGTCATGTATTTTGTTTTGTTTTTTTCTGTGAAAACCATTTCAAGTGTATCCCTTAAGTACATAAGAGCTGACACCATATTGTTTGTAACAAGGGTGAAAAATTGTAGTTCAAATCAGTTTGTAAGAAAACTTTAGAACATAGAGCATGGGTGTAATCTTGAATTCTAATGCTCAAATATCATGAGCTCTGCAGAAAGAATTGGGTGGAGTTGCTGTAGTGGGTTGAGGGGACCAGGAAAGCTTGGAACAAAAGTGGCATAGGTGAGCTAAAATAAGGATCATCACTGTCACATTTTAATCTGTATTCCTCCGTATCTTCATTAACATTAGATAACTTACTTTGTGTCTTGTCCTTCCATAAGAATCTTAATAATTCAGATTCCCCATCCAGTCCTGCAATGCTATTCCTCACAGTTTCATGGCTAAGTGGACTTTTGCTCCCTCCTCCCACCTGCTTTTCCTCAAGGGTACCCTCTTAAGGTTTCCAGCTCCCAGCCATCATCCAATGCAGGCAGAGACTTATGTCTCTCCCCCTCCATACTGGCGGTTTATACTTGCAGTCCAACTGCACCTCACTGTGATTTCCTTATTAAGTCTGACTGGGATCCAGCACCTGTGGTTAACCTCCCTCCAGGGGCTATGTGTACAGCAGTTACCAGCCAGCCTTTACAAAGGAAACTGCATTTATTGTTAAGGTAAGAGCATTACAGGGAAGGCCATATAAAAACAATGAAAGAACCTACATACATACTAAAAGCTTACCAGAGGTCACCCCATGTCCAACCTAGGACTTTGGTGGGTATCAGTCTTTCCTACCCCCACAACTGGGGTAGTTGAAATGAAACATGACACTTAGAACAAAATTAATGACTTGCTCTTATTCTGAATGTAATCTTTTATTTTAAAAAAAATGTGTTGGTGTCCACAGAATAAAGAAGGCATCTGGACCTTGTGACAGAGTGAGAAAAGAAACTAGGAAAAGTGAATCAATGGTTTGTACCCACAGGAAAAAAAAAGAAACTAACTTGGTACTGATTTATTAAAAACAATTATAAATATTAGTAAAGCACTAAAGAAGAATAGGATTACTGAATGAGCCATATTTTTCTAAACCAACTTAATATTGGCATTTTTTTCTATGACTTTTTTGGACTTTCTTCTTCAGTTTCCTTATGTTCATTAACTTGGAGAATTTTTCTGCTTTTTTCTCTTTGTCTTGTTTTATTTTTATTTTTAGTCCTAAAGTGAATTTACTACTTCAGTGTTAATTCATCTCTAACCCCATTCCCCAGCAAAAACAGAAGCTCTTAAAAATTTAGGAGTTTAATGAACAAGCCAAGAGGACATCCAAATCCAAGTAAATTCAAATAGATACAAGCTATTTGCAAAGTAAAGAATGCAATTAATGAATTATGTTTTTAAAAAGTCACTGTGATTATCACATATTATAAACAATTATAACATTGTTCATAGCCCTGGTATAGCTGTAGTTCTCAAATAACAGAGAATCCATTGTAAGCTATTGGTTTTGGTTAGCTAATTTACCCAAGGAAAAATATGGGTATTAATCTTTATAGCTCAATGACATTAATGTAAAAGAGAGGTGCATCTACTTATCATGGTAATGTGAGTTTTTTTAAATTGAAATCAGTAAATTGAATATACTAAGGCAATTGATGCATATATTCCCAGGAGAGACTAGTTTTGATTGTAGGTTGTAATTTTGTTTTTGTTGGTAGGTTGTAATTTTATATTTTTTTTGGTAAAGTATACTGTCTTTTTCCTTCTTATTTTACCATTGCTTTCTCTTTTTATGAGCTATATATCTTCAAAACTGGGGAAGGTATGGCAGAAACCCATCTGGGGGTATTCATTTTCTATTGTTGATATTTTTTTTAGTTATTTTACATCCTTTAATCAAAGTAGTTGGTATTAACATTTGATTGTGAGTGAGGGAAAAATAACTGTCAAACCTTTCTTACATTAATAGTTATATATTCACCTCTTCTGACTCTAAACTGTTATACATATAGAAAATTCAAATTAGAATTCCAATCATGTAGAAAATAGTTTACCCCAGCTGCTATCTTTTAACAACAAACAGACAAAAACACATTTTTAAATGATCTAGTCTATAGCTTAACATAACTTATACCAGTATTTTAAGTAAAACAAGTATTAGCAATGCTGAATGTGTCTAGGATTGGCAGGACCTGTGATTGTTTTTTTTGTTGTCTCATTCAGATTCAGACTTCTAGAATGCACACTCCCTGCCCGATATATCTAAACTTGCAGAGGAGATAAGCTACTTTAAACATTTCTCAAAACCTGTTATTGTCTTATGGCTTCTGTTGCAGGAACAGAAACTATTGTTTTGTTTTCTGAGAGTACTGTTTTCACTTCTGAACAGAAGCCTGTCTCTTAACATCTGTCTCCTTGAAAATGAAGTTTCTTTAATAGGTTGTTCTGTGATATGCCATTTGTGTTGAGGGATGCCTCTCCAAAATCCATTCATTATTAATTCCACTGTAAATATCCTTGCCTAGATCTTCATTAATTTAACTATTGCAGCCTTCTCCTCTCTGGCCTCCCACACATCACATCCCTGGGTTTCAGTCCGTCAAAAATCTACCTTACCCTCCACTCTAGCCCCATTCAGACCTTTCTAATCCTTTTACTGGCTTCCCCTTGCCATCAGCATCAAATTCAATTTCTTTATTCTCCATTTCAGGGTCACACACCATGGATCCTCTTTATATTTTGGTCCTTGTGGTAGATTGCTACAGGTGGGGATGGAAGGCTAACATCTCTAGAGGGGCAGAGTTAACATTGCAGTTAGCGATATGTAGAGCAGTGGTTATCAAACATATTTGATCATGCCCCCCTTCTTTGTGTGTGTGTAGCAGTTTATGCCCCCGCCACATACATACAAATATTGATTAAAAAATCAACATGCAACTCTAACTAAATATTAAAAACAGTAATTCAAACATTCAAATGGAACCATTTTTTCTGTTGCATGAATGAGCCAACAATCCATTGTTAGATGAGCAAAACTGCAATTGCGAACAATGCTTACAATCAAATGTGCACACTGCGTCGTAGCAAATGCAAATGGATTAACGTACACGCGGCAATGACTTTGTGTAATTCTATGCAAGCTTAACAGAAATCCGGCAAAATGCACAGTGCCATCTAGAGTCAATGCACAGCATCATCTGAGGACCTGATGTGTCTGGAGGAATCAGCTTTGCTAGTTATTCATTTCTAGGGGTAAAATGTGCTCAGTATGTTCCCCCCCCAAAGCTTCTCACGGTCCCCCCGCCCCCAGAATACATTCTGTGCCCCCAGCCAGATTTAGAACCTCTGCTGTAGAGTATGGTAGGTTTGGTGAGAGTCAAGTCTGGGCTTTTAGCTGTAGAAGTAAGGGTGTGTATTGTAAATGGCTTAAATTTTCATTTCTGTGCTTTTGGGGATTTGTCAGAAATGTTATGCATAACTCTGCTTCTTTAGGGATGTTCGCCTTTGTCAAGGTTCCTTCCCCATTCTGAACTCTAAGGTACAGATGTGGGGACCTGCATGAAAACCTCCTAAGCTTACTTTTACCAACTTAGGTTAAAATTTCCCCAAGTTACAAACTATTTTACCCTTTGTCCTTGGACTTCCACTGCCACCACCATACATTCGACTGGGTTTACTGGGAAAATGTTGTTTGGGAACGTCTTTCCCCCCAAAATCCTCACCAAAACTTTGCACACCCCTGCCTCACCAATTTGCATAGGTGACCACAGACCCAAACCCTTGGATCTTAAGAACAATGAAAAAAGCATTCAATTTCTTACAAGAAGAATTTTAATATAAGAAAAGATAAAAAGAATCACCTCTGTAAAATCAGGATGGTAAATACCTTACAGGGTAATTAGATTCAAAACATAGAGAATCCCTCTAGGCAAAACTTTAAGTTACAAGAGAGACACAAAGACAAGAATATTCATTCTATTCAGCACAGTCTAATTTCTCAGCCATTTAAAGAAATCATAATCTAACGCATATCTAGCTAGATTACTTACTAAGTTCTAAGATTCCATTCCTGTTCTGACCCTGCAAAAGCATCACCCAGACAGACCCTTTGTTTCTCCCTTCCTCCAGCTTTGAAAGTATGTGGTCATTGTGGTCAGGTGCCAGTGAGGTTATCCTAGCTTCTTAACCCTTTACAGGTGAAAGGATTTTTCCTCTGGCCAGGAGGGATTTTAAAGGTGTTTACCCTTCCCTTTATATTTATGACAGCCTTCCATCATCACCTGCAGCAAACTACCACCTTGCAAAGAACACACTGCTTTAGCTACCGTCCACAACTAATATTATTATTAGTTTGGTAGAGGGGTTTGTGGATAAGGCTAGATTGAGGGGGCAGAATTAAGGGTGCAGTCTGTGATGTATGATAAATGTATGTGTAACATGAATGTCTAACTCTAAAAAAATTAATTTGTTAAAAAGCAATACCTGTTAAATCTAACACAAAGTGTGTATGTATCGTTATTGTATAGGTAGTCCTTCAGTATATGCAGAAGTTGTCTGAGACCCATTGTTCTGATTATCCTGTTAGTACATGGCTCAGTAATATGTTCCCTGCCACCCTCGCTAGTGGGTGAAATTGTAGATAGTTATATTTGCACACATCCGCTACAGTGAGAGTTTGAAGAAAAGAAAAAAGAAACCCATGTGAGTTTCCCTCAGCAATATACATTTGCTTTTCTCCTGAGAACTTATTATTTATACTTTATTCCTTTTCTTTTAATTTTTCTTTTCTTTGTTAATTAAAACTCCTGCAGCCCAAACCATCACCACTCCTAACTATAGAGTAACAAGCTTGGAGATGTGGAAGTTTGTAGACCGATTGACAATATGCTGCTTTCAATATAGTGTGAAAAATAGAGTTTACTTCAACATAACATTTTTTATAGGTGACACTGCAAAAGTCTACACTTAATAGAAATTAGACTGGGAGAGGGTTGAGATTGTTCAGAATAGATAAATGTATTCAGCCTGGACAGTTGAGGAAATTCTGTGGTAGGGCTAACAGACATGTAGACTGGCTCAGGTGTAGGTGGACGGGAATAAACTTTTAACTGAAGAGTTGCCATGAATCAGATAGCACTGCCAAGGGGAGAATGGATGACTCAGCATTGACCTTGCTATAACCTCTGAGTGCTGTATGACTGACTAACAATTGACAAATGAGAATTAGGAAAATGTTGGGTTCCTTTCCCCTTAAATGGAGTTGAGAAGATGCTGAAATGGAAGCAAAGTCAAAGGCTGAACTGCAGACAAAGTGCTAATAGTTTTCTAAAATTCTCCTTTGGAACAGGCTTGAAATTTGTCTCTAGAGCCTTCTAATCCTCCATGTGGGCACCTAGCAATATATCCCTTATAATAAAGGTATATGGTTAGAAGGTTTTTTCCAATCATAATGGAAGTCATTAGACACAGCAATCTGAGATCAGAAATAGTCTGATATTAGAAACTCATATACCATAAAAACTAGTTTTTAGTACATGGAAAGTATTAAGAAAATGGAGAGCAGAAGAAAACAGGATAGCATGAGAGAGCAGCTGGACGTAACTCAGACGGCATTTGCTATATATGCAAAAGGATACAGTGCCCCCCTGGAAAGTAGGAGCGAATGGACCAAATTCTCTGCTGATGTAAATTTTCAGCTCTCCAGTGACCTCAGTGGGGTTGCCCCAGTTAACACCAGAAAAGAGTTTGGCTCTGTACCTTTTAAAAACAGTGCTATAGATATAATCCTTGATTATTATTAAGAGCCCACAATCAGAGCAAAGAGGTATTCTTTAATAGTCCACTGTGGTGTAGGAAGTCAGATAAATATGATTAACATACAAAATACTACATTTAAAACTGCAAAATACTTAGAGGATACACCTGATGATCCTAAAGAAGCAAGGTGTGTTACAGCAATGTGATTGTGTGGCACATAAGAGCCTCTCTTTAGAACTTGCTTCTGTTCTGCCTTTCAGTAATATTTGTCCCCTTCCTAGCATCCATCAAAATTGCATCTGCTTCCTCTCCCACCTTCCAGCAATTGTAGAGCTCACTTGTATCTGTTAGGCACAGCCCTTCTTTGCAAGCAGCCCCATTCTGACTGAGCTTCCAGGCATGGGGCAGGATGGGGATGGAACATGGTTACTACGCCAACCCTTAGGATGGGTAGTGTGGTCTCCCTTGCACATCCAGACAGATCTGCTTTATACCTCCAAAGGGGGTGTTGGGAGGGAGCTATGATTATGGCTGACCCTTGCATGGAGGATGGGATAAGTAGGGGTAGGATCCGTTTTCTCTTCATTCCCAGTCAGATTCTGGTCTTTAATGGGAAGGAAGGAAGAGAGTAACTGGTGAATTCTGCAGTATATTCATTAGTTAATTAAATGGGGGACAAATTTTCACAGAATCATAGAAATCAGAGATTAAAACACCTATTAATACATATATCCTAACTCCTTGCCAATGTGGGATTTGTCCTTCCTAATGTATCAGTATTAGGGCTATTGATTAATCCCAGTTAATTCACATGATTAACTCAAAAAATTAATCATGATTAATCACAGCTTTAATCACATGTTGAGCAATAGAATACCAATTGAAATGAATTAAATATTTTTGGATATTTTTCCACATTTTCAAATATATTGATTTAAATTACAACACAGAATACGAAGTGCACAGTGCTTACTTTATATTATTTGTATTACAAATATTTGCACTATAAAAATGATAAACAAAAGAAATAGTATTTTTCAGTTTACCTCATACAAGTAATGTAGTGCAATCTTTTTATCGTGAAAGTGCAACTTACAAATGTAGGTACTATTTTTCTTACATAACTGCACTCAAAACCAAAACAATGTAAAACTTTAGAGCCTACAAGTCCACTCAGTCTTACTTCTTGTTCAGCTAATTGCTAAGACAAACAAGTTTGTTTACATTTACGGGAGATAATGCTGCCCGCTTCTTATTTACAATGTCACCAGAAAGTGAGAACAGGAGTTTGCATAGCACTTTTGTAGATGGTGTTGCAAGATATATAGGTGCCAGATTCATATGCCACTTCATGCTTTGGCCACAATGCCAAAGGACATGCTTCCATGCTAATGATGCTCATTAAAAATAATGCATTAATTAACATTTGTGACTGAACTTCTGGGAAGAAAATTGTATGTCTCCTGCTCTATCAATCTTTAGTGCAAACTTGTTTGTCTTAGCGATTGGCTGAACAAGAAGTAGGACTGAGTGGACTTGTAGGCTTTAAAGTTTTACATTGTTTTGGTTTTGAGTGCAGTTATGTAACAAAAATAGTATCTACATTTGTAAGTTGCACTTTTACGATAAAGAGATTGCACTACAATACTTGTATGAGGTGAACTGAAAAATACTATTTCTTTTGTTTATCATTTTTACAGTGCAAATATTTGTAATAAAAATAAATATAAAGTAAGCACTGTACACTTTGTATTCTGTGTTGTAATTGAAATCAATGTATTTGAAAATGTAGAAAACATACAAAAATATTTAAATAAATTGTATTGTTATGGTTAACAGCATGATTAATTGTGATTAATTTGTTTAATCGCTTGACAGCCCTAATCAATATATATTTTGCTTTGACTAGGCTAGGTCCAAATGTCCCATATGACAGGGCCTCCACAACTGGTCCTAGGAGGCTATTCCACAATCTAATAGATCTAATGTTTGGAAGGTTTGGAGAGATTATTGATTGAGCAAAATCAGGCTTCATGCTCAACTCAATGGCATTTCTCTGTCTGTAATGCAGTAATTTTTGAAGACTATGTACAATCAATTCCAAAGGTTCACTGAATAATTTGGACATGAATGGGAAGTATCCCATTGATTTTGGTGATGATCAGAAAACCAGAACGCTGGACAAGTCAGATTTCCACACAGTGCCCATTTGGTGCTGCAGGCAGGGGAGCATTGTGGCATCAGAGATAATTCTGCCAGTCATCACTCACTCCCTCCAGTTAATTTGCATACTTCAGCAAATGAAACTGCAGACCAGGACTGCAGTGATTTGACAGAGTTGGAGGGTTCAGGGGTGCAGGAATGAAATATCAGGGGCTCCTTCAGATCAGGTGCAATATTGGCAATGTAGGATTTAGGATCCTTAAGGTCCTCTGCTATCAGGAGTAAAAAGTCTCAATGTTTCTGTCACTAACATAAGCGGCTATGACTCAGTGCACACAGGGATCCAATCTCTTAAGTGAGAAACTGTCATTTCTTTTCAGACCCTTGTTTCTCCATCACCCTGTTCTTATTTTCAAAAAGGTACTTTGAAACATTTAGTTCTAGGTTACTCCCTGTAGCTGAGCTTCATAAAAACAATAGCAGTAGATAGTGTGTCACCCTCAGACATGGACTGAGTCCCTAATCCTCCCTCATACATCTCCCTCTATTACTTTACTCTCCTTTTTCATAAGTGCATCCATTGCCTTCCTCCAGATACTTGCTAGTGTCTTACCCTTTCTGATCCTTGGTTCATCCAGCTTTTTTTTTTTTATAATGCTGTTTCTGTTTTCTCTAGCTCCCTGGTACACATATTGCCTGCAGCATATCTGATTTCTCCTTGTATTGCTCTGATCCTTACTAACTAGAGGAAAATGGGAGGTATGACAGTAATAGTGGTTGAACCAGTTTAACTGATCCCCTATTGTTCAATGTATCAATATGCTGACCAAGAGAGGTTGTCAGCTACACACACACAATGAATACTTCATTTCTTGAAACAGTCAATCTGTATCTATGCACTGTCCATCAGACATTTTCTACCCTATCACATATTTTAAAATGAGCTTCTTAAAATGTATCATCTAGGACAGTGGTTCCCAAACTTGTTCTGCTGCTTGTGCAGGGAAAGCCCCTGGCGGGCCAGGCCGGTTTGTTTATCTTCTGCGTCCGCAGGTTCAGCCGATCGAGGCTCCCCAGTGGCCACGGTTCACTGCTCTAGACCAATGAGAGTTGCTGGCGGCGGCCAATACGTCCCTCGGCCTGCGCCGCTTCCAGCAGCTCCCATTGGCTTGGAGCAGCGAACCGCGGCCACTAGTAGCTGCAATCGGCCAAACCTGCGGTCATGGCAGGTAAACAAACCAGCCTGGCCCACCAGGGGCTTTTCCTGCACAAATGACAGAACAAGTTTGGAAACCACTGATCTAGGATATTCACTGTGACATTTAATTTTTCACATAGTTATGGTATATTGTCCAACTCCAATACACTCAATGTAATTTCTAAATTTAGCTGAGTTTTTTAGGACACACACTTCAAATGCTGTTCCATCTCTCTTTATATCCCAGATCCTGGAACTCCACCCTTAAAGAATCACAATAACCTTGCTACTGTGCTGACCCTTACTATAACAGTCACAGGTAGAAAACCATAAATATCCATACCAGCAGGGCTTTGAATCGCTGCCAACTAGTGGTGGTTTGACATATGGAATGCCAAATATAGGGGTTGGATTGCATGGGAGATTTGGATGTGCTCTGGATTTGAGACCTAGCCCATACTCTAGTGTGGAATAATTTAGGCTTGGTCATGATTCTCCTTGATACTGTTGAATATTACCTTACTCAGCAAAGAGTCCCGCTGATAATGTAAATAAAGATATCAAAATCTGGCCTTTAATTTTTTGCTTTGGAAAATAATAACATATTGTTTTATTTTTATATTTTTTATATTTCTAAAAGAAACTTAAGTTGACAAAGTATAATCAATTATATAAGTATTTCTGTGTGCGTGCACATACTTTAAATGATTATTCCCTAAGTGAGGAGGTTTTAGACAGCATTTTCTTCATACAACATGAGGGTAGATGTGGTGATCAGATAAAGTACATTTTTCTTACACATTTTGTTTTGCATTAAAGTATTTTTAGAATTTCTACATGCTTGTGATCCTGCTAGAACTAGGTAGTGACCCAAAAATGAATCATGACCCACTGGTTGGGAGCCACTGATTAAAAGAATAAAAGTGATCCAGAGCATCATTCACAATTAGACAGCACTCTCAGGGCATAGATCAGTTTGTTAGATTAGATTGGCTATAGGCCACACATTTTTCATTTCTGCTTAACACAGATCACAAATATGTTTAAAAGCAACAAAAACATCAGGAAAATAAGTACAGAGCAAGAGAGACTTTCCTGAAGAGATTTTGTTTTAAATTATTTGGTTTATGCATGATTCATAGATTCATAGATACTAAGGTCAGAAGGGACCATTCTGATCATCTAGTCCGACCTCCTGCACAGCGCAGGCCACAGAATCTCACCCACCCACTCCTATGAAAAACCTCACCCATGTCTGAGCTATTGAAGTCCTTAAATCATGGTTCAAAGACTTCAAGGAGCAGAGAAGCCTCCCTCAAGTCAACCATGTCCCATGCTACAGAGGAAGGCGAAAAACCTCCAGGGCCTCTCCAATCTGCCCTGGAGGAAAATTCCTTCCCGACCCCAAATATGGCAATCAGCTAAACCTTGAGCATATGGCCAAGATTCACCAGCCAGATACTACAGAAAATTCTTTCCTGGGTAACTCAGATCCCATCCATCTAATATCCCATCTCAGGGGATTTGGCCTATTTACCCTGAATATTTAAAGATCAATTACTTACCAAAATCCCATTATCCCATCATACCATCTCCTCCATAAACTTATCAAGTAGAATCTTAAAACCAGATAGATCTTTTGCCCCCACTGCTTCCCTTGGAAGGCTATTCCAAAACTTCACTCCTCTGATGGTTAAAAACCTTGGTCTGATTTCAAGTCTAAACTTCCTGGTGGCCAGTTTATACCCATTTGTTCTTGTGTCCACATTGGTGCTGAGCTGAAATAATTCCTCTCCCTCTCCTGTATTTATCCCTCTGATATATTTATAGAGAGCAATCATATCTCCCCTCAACCTTCTTTTAGTTAGGCTAAACAAGCCAAGCTCCTTAAGTCTCCTTTCATAAGACAAGTTTTCCATTCCTCGGATCATCCTAGTAGCCCTTCTCTGTACCTGCTCCAGTTTGAATTCATCCTTTTTAAACATGGGAGACCAGAACTGCACACAGTATTCTAGGTGAGGTCTCACCAGTGCCTTGTATAACGGTACTAAAACCTCATACTGATACACAGCCACATACAGTTTTTCTAAATATTTTTCTTCATGTCCTTATTTCTTTAATACAAAATTAGACTTAAATATTGTTTTGAATTATATCATGAATATTTTTTCTGCTACAATAATTATTTTAAAAATATTGGTCCAAATCCTGTTTAATTACAACAGTGCAAGTAACTCTATGGATTTCAACTGAGTTACTTGGGAATGACACTGGAGCAATTCAGAGCCAACTTCCTTATGTGTGTTCATTACCATGTATCAAAAGCTGTATAGAAAATGATTGAGTTCAAGATTAGACTAATATGTAGTTTACATCATTTGGAAACAAGGTAATTTTGATTAGTTCTTTCTAAGCAGTCTGTTAGTATAAATCAATATTTTTGCTCATAAGAAATAACACCAATTATTAAATTATATGTTTAGGTTTGGAATTTTTCATTGTTCACTTCAGCTGTGTCCAGTTTCTTATATACAAACTACAAAGGGGATTTTATGTAACTACTCCCAGGTCTAAAACAGCAAATTAATATTATTAAAGTAGCATATTAAAAAGAGAGAGAGAGAGAGAGAGAGAGAGAGATTGCTGGGCTCTGAGCCACTGAATGATTTTGCTAAGATGACGGTGTTAGCTGGAATCGGGATTTGCTGGATGGATGCCCTTTGGTAATGTAGTAGCTGCATTATACTGAAGGTTATAATTTATATGAGCCAAAATGCATAGCCTTTCCTGTAATTGAAAAGGTTTTCCAAAGGCATTGCATTTGTAATCTTTTACTTAACATTATTTATTAAACTAAAGCAACAAGTGAAAAAAATCATTTTCAATTTGTATTTCATTTGTTAGGCTCTGGTAGCACATAGTGATATGGTACAAAATGTCAATACCATTTATATTCTTTCATATCCTTTTAAACATTAAAGATTTCAGTTCACCTCGAGAGCCATGAGTGTGGAAGGCTGAAGATTTCTTGGTTACAAGTTGGTATTATGTATATGCAATCGCAGGCAGGTTTGCAGGGCTGCAGCCAGGGCAGACATGTCCCAGTGTTTCCTTTCCTAGTTGCTGCCTTGCAAATCTGCCTTCTGTTTATCAGTAATTGCTAGATAACAGTAACTTTTTTCTGGCAACTGAGGGTTGCTAATACGTGTCATCTACTGTACTACTTTGAAATACATTATGTGATGGGGCAAGGCCAGATGGCTATAGAAAAGTAGTGGGAGATAGATATATTAGCTCCAGGCTAAACAAATCCCTGGTACCAGGGTAAGTTAAATGGCAGCTGCGCAAGGTCAATTAAGACACGTGGGGACAATTAAGAACTTTCCAGAAGGCAGGGAGAATGCTAGGTTAATTGGGACACCTGAAGCCAATCAGGCGCTGTCTGAAGCTAGTTAAAAGCCTCCCAGTTAGTAAGGTGGGTGTGGATGTCAGGAGCTGTGGGAGGAAGTTGTGCTGTTGGAGACACTGAACAGTACACACCATATCAGGCACAAGGAAGGAGGCCCTGAGGTAAGGGTGAAGTGGAGCTTAAGGAAGTAGGGGGCTGCTGTGGGGAAGTAGCCCAGGGAATTGTACATGTCATGTTTCTAAAAGGTCAGCTACCATAGCTGATACTATTAGGGTTCCTGGACTAGAGCCTGGAGTAGGGCCCAGGCTCCGCCTTTTGCAAACCACCTCCCCCTGATTAATCACTGAGACTGGGAGACAACAGAGACTGTGCAAGGGAGGATAACTTCTCCTTACTTCCCCTGCTGGCTTATGATGAAAATGGCTCAGTAGACTGTGACCCTTGTCTCTAGAGAGAGAAGGCTTACATGGAGGGTCACAGTGAGCCTCTGAGGCTAGCGAAATCCACCAGGAAATGTGGGACCCACGGAGACAAGGTCAGAGCTTTGTCACAATTGATATATTGTAGTTTTGTACTAGAGCTTGGCAAACTGGTTCAGGGGGGGAACATCCCCTCTGTCCCCGGAAACCACCTTTCATTTTTAGACCAAACTCAAATCAAATGTTTTCTAAGGTTCTGAAAAGTTCATAGAATTGTTTCTCTTCTCCCCCACTCTGACCATCTTTCCAGAAGGGTCTGGAACTGGAAATACCAAAGTACAACAAGAAAATCAGTTCCTTGTTGTTCTTTGCTAGTTCCAAAAGCAGAAATTCTAGAAACCTTTTAAGAAGTTCCAGACTAAACAGCTTTGTGAACTTATATAAGATTTGGATAAGCATGAATTAGATGAACAAGAATTGCAAACTCTGTGTAAAAAAAAAATTATAAGGTTTGCAAAAAATTGGGAACATTGAAATTTGGATGAATATGGATTGCAAACCTTTGAGGTTCACCCTAATTCACGCTAACTTACCATTCCCACCAAAGTTAGATGGACATTACTCCCTCTGGGACCCATTCTGTTGGTTAAAATGGGGTTATGTTAGAGGAAATTGAGGTGAAGTTTTCTCTCAGGGTCTGTGTGCTGACTCACTTGTATGCCTAAATCTCAGCTCAGGATTAAATTCAAGATCCAAACTGAGCTCCCAATCATAAATGTATTGTTACTAGATCTTCAGGCAGGTCTTGTGGATAGATTTTATAAAAAACATTCAACCCCAAGAATTACCCCTGTGTCAGAGCCACTTTGTGTCATGCTGATGCTAATTCATTCATTTTCAGTTGTATGGTAAGAGTTTAAAGATTCCATGATATCAAAATGATAGGATTTCAAGAATAAGTTAGTCGTGCACCACGAACACAATACATGGTAAAAACAAGTTGATTAACCAAAGTTAAAGCTAATATGACAATTTACAATATTTTTCTGGCACTTAATAATGAATAAGTTACTAAATAACAACTGCCTCTTTTTATCTGGTGTGGCTTATATGTTTTGATGACTTCGGAGTAATTGTTGCCCCACTAATTATTGGCCAGAAGATGTAGGCAGCAGGAAGAATTGTTTGTTACCCTGTTCACTTGAACTTCTGACAGATTCTGGATAGCAGTCAAATGGGATGTGAATAGGGACTAGGAAACATGGCTTATGCAGCTCTTTCCATACCATTTGTTCCTGCCAAAAGAAGGATTCTAATTCTCTAGGTATCATCTGTCCCTCACCACACTAAATCAGTATCTGGAAACAGACTGTACTGCTCTACTGTGTACCATTTAATACTAAATGCATTGCTCATTTTAGACCTAAATTTATCTCTATCCACAGAAACCTTCTGTTTATTGCTGTAAAGTATTGACATCCGAAATGTTGAATTGTCACACTGAGGTTATTGAAAACTTTGTACATTTTGAGTAAATGGATCCTCCATCATTTCCAATTACATTCTCTGTTGTTTGATGATGTGGTCTTTGTTCTAGGTTTTTGATCATCGCATGTTCTAAAGACTGATTATCACATATTTTTCCAAGGCATAGTAAGAACTATATCTGGAAGGTGCCATTTTTGGGGTGAGCCAAAGTTAAGATCACTGGAATTCTGCTGGGGTGGAGGCAAACAGTACATTTTTCAAAAGTGCTTAAGTTCTACTGAAAGTCAATGAGACTTAGTTTCCCAAGTCATTTAGGTGCTTTTGAAAGTTTTACCCCAATGCTATAGAACCTGTTTAATCCTCCTTTTCCATGGATTCTACAGAATTTTAGGGCTTGTCTACATGGTACAGCAACACACAGTAGAGGGGTATGATTTCTAAAGCACAGGGACATATTGCTCATTAAGTGCCCCAGGCAGACCCTGCTGGTGCAAGCTGAAAGTTTCCTACTGTGTGTTTGTTAATGTAATGCAATTTCAAAACAGCAGTTTGAAACAATACTATGTTAATGTGCACTAGGGAACTTCTCGTGCATGCAAGCAGGGTCTACATGGACAAGTTAGTACACAGCATGCTGGTATACTTTAGAAATCACATCCCTTTAGCGTACATTGCTGTGCCAGGTAGACAAGCCGTTAGATACTCTGGGAAATGTCTTTAAGACAAATTAAGTGAACACACAAATGGAATCACTAATCGGTCTATAATAAATTGTTTCTATCTCTTATGTAGTTTTAAAATAAAAGTTATATTTGTCCTTAGAAAAAATCTTCCCCCAATTCTCTGAGAACTTGCATTTCCCAATCAAGATTTTTCACTTTCACCTAGATTTTCCCATCTCTCTCCTTCAAAAATTTCTTTTCTAAAGCCACTAGCTCTCCCCTTCCCTTCCATCACTGCTATCCTGTATGTAATGGTATGTAATATGGCTTTCAAAGTTTTATAGCCTTGTCTGATTTCTAGCCACAAACATATTAATGAGTGAAACTCGCAACCAAAAACAATAGAGATTGTTTCTTTTTTTTTCAGTAAGCACTTACTAGTTCTTGTTTTATTAATTACTGTTGCTGTTATTAACATAGCACCTAGGAGCTCTGGTTGTAGATCCAGGACCCCAGTATGGTAGGCACTATACAAACAGAACAAAAAAATGGTCTCTATCCCAACGGGCCTTACGAGTCAATTCTAAGACACAGCTGATGGTTACAGATAGATGAGAAATTACAAGTAAACAATGAGAAAATATTGGTCAGCATGATAGGCATCAGTCTCTGCACACTAGCAGCCTAACCGTTGTCAAGTTTTATGTAGTCATCAAGGCAAAGGTGAGTTTTGCAGAGGGATTTGAAGGTGGATAACAAGCTATCTTTGTGGATATTTATGGGAAGAATACCCTGAGTATGTGGAACAGCATAGGAAAAAAGCACAAAGGTGTTTAAAAAAAATTACAAGTGGGGAGTAGAGGCTAGCACCATGGGCTTGTCTTAGATGAACATCGATAGCAAATGAGACCCGAATAGCCTGGGTATTGACTGTGAAAGGCAATCTGACAGCACATGTGGGTGGGGGACTTATAGCTGATTTTGAAGAGGACATGTGATGATCAGAGAGGGGGAACTCAGCAACAGAGATCAGAGAGAGAGAGAGAACAATGCTTAGTTCACTGGTGATTTAGTCAGTGCTTTAGAAGCATATTTGAGTGAGTGATCATCCTGCTAAACACCCACACCAACCCATGTGAGCTTGCATTTACCATGGTCTTAGGTTCAAAAAATTTCAGAACAGGTACTTCTGTGACAGCTTTTTTAATGCTCAAAAACACTTCTCTTACCACTCATCCCAGGTTCATTCTGTACCATGGTTAAGCAGCATTAACTGTGACAAATTGGAGATGGCTTTGTGTAGATGTCAACATGCCCATGATTCTCTCTAAGGCATTGTTTGTTGGGGGTCTTTCCATCTGTATAATGTGTCTAGTGGTAATAGCTGTCTAAGGCTTTGATAGGAATAAGGTTGTTTGATGAATGCGGTCCTTCAGATGTATCTGATCAATTTGCATGAAAGCCCATCCCCTCCTCCTCCAGCTGACTGACTGAATAGTTACTTTATCAGCTACCTTAATCTGCTGTCATATAACTAGTACATGCTGTAGATATAATGAGCACTATTAAAATAACAGCTCAGTACTCAACACCCTAACATTACCTGCAGTAACTCTAGTTACTTTTCTTTCTACTTTCTAGTTTCCTGCTCTTTGAAAGAGGAGATAGCAGGGTACTGCATTCCCCGAAGAGCAGCAAATATTACATTTTAATGGTATCAATTTAAAACATCTATCATAAAAATATGAACAATCTCATATTTGTGCTAAACTTGGTCATTGTGGGTAAACCTGTACCATCTTTAATTTCAGTTAGTAACCACTTACAAGAGACTGTGATGCTGTGAACGAAAGCATGAGAGTATTTAGGGGCCTGATGCAAGGCTCACTGAAGTCAGAGAGCATCTTTCCATTGACTTCTGTGGGCTTTGTATCAGCCCATATAGGAGGATAAAAGTGGACTCGTTACACTGATCCAGTAATAAAGAATGAGGCTTTAAAAGTATCAGATAAGCTTGTGATATGAATGTCAAAATTCTGGTATATTAAATGCAATTTAATTTAATCTTAGTTCAGAGTACTATTATAAATTGCTTGATGTGGTCAGATCAGTGTGTGGACGAGACCCTCTGTCCACAGATCTCACTAGCCTGTGCAGAACAGTGTAGAAGTGGAGACAATGGTCTTTGCGGCATTATTCTTTCCTCCCCAGGACACTGCAGAGGTGGAGGAGCTGGAAGAAGGTGTGCATATTCCACCTGAATCCCTTCGATCCAACACATAATTTGTGTAAAAATGTCATGCAGCCCCAGGTTTTATTAGTTACTGCACAGAACCCAACCATGCAGGGGAATCTCTCTTTGAAGGTGTTTTCCAGAGGAAACTGCTTGTGTAGGAATTCCAGGCAGTGTGGCACTCATTAGATATGTTTCCATGAAAAGAGAATCAGTCTTGTGATCCCATGTGCTCTGAGAACCAAAGGATGCAGGAGGCTCTGGAGCCTGTGTAGAGGCATGTGAGCTGGTGCATCAGCGCCTTCACAGATTGGGGGTTGAACCCCCTGGTTCTTGGATGAGCAGCAAATCTTATCAGCATATTCTATTCCTCCAGTGGAAGAAACTCATGGATTTTCCCTCTCTTTAGAGAGCCTTCTTTTTTCTGCAGAAGTGAATTACCTCCTTTAAATCCCATAGTTCAGGGTGTGTTGTTGTCACTGAAGTATTGCACAAACTTCAATCAGGATGTCATATTTTTGTTCTGAAATCAAAGGCTCATCTGCTGGGTTTTTTTGGTGCATGACCTTTGAGTTCAAGACTCTAGGTGGGAAGATGTCCCCTATTAATATTTACAAAAATATGTATTTTAAATAAAATTCATGTATTAATATAATCTATTATTTACTTTCAGATATAGAAAAATTCCCATTCAGTCAGGGGTTTAAAGGATCTGAGCTGGCTTATTTGGAAAGCTCAGATCACCTACCCTTCTTCCTTTAATCTTGTTAAGTCATTGCAGCTTACATTGTATTAAATAATACTTGATTAATAATGTCCATATGCAATAAATCTTAAGGTCAAGTATCAGTCTGTAAGTATCTGTGGCATTAAGTTCTAGTGCATGGTTGGGCTCATGTTTCAAATTAGTTTGGACAGTTGCAAGCATTAAGATAGCAATCAGAACATTTCAAGTAACTTAAAGCAAATTGCACAACATATTGTAAGTACTCAGATGATGCCTAACAAGATGAATCAGATTTCTGGCTTGCTTATCTATAAATATCTATATAATCAGTTTTCCTCCATGTTCAAAGGTCTGGTTGACATTATTACATTTTCCCCTCAGTCCGTATGACAAGTTTTCGATGATTACGCCACACACAGTGCTGATTATAGGCTCACTTATAGCATAGCTATAGATGGGGGTGAGGGGGAAATCATGTCACCACTCAAAACATATTTTTTGTCTTGATGATAACTACATTAGAAATATACCAGGCATACTTTCTGACAATACATATATCTAAATTAATCTAATAAATCTAAATAAAAGCATATAGAAATAATTGTTTAACTATTTCTGAAGAAACAGTGTTAGAGTGGGAAGGTAAAAAAAACAAACAAAACCATTCAGCTTGACTGTCTTTTACTCTGAGGCCATGTTAGACTGCTGTGGCATTTTAAAGGTGCCTTACCGGAAGTGAGAATCAACCCCACTAGGTTACATTTACACAGGGTTTAAATTGTGTGATGCCATTTTGAACTGTAACAGAGTTGCCCCAAAGTGAAAAGTCTGCTGAGGAGATGGAGGAGTTTTCAGTGGCAACTTTCCTTGTGCTGGTGTGCGGTGGAAGGCAAGACAAATAAAAAAGTGGGGACAGTGCTAACCAGGAAAGAGGTGTAGCTAAAGACAGGCTGAGTCAGCCCATCCCCTCAGAACCCTCTATCTGTTGGACTCTCAAGGAGCCCTGCCCATAAACTAAGTCTACATCTGTACTTGGACTTATTCTCAACTCACGTAGCCATACTCGCGCTAGCTCTCCTCTGCACAGCTCTCTTATTTGAGGACCACAGCATTTGGAATTCAGTTCCTCATCAGTCTGATAGAGCACAGTTTTGGCAGCCTTTGGAGTATGAGGCAAGAGATGTTTATTTGATTTAGCTTTGCATTGTTTTTTTTTATCTCCTAAAAGCTTGGTTGCTGATGTGTTTCTAGATGCAGCCATAGCAGTAGTTTTTTAATGTTACTGTGGAGCATCATATACTTTGTTTGATTAGCTTTTGTAATAAGGCCTGCTTATATATATAGGTGCTTTAAAAATTGGTATTTGAATAAATACGGTTAATAGTAACAAAAACCTCTTTTGGTTATTGGTGCAAATAATTTAAAAATAAGTTAGTCCTTTGGTACAGAGTGCAGATTTTTAGCCTCCTATATGCTTTCCTATGGAGCCTGAATTCTAAGTGGCAGCTGCTTTCGGTGTATTTGCTATAGTTCTCAATTTTCTATTATACATTTATATAAATGAAACCTTGCCAGCAAGGTGCCAGTATACGGGTATGGTTAACTTTTCTTCCTTCCCAACTTGAGCAGACAGCCGATATACAGTATGTGCTAAAGCACATCACTGAATGTAATACTCTGTATTAAGCTCCCTGCTGGTGAACTTAACAACAAGCCACGGGACATTAATGAGATTTTTGTAATTATTATTAAACAGTATACTCTTCAGAATCTTCAGCAGCTGAATAAGACATACAATTGTTCTTGACCAAGTTGAGGATCCTTAGTATATTGGAAGAAAACATCCAGGGCAAAATTCATGAACTCAGTGTCCAACGTGAGTTGCAGGCTGTGTGCTGGATATCTGTATGGGACGTATAGAAGGTACAGAATAATTGGCAGGTACTTTAGTCCAGCAGCTGCGATATACCTTTTTGATACCAGTGTGTTCCTACTCAAGTAGGAACTAGAGGAATGCCTCAACAGTGTGCCGTTGTTGCCAAGAAGGTCAATGGCATTTTGGGATGTATAAGTAGGGACATTGCCAGCAGATCGAGGAATGTGATTGTTCCCCTCTATTCGACATTGGTGAGGCCTCATCTGGAGAACTGTGTCCAGTTTTGAGCCCCACACTACAAGAAGGATGTGGAAAAATTGGAAAGCATCCAGCGGAGGGCAACAAAAATGATTAGGGGACTGGAACACATGACTTATGAGAAGAGGCTGAGGGAACTGGGATTGTTTAGTCTGCGGAAGAGAAGAATGAGGGGGGATTTGATAACTGCTTTCAACTACCTGAAAGGGGGTTCCAAAGAGGATGGATCTAGACTGTTCTCAGTGGTAGCAGATGACAGAATGAGGAGTAATGGTCTCAAGTTGCAGTGGGGGAGGTTTAGGTTGGATATTAGGAAAAACGTTTTCACTAGGAGGGTGGTGGAACACTGGAATGTGTTACCTAGGGAGGTGATGGAATCTCCTTTCTTAGAAGTTTTTAAGGTCAGGCTTGACAAAGCCCTAGCTGGGATGATTTAGTTGGGGATTGGTCCTGCTTTGAGCAGGGGGTTGAACTAGATGACCTCCTGAGGTCCCTTCCAACCCTGATATTCTATGATTCTAGAATATCTTGCATAGGTAATCTGTACATAAATTATAATGGGCCAGATCTTCAACTGCTGTCGATCTGAGGATCTCCATTTATTTCATTGGAGCTACACCAATTTACATCAGCTGAGGATCAGGCTCCCTGTCTTGATCTGTTTCAGAAGGCATACAACATGCTCATACATGATAACTTTAAATATCTCAAAGTCTGCCATCTCAGGTGACAAGTACCACCTCTTTTACAACATATTCGTACAAGTCATAGAGCTTATTTACATATGTAAATTGCACCAGTGGAAAGCGCTCCCAGGGTACCACTCTGTTTGCCTGGAACACCATTCTGAGCAGGATCCTCCATCATGGGAATTCCTGTGCGCTATTTTATAGTTCCCATGATACAGGCTGATGCGTGAACTACAAGCCTACCAAACATCTAAGTAGTAGTGTGTCATTATTGGAACCATTTATCTGAACTGCCAGCCTACTCTCTGTGAACTGTCGGTGGAGGGAAGAGGGCAGTTCTGATAAATGGGAACCAGATCTGCATCACCCTTGTTCATTTTGCCATATCATCTTTTTCATGGTTTTCATAAAAGAAACCAAATAAAAAAGACTGGCTAAGGCTGGCGAACCAAAATCACCTTCTGTTTTGCCATCTGCATAAAAATATGCGAGGTTGGTTTGTGAATGTCCCTATTTTATCAATCATATTTTAATAGCAGCTGGAGTTTGAAATGCTTTGTAAGTGTTTGCAGATTCCTTCAAAATAATGGAAAGCGAATGAACAGCCCCCATGAAAAATTAACATGTACACAGTATTTTGATAGTTGTGAGAATAGCAGCCTACTTTTGTTTGCCTACCAGCACTTTTGCAGTCAGACTTGTTTGTAGAAAACATCATTATGATCAGCCAGAGTGCCTTTGATATACCATATGAAGCTCAGATAATGCTTTATTAGAATCTTAATAGTCAATAATGGCAAAAGAAAGAGAGCTCTATTTGCCTGCAAGCACTTTTTCAGTCTGACTTGTTTGCCCAAATGTTTATTACCAATAAGCTTGGCAAATCTTCTGAATTTAGCTTCATAAAAGTGGTGTTTTGTAAAGTCCAAAAAATGAATTTTATCCCTGTATGGTACCCTACCAGGTAAAATAGTGATTGGGTCTGTGGGTCATTTGGAAATTAAAATGCAGCAGAGGAGAAACAAGCACAGAGGTGCCCCCAGCATTGTTTCAGAGAAGTTCTAATAGAATCCAAGTACATGTAGGGACAGACCCATTGAATTTACCGTATTCTTGATTAGAATATAAAAGTGGGATAGAAGATGCAGTCTTAATGAAAACCTTAATTCCAGGTTAACTACATTTTTTGCCCAACAGTAAGTTTACTTTTTATATATAGAAATATACATACAGAAGTAATTGCATGTAAGTGAGCCCTAATCTTCAATTTCCTTACTTTTATGCATGTAAAATCACAACAATAACTCTATGATGTTTTCCACATACAGGTACTTACAAGTTATGATAAGCATACTTCACAACCTGTCATCTATATAAATATGTAATATGTGATTGCACAGGTAGAATCAGAGTCCCAAAGAAATATATACAAAGCAACTAAGAAAGGGGATGACAAAGTCAGGACTAATAGCATGGGCACCTTTAAAAAAAGTAAACCTTCACTCACTGTCAGACAGTATAAATACTTTGCTGGAGTATGCATTCCTAATATAGAAAGTAATACATTAAAGTCAATTCTGCAGTTCAGGATTTGCTTTTTCCTTTTGTAAATGGAGGCCTAGCACAGCAGATACATCAATCAGAGAGGACCCAGGAGGAAACAAAATGAAAGGGAAAAGAAAGGAAAAGAGAGAATTTTTTCATTATAGATTGAAACTTATGTATGTGATTGGTATAATTTTACACAGGTACCAATTTGTGAACATATACTTTATGCATTTTTGTTGAATGATAAGCAGCCTGTCCACTCATTCAATCTCTAGGATATGTTATTAAAATTAAATAAAAGGGAAATATTGAAGAGATAGATAAAAATGTTGATTTTTAAGCGATTGCCATTCACACCACTGATTCATGTGAAGTATTGTGGAACACATCCATAATTTATTTTATTGACTCTTAAGATTAATCAACTAATAGATGCTCTCTATCTGCATTCTGCCTGATTCTTGTTGACTTCTGATCTAAAAAAAAATAGATCTAAAAAATAGTGAAATAAGGATCAGTGAAATTACTATGTTCAGACTAATAAAGATGATTGGAAAAAGCAACAAAACAAAAATTAAAGTAAGACAATATCAGAACAGATGGTGTGAATTTGTTTTTCATGCAGAGATGCTTAAATGCAAAGAATGGCCTTCCAGGCAAGATTGCTGAGATGATAACACTGAATTTGTTCAAGATAGTTTGAGTAAATGGCATGATAGGGGATGTTTAGTACTAAAAGGAGAATAAGCTGATGAGCCAGCTGGTCTTTTCTCATTGCTTCAAGATTTCTCTTGCCTTTCTTTAGGAGCTCAAACCAAGTATTAAACAGCCTCTGCTGTGTATGAACATCTGAACTGTTTCTCTGTCTTAGCAACTGCCAACTCTTTGCACACACTTAAAGCCCTTTCTGTTTCATTGTCCTAATTTCAAATATTATTCTCTTTTAGCTCATTATCTCTTTTTTCCCCACATCAGGTGTTTGTTGTTGCTTTATTTTGTTTCTGAATTTCCTGCTACCTTTGGCATTATGGTAACATCTTATTCATTTATAAAAAAGAACAGGAGTACTTGTGGCACCTTAGAGACTAACAAATTTATTTGAGCATAAGCTTTCGTGAGCTAGAACTCATTTATGTATTTGTTGCTTTCTGTACAACATAGCCTTATACTCAGTGAATTTCATATCTATACTATACAGAGATATTAAGTCCTTGCCACCCTATTGTATTTAACCTTCATATCTTTTATTATCAACCAACCAGTCAGATCACTGGACAGCTGATCCGGAAAATGAGTAACGTACAGATTTTCACTGACTGAAAATATTCATATGTGAAACTTTGAATTCATATGTAAATGTTATGCAAGGTGCATGTGTATCAATTTTACCACTAGGAAAAATTTTGAGTTCATCACAGGTAAGAGTTTGTCATATTTGTGTGGAGGTTCCATGAGGTTTCTATCCCAAACCAGCTTTTGCTGATCAAATGACAGTTTTTTACCTGCTGTTCAACAAAGGCATAGAGGACAAATTGTACTGCATCAGACAGACTTATCACATTTATGTCTGTTGTTTGGTATAGAAGACATAAAGCTGTTTTAATAGAATGTTACTATGGGATGAGCATCTTCACCTGAGCAATTATCTAAGAGCGGCAGATGGCCATTATCCTCTGACAATATTTTATTGACATCTCTAAAATAGCTGGCATTTAACATAATAGGGTATACACTGTTGTTAACATTGTAAAAGAGATTTTAAAAAATTATATAAAGAAATCTGCAGTCACAAACTGCTAATGTAGCAGAGGGAAATAGACTTTCCATTTACAAAGTGAATTTAGTATCCTGGGAAGTGCTGAACAGACTGAAGCCCTCTGTTTACCCACAGAAAAAATATAGCACAAGCAGAAGTGATGCAAGCTTCCTAAATACTCTTCACCCTGACCTGAAGAACTGAGCAAGTCTTCATTCCCTGGCCTTGCCCCTGAGATTATCAACAAGGGTGCCTGCTGTGTATTGTTTTTAAAATATTCACTAGGAACTGGAGTGAGTCCACTGTTCCCCATAGACAACTGGAAAGCTTGTCAGATTGTAACAGCTTTTTCCTCACCACAGACTTGGACCAGATTTGAACTGAATAAGAAACTAAAAGTTCTATACCTCATTATATATTCCTGGCTCCATATCTCATTAATGTCCATTGTCCCACCCATAACTCAGATAAACTATTTTGTAAGAAAACTGATTTTTTTGCATTTTAGACTAAAGAATTAATAAATCCTAAAACTCTCCCAGTTTTTTACAAATATTTTTGTGAACCCAGACAATTTCTTAGCTAGATCTTATTTTTTGAATACAAAATTAAGTACATCAACTATAAGCTTTCCATTTCCTTGCTGGGGGCGAGGGGGCAGAAAACAGATTTATTTTGCCTGATCAAGACTAAGTCATTTCTCACCAAAAGCAATAAAATTGCAATCTTCAGACCTTCCTTTATGAAGATCAAGTAGAAAGGAAAATTGAATCCTTACTTTTCTGTCAGTGGGAATGTAACTTGTTAGTTTGTAGACCCTACCTACCTACCTAACTTATTTACCAGCTCTCTAAGCAACTCTACTCCTCAAAATGCCAAACATGCTGAAAAAGGCCAACCAATCAACTTAGCTGTTTGATGTATTTAATGTGTGGCACAAGCCTCTCTCCATGCACTAAAGGACAGCTATTTCTTTTGCGCTGTAGAATCCCCATCCAAACAGCTTTCCAAATAGATTCCTTGTCACAATGCTGGTAAAGCTCACTCGCAGGACATTCACCTGGCTGCTGGGTTTGGATCCTACCATTCTGCACCCATTTGCACTTAATCTTCCCTTGGTCTGGGTTGGCTCCAGGACTGTCTCTTTCTTTGGCCTCTCTGGCATGCTTCCTGGGCACACACTTTATCTGTTACCCTTTCATGGAAATGGGACCTCAGGGTCCAGCTGCCCCATATTGTCATATTGTTCAAAATCTAACAAGCAAATCAAAGAAACAGAAAAGGTAAAATTCTCCTTCTCCAGTTCTTTATGAGCTAAGGAAGGAAAATTCCCTATATCTTAGCCAGAGGATTGTGAGAGAAGAATCAAGAAAGGAGTTTCCCTCTCAAATTCTGTGAGACCATGATCGATATTCTGCCCCAGGAAAAATGAAGAAAAAGACAAGGTCAAAGCATATAAAGGAGCATTTTGTCCAGCTAGCTCCCCTATATTTTTCCAGTTATATGCCAGATGAGATGTCAAACCTATATGAATACACCAGGGGTTTCAGAAGATCAATAATTCTGCATCATCCAGTAGTCAAAGGAAAGTATCAAAAACTCATATTACCAGATGACTTATAACATGTATATCAGAGCCAAAGTTTATGACCTCCAAAGGAAATCGAAGCACAATTTACTAAGCTACGTTTATAAGTGCCAAACAACCCTATGCATTTTATGAGGAAATCTGCAAAGTAACTCCCTGAACAGGGTACACAGACTTCAGTAGGCACTGGAGATTAGATATACTGACCTCAGCAAACATTTCTTGTTGCAAGGGGGTAAAATGCAGTTTATTCCCCATCCTTTGCCTTTATATTAATATTCTTACCTCTGTTGTATATAGTGCCAGGAGCGTATCTTTTTTTCCTTTTTTCTAGCTCCCTTCTCAAGATACTTAAGTGCTGGTACGGTCCTATTTGTGAGGATTAGTGGACATTGACTGTGTTTCAGAATAGGAATCTGACAATTTCCTTTGTCTGAATGGCCACCTGGCTTTTGCACTAGTCAGTCACTGCCCCCAAAGAAAGCAACATTTTGTTCCTTCTGGGGAGGAATTCTTTAGGGTAGGATTATGGGATTATGTTTTAACTAGCCTGTTAAAGAATAGTGAGTTTGCTATTCCGTGCAGTTCAGTGTTAATTTATGCTCAATATGTTTTTACAGCTTTGGAAGAGATCTTGTGGCAAGCCTTTTCCAAGTTTAGTTCTGAGCAGGGGATACAATTTGGTTTCTACATTAAGATGGCTAGGAGATGGAACATCTCTTCCAGGGAACGCACTGCATACAGCCATGAAGAGAGGGGATTATCATGTGGATGCTAATTTCCCATTATGGATTAGTGGTGTTTTACTAAGCCAAACAAGGATAATGATCTAGTTAGATTTGATCTATGTATGAATGTTTTTTCTTCAGCAGCGTTTAAAATTGTGGGTCACCTGTTCAAACTGAAGTAATGTAGGAAAATTTACTTAAAAAAGACACAGATAAATATGTCCATTAAAAAAAAATAAAATAAGGAGCAAAGCAGATCAAATAATGTGATATTAAGGGTGAGAGTAAGCTACAGGGCTGTGCTATAGAGCTTGGTTAATCGAGTATTAATGGGAAGAAAAGATAACATGTTGGTGCAATTCAAGCTGGTGAGAGTTTTATGTAACTCATGAATGGACATGTGAGTGTACTGAGGTACTGTCTGCCTAAGTTGGGTAGATCATGAACTATGAAGCTGAGATCTGAAGCACTGATCTCCCCTTGTTCTGCAATTGTGACTGTACGGGCCTGATCCAAAGCCCATTGAAATAATTGGGAATCTTCCCAATGATTTCAATAGACTTTGGCTCAGGTTCTGACATGATGGGCCAGATCTTCAGCTGGTGTACACTGGCATAGCTTCAGTGGAGCTAAACTGGTTTATACCTGCTGAAGTTCTGAGTCTGAATATCTTGGACTGAAGTTGATTATTTTAACCAGGACACACAGGATCAAATATTGCTCTCATTTACATCCATGCAATTCCTTTAACTTCATTGGGAATCCACAGGTGAAAATGAAGGCAAAAAGTTGATGATCAAACTGCTAACCTCCCAGATCCTCCAATATTTATTATAAGTGGTTTAAAATAGGACTGTGAAGCGATTAAAAATTAATTGTGATGATTAATTACTCTATTAAACATCATAGAATACCATTTATTTAAATATATTTGATGTTTTCTGAATTTTCAAATATATTGATTTCAATACAACACAGACTACAAAAAGAAAAGGAGTACTTGTGGCACTTTAGAGACTAACAAATTTATTAGAGCATAAGCTTTCGTGAGCTACAGCTCACTTCATCGGATGCAGACTACAAAGTGTACAATGCTCACTTTATATTTTTATTACAAATATTTGCACTGTAAAAAGCAAAAGAAATCGTATTTTTCAGTTCACCTAATACAAGTACTGTAGTGCAATCTCTTTATCATGAAAGTTGAACTTACAAGTGTAGAATTATATACAAAAAACTGCATTGAAAAATAAAACAATGTAAAACTTTAGAGCTTGCAAGTCCACTCAGTCCTACTTCTTGTTCAGCCAATTGCTCAGACAAACAAGTTTGTTTACATTTGCAGAGGATAATGCTGCCCTCTTCTTATTTACAATGTCACCTGAAAGTGAGAACAGGTGTTCACATGGCACTGTTGTAGCCAGCATCACAAGATATTTATGTGCCAGATGCACCAAAGATTCATGTGTCCCTTATGCTTCAACCACCATTCCAGAGGACGTGTCCATGCTGATGATGGGTTCTGCTTGATAACAATCCAAAGCAATGCGTACTGACGCATGTTCATTTTCATCGTCTGAGTCAGACGCCACCAGCAGAAGATTGATTTTCTTTTTTTGTGGCTTGGGTTCTGTAATTTCTGCATCAGAGTGTTGTTCTTGTACGACTTCTGAAAGCATACACCACACCTTATCCCTCTCAGATTTTGGAAGGCACTTCAGATTCTTAAACCTTGGATCAAGTTCTCTAGCTATCTTTAGAAATCTCACATTGATATCTTCATTGCATTTTGTCAAATTTGCAGTGAAAGTGTTCTTAAAACAAACAACATGTGCTAGGTCATCATCCAAGACAGCTAAAACATGAAATATATGGCAGAATGTGAGTAAAACAGAGCAGGAGACATATAATTTTCACCGCAAGGAGTTCAGTCACAAATTTAATTAATGCATTATTTTTTTAACAAGCATCATCAGCATAGAAGCATGTCCTCTGGAACTATGGCCAAAGCATGAAGAGACGTATGAACCTTTAGCACATCTGGAACATAAATATCTTGCAATGCCAGCTACAACAGTGCCATATGAATGCCTGTTCTCACTTTCAGGTGACATTATAATTAAGAAGTGGGCAGCATTATCTCCCATAAATGTAAATATTTGTTTCTCTTAGTGATGGCTGAACAAGAAGTTGGACTGAATGCACTTGTAGGCTCTAAAATTTTATATTGTTTTATTTTGGAGTGTAGATATGTAACAAAAAAAATGCATTTGTAAGTTGCATTTTCATGATAAAGAGATTGTACTACAGTACTTGAATGAGGTGAATTGAAAACTACTATATTTTGTTTATCATTTTACAGTGCAAATATTTGTAATAAAAATAATATAAAATGAGCACTGTACACGTCATTCTGTGTTGTAACCAAAATAGATATATTTGAAAATATAGAAAACCTCAAAAATATTTAATAAATTTCTATTTGTATTCTATTGTTTAACAGTGTGATTAATCGCGATTAATTTTTTTGAGTTAATTGCATGAGTTAACTGTGATTAATTGACAGCCCTAGTTTAAAATGAATGGGAGAAAATTCCTTCAGTTTTCCCCCAGGAGTTATAAATATCCTAGGAGGCTTAATATTGCTATAAAGCTCTTACCCAGACAGTTGATGATCAATTCTAGTGTAAGCTAAAACCTTCAACCGTCAATTAAACTGATCCCTCCCTTCTGCCAATTTTCTAATTAATAGACATTCACTTTCAGAAACATTTTTATGTTCATTTTTTAGCTTTTGTGTGTGTGTTTTTTAAATGCTGACACTTTGAAACCATTTGCTTGAGAGAGAGAGAAAATTAATCCCAAGTAGAAGCTGCCAGTCCAATCAATTATTTGTGCATCCTAAGGTAAAACCAAAAGAAATATAAACTTAAATTATTGTTTTCTATGTGCAATGTTGAAATTAATGTCTCAGGCAACTGAAGGAACCTTCTGAAAATGCACATCCAAGAAAATATTTGTCCTGTTTAAATTGTTAATGCTTTTTTCTTCAGAAATTATTGTGTTTGTAAAATGTAATTGACATTAGTGATTAGTAATCTAATGATCCTGAAGGACAATTTTTCTAATTGTACTTTTTGTCCTGTATATTTAAGTTTGATTTCTTTTTCGAATTGACATCCTTTCACATCCCCTGGTCCTCTTTCTGTTTCTATTCTATTCTATGCTATACTATATAAGTACTTATACCTCAGTTATCAACATACTGCATTAAGTGACATGACTGACATCTGTCACGTGTGTGTTCTGTCTTACTTTCCCCAGGAGAAGTGTGTGAAGTGGAGTGTCTTCTTTTGGTAGGATGTTTATTATATATAAGTTGCTTTTTGTTTATATCAGAGAAAGCAAGGTCAAAGAAATGTGACTTGCACTTGGAGTGGAATGTGGTGAGGTTTGTGATGGTCCTTAATGTTTGAGGAGTTTCTGCACTGCATTCAGTTAAATACTTTGTGATTATACGCTGGTGGGATTTGTCTGGTGTGTTATTTTTGGTTTCTAAATGACTATAGACATGATTCCCTTTTTATAATCATGTAATAATACAAGGTTTAAGTTAATACTGATATATTCTTTATGTAGTGTTCAACAACATGCATCCAGTATTAGCATGTGGGGTGTAGGAACTGGATGATTTTATTGTGTAGTGTAGGAGTCTATCTGTTCTTGATGGCACTCTTAATGGTGTTACCAAAATCTGTTTTTTTTTCACAACCTCTCTTACTGATATTATTTTACAATACATCTGAGCGGAGAAACAGGGCTCATTTTAGGTCTCTGTGTGAAATGAGGTAATTCAATAACAAGATGTATATGAAAGAAACTTCTAGGGTAAAGGTCAATAAACATGTTATCTGTGACTTTTAAGAACCATTTATTTTATTTGAAGAAAATAGTAGATATTTTTCTCATGCGGAGTAATCATCTATTTCTTTAATGCCCCAATTAAGTACATTAATTAAGCACATGAGTATTTCCACTGGAGTCAGTGAGACTACTATCATGCTTAAAGTTAGCCATATGCTTAAGCACCTTGCTGAATCAGTGTCTTAATTGGCAGGTGAGAGCTCTGAGGTCCTTGAATTAATAAAGAAAAATCTTGCTCTTCTGTATGAAGAGCTTTGCAAGTCACCCCCTTCTCTAATTGTAACATTATTTTTAGATGAGAATCAAAAGTTGTCTATAAAACATAAATATACCTTACTGTTGCCAGCAGGAGGAAAATGGTATTAAAAGCCATGGTACAAAAAATCATAAACGTAATTAATGATATAAATTGAAACTGTCAAGGAGGGTAGCTGTTTCCCATACTGTAATCAGGTATTAGATCACACATCTGTATAGATAATAATATAGCCCTCTATATAATATATACATTTCCAAGAAGCTTGGAATCCATGGCACAAAGAATTAAACACTTAGGGAAAGCTTTCTAAAGATAGAGGATACAGTGCAGAAATATACACAGCCCCTTTGAAAGTCAAAAAATTCCTTTGGCATTAAGGTTTGAACCAGATAATGGCTTGGTGGTGAAGATGACCATCCCAGTAAAAGGCTCAAACAAAATAAAAACATCCAAAATCAGCATATAACAAAAAGGGTAAGTAGACACAGTAAAATAGGATAATCCCTCCATAACACTACAAAAATAAGTATACAGCACAGTAATTGCTACCTTTCACATATAGTCGATATTTAACATACATGAGGACCCATCAACATTTTGTGAAGTGAGTTAAGGAAACATCTGGTAGTTAACGAAGCATCTGCTAAGTGTCTAACCAAATAAGCATTTCACAGTCTCATCACAGAAGACATGATTATAACCAAGGTGACTCATTATCTTGTTTGAAGACCGAATGTATTTAACCTAGCAGGAAATGGAGATGATCAATTGAGATGAGATCTCAGGGACAAACTCATGGAAATCCAAAAATGGTTTTGTGGTTTTTTTCTTGATAGATTGGATATTTTGTGGAGAATGAAATAGCAAGCTTTGGTACTAGCATGCATGTGGAAGGAGAAGCAGAGGAAGGAATCAAAAATGGACACCTAGGCTATTAGTGGAAGTAGGAAGGGGAAAAAGTTTGGAATGCAAAATAGGAAGTTCAGTTTTATTATTGTTATATTTGAGCTGCCAGCAAGCCATATAGGAAAATATGGAGATATAGCCAGATATGCTTAGCCTGCAGAGAATTTTGTAAGTCATCAGCATATATATTGTTTAAAACTGATAGTCCTATTTCCATGAACATGGAAAAGATTAATTCAGTTATGGCAATTCTTATAGATACACAATTCATCTCTTTATAAAGCACTTTGCCATAGACGTTTACACAGTACACCTTCATGTTTTAGACATTTAGGTCCAGACCCTCAATGGTATTTAGATGCTTAACGTCCATTTATTTCGATGGGAGTTAGGCTCCTAAATGCCTTTGAAGATTTGGGCCTTTGTAACCATTCCTGACTCCTTACTGCATTGCTATCTCAGCAAATGGAACCGTATTGCACATACAGCTGAAATGGGGAATACTACTCGAATATCAATAAACAGTTTTAACCATATCAAATGAAAAGTATCAGGTGTCACAAGAGAAAAAAAACCTGGAGTCTTATGCCTAAGTAAGTGTTGTGCAGTATATCCAAATTGGCAAGAAAGCATGAACTCATTGTTGGACTTTGAGTGGAATCACAACTAAAGGAATCAAATCTAAAAAGTAGCTATTATTTTGTTCACAGAAGGCCACATTCTGGAGGATGTAAACAAGTGCATCCTTGCACTGAGAGAACAGGATGCTGATGATTTAGATCGTGCAGCCGGTGCCATCCGAGGGCGTGCTGCAAGGGTGGCTCATGTTGTCTCTGGTGAAATGGATAGTTATGAGTCTGGGGTTTACACTGGAGGAGTGATGAAAAATGTTCAATATCTGACAAATACTGGTAAGTCTGGATTTAAAACCAATTTAATTCCTTTTCTGTTATACACTGTTTGTGCTACTGATTTAAAATGGAATAACTCCATAATCTAATGAGTTAACACCAACTTTGTCTTGGGTTCTTTTATCTCCTCTCAACAAACACAGTATCTTTTTCTGATTACAGCATACAACTTTAAAAATTGAATCTTTGTAAAAATATTCTTAGCCTACCAGAAATCCTTTTCACCATTACTTATATAAGTCTAAGTGACACCATCTAGCCAGCTTGTGACGAGTGAAGCAACATTTTTTAGCAGTGTTCTTACAGCCACCTCGTATTTCTTAAACATATTCATGACAAAGTCATTGATATCCCAGGTTTGCTTTTATAATCTGTGTGCAGTATAAATGGAGCCCTTAGTGTTAGCAACAAGTATATTTTTAGTTCTTAGCAATATGAGCTCCAAGTGTAGCAGGACCACCTTTTAGGTACAGGAAAGTTGAAAGTTTTTCAAAAAGAGAAGAACAATCCCTTTTATGATCACCCGTTGTATCTATGGTTATATGAAATGAACAGAGACTATTAACTATGGTTAAATATCCACCTCTCCTTTGCTATGCAAAGTCTGATCCCTGTGCATCCAGTGGAGAGAATATATTATTAATTCCTTTATATATGGTCCTCAGCTGGGCCTGTCAAAGAATAGAAGATGAAGCCACCGTATTGATAAAAGGATTTAAATTGCTTTGTTGTACAACACTTTCTACAGTATCTACTTTAAAGGCTGATTTAAGATTGATGAAAAACAAATGTACAAAGTATTTTACCCTACATGGTACCTTTGAGGCTTACAAAATTCCATAATTTGTCTGGCCGTGCTGGAAGAAAGGCAGGAGGCACTGGATGTGGTTTAATTAGGCTGCAGCTTTATTCACCCAAAATATCTGGGTGTATCTGGCAATATAGTGTACAGTGCAGGTCATCATTATTTACTTAATCATTCCCACCTCTTTGGGGAGCTGCTGCCAGCCCTCTCCCTTTCCAACCTGGGCCTATTGCTGGGACTCTGCCACCTAACACCTCATATAAGGGTGAAGGGGACTGAAATGGAAGTGGAGGGTGGGGTTGGCTCCACACTGTCCCAGATACTAGGAGCCCTGAACTCCCTTCCCCATCTTCCATAATAGATGCTTTCCTTGAAATCCTCTTCTAATCCATTTTATCTGATCACCATATCCCTTCTGTAATGAGTATCTGCACTGGATGTCTGCTACGTGTTTTATATGACTAAGTCATTACATTTTAACTTAACCTCTCTGCCCACCTCACCAGGTCCCTGACCCACTGTGGGGAAGGTGAAAGAACTTACACTGCCTCAGCCAATCTGGCAGCAAGGGGAAAAAAATCCTTACCAGCCTCCAGGGAAAGAGGGCAACTAGCTTAACATCCAGAGCAGATCATAAAAAAGCCCAATTCTACTCTGATTCCATAGATGGGATGAGGAGTATTGACAGCCTGATCCCAATGAGATAGTGCTTCTCTGGAACTGCCTGGATTATAAATACCCTACCAAAGTCATTGGGAAGGGCAGTGCCCCCCCCAACCTGGTCCAGCAACTTCCTGTTCCTCCTTGCCCTGCCCAGGTAAATCTTGCCCCTCTGCCATCAATTGCAGAGAGAGCCCTTACAGAGTAACAGCATTTTTTGTCCCAATCAGCCAGACAAAGGGGCCATCACATGCAGTTGTGGTGAGCAAAGTTTCATAAGGGGAAAGTAAATTGAATCTTCAGCCTTTCCTCCTTCCCCCTATTTCTACCATCACTTCATTGGGACACTGTAAGTCTGTTGGATGTAAACTGGATCCTTAATATCTAACTTTTAAACAGAAAAGCCTTTGTCTTCTATAAAAGACACCAAATGAAAAGGAACTCCCAGGACTTGTGTGTTCTTTGACTAGATTTGACTTCAAGAGCCAACCTCTTACCAAATTGCCCTTATCCAGTTTTCTGGTGAGTGCAGACTGCTTTAGAATATAGCCTTTAATTATATAAATGTTGATGTCTAAAGCCTACATCCATCAGCAGAGTTTCCTAAAAAAGTCTTCAATGTGTTAAGCTTGACTGACTTCACTTAGTGTACATTCAAGAAATGAGGGGAATTTTGTATGAGCTCATTCTTAGCGTCTATCAGCTCAAATAGGTCTAAGTTGGAGCTGCATACATTGGGAACAGGAGTAGACTGAGGTCCTAAGAAGTTGCAAAAAGTGGGTATGATGATGTATAGAGCTTGAAATAAACATAGCCTTTGTTTTTCCTCTGACATTTTGATGAGGAGAAAGCCTAAGAAATTGTAGAACAACACACTTTTCTCATTACCTCTTAAATGAAACAACAAAGACAAATAACCAAATAAACGAGCTATAGAGAAGCACAGCCGTCTTTTTTCTGGTACAATCTCAGCCCTTTCTCCTTGCGGATGGGTAATGTTTAAATACTGTGGGAACTGACACTGATTTCTGTTCTGTTGCACTGCAGTGACAGTATATATCCCTAAATTGGTGTATCTAAGACAGACAGGAAGAAATACAGCCTTTTTTGTTGGAAAATGTGGTTTGTGTCAAGGCACATTGGGCACAGTGTCATGAGTTTGAATTTCTTTGTAATATATTGAACATCAGAATCCAATATCCTTAAATTATTCAGTAAGAGTGAAAAAAAGAAACATACATTTTTCATTGTTATCATTATTTGTACATTCTTCAGTGAACAAATATGAAATCCTGAGAGGTTGTTTTCCCACTTTGACTTCAGTGGAAATGGCAGGTGCTCAAAATCACTCAGAATTTGCCCCAATAAGCATTGTCATTGTGGGGTCCTTCAAGCAAAAAACAGCCAATAACCAGGTGGGTTTTTACTTAGAGTTATTTGTATTTATGCTGCCATCAGCTCCTAATTTAGTTTGCATAAATTACCCAGGACAATGTAGTGATCTCTCTGCTTCCTCTATATCTAGTGCAAATGAAGCATGTTTCCGATGGCAGATCACTGTTAGACCCATCTTTTCCCAGTTATTAATACTGTCTGAATAACTATGAATAATCAGACACAAGGGTAAGGTGAATAGAAATATTTATTACTTTATGCTAACATACCAAGTGTACAAAAAATAAGCAGGAACACTATTTACAGTGTTAGCCAAGAAAACACATTTGTATGTTGGACAATATACAAATTATTGTTATGAGAGTAGATATGCTATTTCACAGTAAAATCAATGGGCTCATTTGTATCCACAGATGGGGAGGGATAGCTCAGTGATTTGAGTGTTGGCCTGCTAAACCCAGGGTTTTGAGTTCAATCCCTGAGGGGGCCATGTAGGGATCTGGGACAAAAAATTGGGGATTGGTCCTGCTTTGAGCAGGGGGTTGGACTAGATGACCTCCTGAGGTCTCTTCCAATCCTGATATTCTATGATTCTATGAACTCATTTAAAACCTCTTTGAGTAGATCTACAGAAAGCCTTATAAAATACTAGCAATCCTCTTTCTCTTTCAATTTTGTTCTACTGGCTGGAAATCTGGGAGAACATTGCCTCTCTGTAGTCCTTGGAAGGGTTTAGCAACCAGGGAGTCCAATATCCTTCTGTTAGAGGCAGTCCAGGAATCTTTACATTCAGTCCTATCACCACCCTTTCTGAGTTGGTGGCAGCACATTCTATCAGAGCAATGTCCAAAACTCAACCAATGTCCACTGTAAGTTGCAAAGAACACAAAAGATGCTTTGGAATCTACATCTAACTGTTCATTCCTTCTGGGGCACCTGGCACTGGCCACTGTTGGAAGACAGGATACTGGGCTAGATGGACCTTTGGTCTGTAGCCATAATAAGTAGGGCCATTCTTATGTTCTTAAGACACGTTTTTATTAGAGGCTTCATATTTACACTGGATAATTAAAAACTTTTAAAAATTAGATTCACACTCCATTTCGTAAGTGATTGTATACAGTGTGACAAAGCTCTGTCCTTGCCTCCGTGGGTCCCGCGTTTCCTGGCGGATATCGCTAGCTTCAGAGGCTCACTGTGATCCTCCACGTAACCCTTCTTTCTCTAGAGACACGAGTCACAGTCTACTGAGCCATTTTCATCATAAGCCAGCGAGGGAGGTGAGGAGAAATGATCCTTCCTTGCACAGTCTCTGTTGTCTCCCAGTCTCAGTGATTAATCAGGGGGCAAAGTGGGGGAGGGAGCCCGGGCCCACCCTCTACTCCAAGCTCCAGCCCAGGGACCCTAATAGTATCAGCTATGGTAGCTGACCTTTTAGAAACATGACATGTACAATTCCCTGGGCTACTTCTCCCACAGCAGCCCTCACTTCCTCAAACTCCACTTCACCCTTACCTCAGAGCCTCCTTCCTTGTGCCTGATATGGTGTGTAGTACTCAGCCTCTCCAACCATGCAACTTCTTCCCACAGGTCCTGATATGCACTCCCACCTGACTAACTGGGAGGCTTTTAACTAGTTTCGGCCAGCCCCAATTGGCTTCACGTGTCCCAATCAACCTAGCGTTCTCTCTGCCTTCTGGAAAGTTCTTAATTGGCCGCAGCTGTCTGAATTGACCTGGAGCAGCTGCCATTTCACTTTTATCCTGGTACTAGGGATTTGTTTAGCCTGGAGCTAATATATCTATCTCCCACTACTCTTCCATAGCCATCTGGCCTTGCCCCATCACATATCCCCCCCTCTGCTCAACACCATAGAGTTGGGCAACTTGGGACGCCAGGCAGTATGCTCGTGACAGACCATCAGCATTGCCATGGTGGCATCCAGCCCTGTGCCGTATGCGGAACTGGAATGGTTGGAGGGATAAGAACCACCTGGTGACCCTTGCATTCTTTTCCTTATTCCGCTGCATCCAGTGGAGGGGTGCATGGTCTGTCACAAGAGTAAATCGCCGGCCTAAGAGGTAATAAAGCAGTGTCTCCATAGCCCATTTGACAGCAAGGCATTCTCTCTCGACTACTGCATATTTCTGTTCTCTTGGGAGAAGCTTTCTGCTTAGGTAGAGGATCGGGTGTTCCTCTTCTCCCACCATTTGCAACAGAACTGCTCCCAACCCTACCTCGGAAGTGTCTGTTTGTAAAACAAATTCCCAGTTAAAGTCTGGGGCTATGAGTATGGGGTCATTACAGAGGGCCGTCCGAAGGTCTGTAAATGCCCCCTCTGCTGCGTCGGTCCACTTTACCATGTCTGGACCTCGGGCCTTCACCAGGTCCATTAGGGGACTTGCCCTAGTGGCGAAGTGGGGAATAAACCGTCGGTAGTAGCCTACCATGCCTAGGAACACACGGACCTGCTTCTTTCGGGTTGGCCGGGGCCAGTTTTGAATTACCTCTAGCTTATTCATTTGGGGCTTCACTATGCCCCTTCCCACAATATATCCCAGGTACCTAGCCTCTGTTAGCCCTATGGTGCACTTAGCGGGATTAGCAGTGAGGCCAGCCCGCCTTAAGGTGCACAGTACTACCTCAACTTTCTCCAAGTGGGTTCCCCAGTCTGGCATATGGATGATGACATCATCTAGCTATGCAGCTGCATAACAAGTATGGGGGTGCAGCAGTTTATCCATGAGGCATTGGAATGTGGCTGGGGCCCCATGTAGCCCAAAAGGGAGGATGGTGTACTGGAATAGCTCATCCGGGGTGGAGAATGCTGTCTTTTCTTTAGCTTCTTTGGTCAGAGGAATCTGCCAGTACCCTTTTGTCAGATCCAGTGTAGTCAAGAATTGGGCACTACCCAGTCAGTCAACCAGTTTGTCGATGCGTGGTATGGGGTATGCATCAAACTGGGATATTTCATTCAGTCGGTGAAAGTCATTACAGAATCTCATGGTACCGTCAGTTTTAGGCACTAGAACAATTGTACTAGACCACTGACTGCAAGATTCTTCAATAACCCCTAATTCTAACATTTTCTTTACTTTGGCCTTGATTTCCTCTCTTTTGGCTGCTGGGATTCGGTAGGTCTCAATGTTACCTTGGCTCCGGGGATCGTGCGGATATGGTGATAGGTCTCAGTTGTCCGCCCTGGTTTTGTAAAGAACACATCTCTGTTGCGATTAATCATGTCGGCTGCCTCGATCTTTTGGATCGGCCTCAAGTCGGATGATATCCTCACTTGCTCATGTAAGTTATCCTCCTGGGGAAGGGTCTCCTGCATGACTAAGCATGTCTCTCGATCGTGCCAAGGTTTTAGAAGATTGATGTGGTAAATTTGCTCCGATTTCCAGCGGCCTGGCTGCCACACCTTATAGTTCACCTCTCCCACAGCTTTGATTATTTCGTAGGGTCCCTGCCACTGGGCCAACAGTTTACTTTCTACTGAGAGCACCAGTACCATCACCCGATCCCCTGGTTGGAATTGTCGAAGCTTCGCTTGGGGTTATAATGGGTTCATTGGGTCTCCTGTGCTCTCTCCAAGTGTTCCCGTACAATGGGCATAACTCGGGCTATCCGATCTCTCATCTGCAGTACATGCTCAACTCTGTTCCTTCCGGGATTTGGCTTCTCTTCCCAGGCTTCTCTGGCTATATCCAATATGCCCCGAGGGTGGCACCCATATAGTAGTTCGAATGGAGAGAAACCCCTGGAGGCTTGCGGAACCTCCCGGATGGCGAACATGAGGTAAGGCAATAGAGTATCCCAATCTTTCCCATCCCAGCTCACCACTTTCCTGATCATGGCCTTGAGGGTCCTATTGAACCTTTCCACAAGGCCATCTGTTGCGGGTGGTATACAGAGGTCCGTAGGGCTTGTACATGGAGCAATGAACAGAGATCTTTCATCAACTTGGACATGAAATGTGTCCCTTGATCAGTCAATATCTCCTTGGGTAGCCCAAACCAGGCAAAGATCTGTACTAGCTCCTTAGCTATTGTCTTGGAAGCTGTGTTGCGCAGGGGAACAGCTTCCGGGTACCAGGTTGCATAGTCCAGTACAACAAGCACATGTTGGTGGCCCCGAGCTGTCTTCTCTAGGGGCCCTACCAGATCCATGGCTATCTGTTCAAAAGGAACCTCTATTATTGGAAGAGGTATCAAAGGAGTCCACAAGTGCGGGCGAGGGCTATGTAACTGACACTCCGGACAAGAGGTGCAGTATCGCCGGACATCTTCATGTACTCCTGGCCAGAAGAACCTCCACAGGATCCATGCCTGGGTTTTCTCTACCCCTAGGTGTCCTCCAAACAGGTGACTGTGGGCGAGACTCAATATGGCTTTTTGATGTTTTTGTGGCACTAGAAGTTGTTGTATCTCTTGCTCCTGCATTTGCACCACACGGTACAGGAGATCTTTCTTCACTATAAAGTAAGGTCCAGGACCCCAGACCTTCCCATCCATGGGTATCCCATCAATCTCGGCCACCTCTTTCCTGGCGTTATCATATCTGGGGTCCTCTGCCTGGTCCTGCCCAAAAGTCTGTCTCCTGAGACTAACCTGCCCAAGCTCCCAGGGGCCTTCTTCTGCTTCTTCCAATGGCTCGCTGCCATCATGGCTGGGGGCAGCTTCTGGCTCACCTTCTGTGGTGGAAGTTTCTCTGTTGGCTGCTTGTGTCCATCTGTCTACTAGGGAGGTCTTCTGGCACTGGCTCAGGATCTGGATTCCCAAGGCCTTCACGGCCTTCCTCTCCTTTTTTGTCTTCTGGGTTTTTCGGGGGGCTGAGAACAGATCCTGAGAAATCTCAGCGAACATTGGGGTTGACATTCCCCCAGTGACGAGTCGCTGTCATCAGGATCCCCACCTCCCTCCAGCCTCTCCGGGTGGAGTAAATTATCAAACCCTGGATAGTCCCTCCCAATGACTACAGGATATGGGAGTTTAGGAACTACACCCACGGCTCAATGGGGTTTCCCTGAACCTCTATCTCCACTGGGATGGTGAGGTAATGGCTCACAGCCCCATACACGCACGTCACTGCTACGCGTTTGGCTTGTAGCAGCTGACTATTTTTTACCAGCTTACCCGATATGAGGGTGATAGCACTCCCAGAGTCCACAAGCGCTGTAGTCTCTGCTCCATTTATTCTCACTGGCCTGGTGTAATTATGCATGGCTAATGCGACCCCCGCGAGGTAGATAAGGGAGCATGGGACCTTCCAATCCCCCTGGCTGCCCGGCGCCCAAAACCACCCCTCCTCCTTCCAAGTCCACCATTGCTCCTGCTCAGGCCCAAGGGACACCTCCCCAACTATGCCCAGATGAGCTGGAGAGCCCCGCCCCACTGCTTACAATCTGGCGGGGCCTGTGGAGGAGGGTGTGGCAGGGACACCGCCGGGCATGGGAGAGGGCCCGCCCCAAGGGGAATCTACCCTCCCTTGTGCTGCCCCACCGTTATCCCCTCGAGGCACCGAGCCATCGCCTCTGCCCCCGACATGACCCCTGCTAGCCAGCCCCCGGATGATGCCATGGAGGGCTGGGCCCTAGTCCAGGGGAAGCAGGGCAAGCGGAAGGCTCGAGTTCCGCTCCTTCCATTTGATGCGGAGGCCCCCCGGAAGACCAGGAAGGGGGGCACTGATGCCGAGCCTTCCGCTTTACCCACAGGTGTGTTCCATCCACCGGTGCCGGCTGGGGAAGATGTGGCAGCACTGGAAGGCAGTATCTCCCCTCCACAGGAGTCCCTCCCCTCCGAGGCCCCCGAGGGAGCCCCCCCTGCCCGCGTGCCATCTGAAACCTCAGCGTGCCCCGAGGCGACCGTCGCGCCAGGGGAAAATCCTGGGGTGGCGGAAAATGATTTCCCATCCATATATGAGGAGATCGAGGCCCTGGGTCTGACCCCAGTTACCCACGGGGAGGATGACCCTATGCCAGCGGGCCTCGATCTGGGCGACTTTACTCCAGCCCCCCTCTCCCCATGCTCCCTCCCCCTAACCGTTGCTTCCGCTCCCACCTCCGAGGAGCCCCTGGACTCCTCCATCAACCCAGCTGCAGATGGCACCCCGCTGAGAGCCGCCAAGCCTGTTGAGGCACTGGCCAGTGCCACGCAGCCAGGACCTGAGCCACCAGGGGCACCCCTCGTTGGTGAGGAGCATTCGACCTCCTTCCCGGGAGGGGGCCCTACAGAAGAGAGTCCACCTCCTGATGCCGTGGCTGCCAAATCCACCATAGAGCCTGCGCCTGGCATCACTGAGAGCCCTCTCCCTGCCCAGAATCTCGCCTCTAACCCTGCCCCTGCCCCTGTCCCTATCCCGTCCACCTTCCGAGATGTTATCGCCGCCCTTGGGGCTGTCTCTTTCCCTTTTCCAATAGATGACCCCCAGGGAGTGGTCTTTGTGTTTAGCCGTCCCAACCCACCAGGGGCTGCTCTCTTCTCTCCATCGCCCCCTATCGCCCCAGCGTTTGAGGCGGGCCTAGTGGCACCAACCCATCAGGAACCCCGTCGGGGGTCTGCACCCTGTCTGCCCATCTCAGTGGGCCATGGGGCTGTACCAAGGGCCCTGTCGGGGAGTAACCAGGAATCCATAACCCCACCCCCCCATGCGCTGTGAGAGGAGTTGCGGGAGTTTTTAGAAGACGTACGTGGCTCCTGCAACAAAGTACAGCTTGCTCTCCAGCGATGGGGGGGACTTTAATCAAATCCTCCGGGCCACAAGGGCCCTCGTGGGGGAGGGTAAAAGGACCCGGAGGCAGGGTGCCGTGGCCTACCAGCGGGTCCGCCTCTTCCATGACTCCTTACTCACCTACGGGGTAGGTCATGGACTGCTGCATGGCCCGTCGGGAACCGCGAGCGTCCCTGCCGGTGAGGATCCCTCCCAACACTCCTCATGGCACCTCTTTCCATCACAATATTTAACACCTGTGGTTTTAGGATGGGTCTCCACAGGTCCCAGGTACTCTCCTTCCTTCGAGAGGGGGGGTACTCTGTGGTTTTCCTGCAGGAGACCCATACGGATCCAACTGCCGAAGACAGCTGGTGGCTGGACTGGGGGGACAGGGTCTACTTTAGCCATCTCACAGTTCATACGGCTGGAGTGGCAACCCTGTTGCCCCGACCTACGGCCCGAGGTGCTGTGGGTCGCCAAGGCTGTGCCTGGCCGCCTGCTGCACCTCCGGGTCCGCATGGAGGGGCTCGTAGTCAACCTCATTAACATCTATGCAGCGAGCCCGGAGCAGCTGCAATTCTATCAGCAGGTGTCCGCCTTCCTCGGCACCTTGGATCCTCATGAGTGCCTGGTCCTGGGAGGGGACTTTAACATCACCCTCGAGAAGCGGGACCGCTCGGGGACCGAGCAGAGCCCGGCTGCCACCGCTGTCCTCCAGGAAATTGTCGAACACCACTCCCTGGTGGACATCTGGTACGACCACCAGCCGGATGACACTTCCACATTCACCTTTGTCCGGGTGGAGGCCCATCGGTCAAGCCACTCCCGATTGGACCGCATTTATTTATCACACTTCCATCTTTCACGAGCTCACTCCTCCAGCGTCCGGCCGGCCCCATTTTCAGACCATCACTTAGCCACCGTGACAGCCTCCCTTTGCACGGAGAGGCCGGGGCCAGCCTACTGGCATTTCAACAACAGCTTGTTGGAGGATGCGAGCTTCGTGGTGTCCTTCCGGGAGTTCTGGCTGGCCTGGCGAGTGCAGCGGCGTGCCTTTCCCTCAGCGCGGCAGTCGTGGGACCTAGGGAAGGTGCACGCCCGGCTCTTCTGCAGTAACTACACCGGGGGCGCCAGCCAACGGAGGGATGCGGCGATAGAGCAGTTGGAACGGGAGGTCTTAGAGCTGGAGAGCCATCTGGCCGCCAACCCCGAGGATCCACCCCTCCGCAGAGCGTGCTGGGAGAAGCGGGAGGAGCTCTGGGCCCTCGAGGACCATCGGGCTCGGGGTGCCTTTGTTCGATCCCGCATCTGTCTCCTTCAGGAGATGGATCGCGGCTCCCGCTTCTTCTACGCCCTGGAGAAAAAGAGGGGGGCTAAGAAACATGTCATCTGCCTACTGGCAGAAGATGGCACCCCCCTCACAGTTCTGGTGGAGATGTGCGGGAGGGTGAGAGCCTTCTACGCAAGTCTTTTCCCCCCCGGATCCGACCAATCCTAACGCTTGCAGAGTGCTCAGCGCGGGCGACCGAGACCACCTAGAGCTGCCTCTCACTCTGGCCGAGTTCTTGGAAGCCCTCCGTCGCATGCCCACCAATAAATCTCCGGGCATGGACGGGCTGCCTGTGCAGTTCTACCGTGTGTTCTGGGACGTCCTCGGCCCAGACCTAGTCACCGTCTGGGCTGAGTCTTTTCAGAGCGGGGTCCTCCCTCTTTCGTGCAAGCAAACCGTGCTCGCCTTATTGCCAAAGAAGGGGGACCTCCGCGATTTACGAAATTGGCGTCCCGTCTCACTCCTCAGCACGGACTACAAAGTCTTGGCAAAAGCAATCTCGCTGCGGCTAGGATCCGTGCTGGCGGATGTGGTCCACCCAGACCAGACCTACACCATCCCGGCCGCAGCATCTTCGACAACCTATATCTGGTCTGGGACCTTTTGGAACTTGGGTGTAGGGATGGTCTGTCATTTGCCCTCCTGTCCTTAGATCAGGAGAAGGCATTCGACAGGGTGGATCACGGGTATCTCCTGAGCACTCTGCAAGCATTTGGCTTCGGACCCCAGTTTGTGGTTTTCTCCGGGCGCTGTACGCCTCCGCAAAGTGTCTGGTCAGGCTCAACTGGACCCTGACCGAACCGGTCAGCTTCAGGCGAGGAGTACGGCAGGGGTGCCCCCTCTCAGGCCAGCTGTACGCTCTGGCGATCGAGCCCTTCCTCTGTCTCCTCCGAAGGAGGTTGACAGTGTTGGTGCTGCGGGAGCTGGAGCTGCGGCTGGTCCTGTCGGCGTATGCTGATGACGTGCTCCTCGTGGTCCAGGACCTGGGCAACTTGGCGCGGGTGGAGGCTTGCCAGACCATTTATTCGGCAGCCTCCTCCACACCGGTCAACTGGGTCAAGAGCTCTGGCTTGGTGGTAGCAGACTGGCGGCAGACGAGCTCCCTCCCACCCGCGCTTCAGGCCATGCGGTGGAGCACGGGTCCGCTGCTCTATCTCGGCATTTACCTTTCTGCCACGCATCCCTCTCCACCTGAAAACTGGCAGAATTTAGAGGTCGGGTGACAGAACTGGCTCCAGAAATGGACAGGACTACTCCGGTGCCTCTCCCTTCAAGAGAGAGCGCTGGTGCTTAATCAACTAGTCCTGTCCATACTCTGGTACCGGCTCATCACCCTGGTCCCAGCCCCGGGTTTCCTGGCCAACCTCCAGACATCGATTCTGGAGTTCTTTTGGTCAGGACTGCACTGGGTCCCTGCAGGGGTTCTCCATCTACTCCTGGAGGAGGGAGGGCAGGGCCTGAAATGTCCGCTTACTCAGGTCCATGTCTTCCGCCTCCAGGCCCTGCAGAGGCTCCTTTATGGTGCAGGTAGTCTGTCGTGGAGCATACTGGTGCACGCCGTCCTGCGCCGCTTCCGAGGGGTCCGATACGACCGGCAGCTCCTTTATCTCCATCCGAGAGGTCTTCCGCGAGACCTCTCCGGGCTGCCAGTCTTCTACCAAGACCTCCTCTGGACCTGGAAACTCTTTTCAACAACCAGGTCCATGGCGGCCACCGAGGGGGCAGATCTCCTCACGGAGCCCCTGCTACACAACCCCCAGCTCCGTGTGCAGGTGGCGGAGTCCCGCTCCGTGCACCAGAGGTTGGTCCTGGCAGAGGTCACAAGAGTCGGAGACCTCCTGGACTATGACCGGGGAGACTGGCTGGATCCCCTGATGCTCACTCAGAGCATGGGGCTCTCCAGACCTTGTACTCACCGGCGCATACTTCAGGAGGTGAAGGCTGCTTTGCCACCCGCTGCTCGGGTTTATCTCGACTGGGTCCTGCACAAAGGCACGCCCCGCCCATCCCCTACCACAGGCCCACCGGACCTTTTAATTGGACCCCTGCTCTGTGGACCCAAGCGACCCCCTCACCCCTTCACTGTAAGCCGGCTGCACAAGATGCAGTCGGTCCGCTTTCAAACCGTGTCAAGAAAACATATATACACGGTCGTGCTCCATACCCTTCACGCCCTCACCCTCGTGTCTCTCCCCAATACAAAATGGCAGGACCTCCTTTGGAGGGTGATGAGCCCCGGTGGGCCAGCCTATATTCCCGAGACCCGCCGGGAATGTCAGTTGGTGGCTCCTTCACGGAGCCATGAGCACAAGCGTGTACTTGGCGCAGTTCACCTCAATCCCAGACACCTGTCCCTTTTGCAGCGTGAGGGAAACCCTGGCACATATATACCTGGATTGTGCCAGGCTGCAGCTCCTATTTTGGCTTCTCACCAATATTTTATTACGCTTTTGGTTGCACTTTTCCCCTCACCTTCTTATTTATGCACTCCCTATCCATGGATCCACGGGATCCAACTCATGGGATCTCCTGGTCAACCTCCTCCTGGCCCTAGCTAAAATGGCCATCTATAAAACCAGAGTGAGGGGGTTGGCCAATGGCGTCTCCTGTGACTGTGGGGCCTATTTCCGATCCTCGGTCCGTTCACGCATCCAGGCAGAGTTCCTCTGGGCGGCGTCCTCTGACTCCCTTGATGCCTTTGAGGAGCAGTGGGCGCTGTCTGGGTTTCTCTGCTCGGTGTCCCCGTCCAGTTCCCTTCATTTGACCCTTTGACGACACTCCTGTCCCTGTTATTTCATTAGTTGTCCCCCGGAATTATTTGTAATCTAGGTCCTGTGGATCCCCTTCTCAGTTGAGGGGGATTCTTTAGCGGTGGACGGGCTTCGCCTGCCCACTTCCCGGATCCCAAAAGGACTACTCTTCCATAGCCATCTGGCCTAGCCCTGTCACATTTTTACAAAAATAAAAACATCTAGTTTTGTACAATTCTTAAAACAATTCAAAATCCACAAAGCTTCTTGTACCATCTTTAGTGTGCGTGTTTACTTTTTAAACAATATTTAGTGCTAACAGTTTTAGTATTTTTATAAAGAAGTGCAAATACCTCTCTGGTGCAAGTGTCCAAAATGTTGGTGGAGAGAACTTATCTGAAATACAAAAGTACAAAAACATAGCTGAAGCACTCCAATACACCCTGTACAATCAATCTTTTTGATTTAATGTGATACATTAAGGTAGATGCAGGGATAAATGTTTTAAATCCTTTTTTCAGCAGAATTGTTTGTTATAAAGTTTTTTCTTAAGGCTATGTTTATTTTTCCAAAACCCCTTTCACAGGATTCACAGCAGTGGTCCAAATGACTTCTAAACAGCAACATACCCGTTCTTGTGTTTACTTGTATTCTGCTTTTGTTGCCCTTTCATATTAATCTTTGCTGGCAATTATTTCCATGGAAGCATTTGTACCTAGGAAAGCCTACAGAGATACTGCTTTTGATAGTTTGTGGAGAGAGGCCATTTTTATTCGATATTACAAATCTTCATCCATTGTACGAGAGTTGTTTTCTTTCTTAGGCCTGGTACATCAAGACCTTTGAGAAACACAGCATTCTTTCTGTACCAAGGGTTAGACACAGCTATTACTGTGGCCAGGCTTTGTAAATTCTGACCCACATTAAAAAGACTATCCTGGACCTTTTTTCAGCCTTCCATTCTTGCTGCAGAAAAGTGAAAGTAACTAAATCTAACTGACAATCGCTTTTATGTCTATTGGCAGTCAGTCACCATTTGAAGTGTGTTGTGCACAGTGTGTACAGCACAATCAGCACCCCTTACATTTAATCACCCCCTCTGTTTCTCTTGCCTCTTGTAGAGACATTTCCTTCGCTGAAGGAGTTCCTTCCTAGCAACAAAGCGGGGCTTAGCATGCCACTAATATAATCACTTCATAGGAGGTTGAAGATTTTTTGGGCAGGATTTGAAGGGTATTCTTTGGATTGTTATTTACTGATGGATGGATGTTTGAGGCAGACAAGGATTTTATTATACGATATTTTGACTGTAAAAGTATACTTACTGTAAATGTACTAGGGCCAATTGGCCAAGTATTTACTGCGAATTAGAATTTAAAAAAATATTCACTACTTTTTACTTAAAAATCTATGGAAAGAGCGGACTGAACAGTATGATTACAGGTCTTGGACTATTCACCTACCATTTTGTGGTCCTTCCTGAGAGATGGGGCCAATAACTGTGTATATGCAAATTATATGTAGACTAAGGGTCCATAGGATTAGATTAGCGGGAGAAACCCCTGTAGCTCTCAACCCATCATTCTAGAGGATCCAGATCTGGCCTTTTACTGGCAACTCTTTCAGGAATACATCTATGAAGTGAGCTGTAGCTCACGAAAGCTTATGCTCAAATAAATTTGTTAGTCTCTAAGGTGGCACAAGTACTCCTTTTCTTTTTGCGAATACAGACTAACACGGCTGCTACTCTGAAATCTTTCAGGGGATGGTGCCAATAGTTTCTTTCCTCTCCAGACATTCCTGTCATAATCATATGTGCATTAGTCCGGTTCTAATTTTCAGTCAGTTTTGTAAAGAAGCTCTGCTAAGATGTTAGCATTCCTAGAGACAGTTATAGATAGACTGATTTAGATAAAATAAAAGCACCTTTAGTCTTCAGCTGTCGTCTGGACCAAATTTGTTTGAACATTTCAGAAAATTGGAGAAACCCCCATCTCTGCCAAGAGACGCTTTCCCCACTACCCTTTACTTTAACCCTGACTGTACCTTCTGTAGATCTGGAAAGTTTTGCACAGCACTTGGAAACAGAAACAATGATTTCCCACCACCACTACTTTTTTCACAAACCGGGTGGAAAAAAATCAATATTCACTTCACGTGCATCAATGTTCACTGTGCCAAAGATGACAACTGCAAGTCTGTACATGGCAGCACCTCCTTTGTGGTATCAGTGTTAGTACTGATTTTGTTCACTTTAAACCTGACTCTCCTGAAAGGAGGAATATTTTGAGTGATGACAAAATGTTTTGGTTTTGCAAAACTGGGATGGAGAAGCAGTGTAAATAGAAAGTGTGATACAGTTACAGTTCTGTGATACAGAATAACTTGTATAAAGTAGAAATAAGAGAAAATAAATGCCCTACAGTGTGTAACAGAATATAGTCAAATATACATACACTAGAATAAAAAGTAAATAAAAGTGAGAGGAAGAGCTGTGGTTCACAGTACTAGCAAGAAAGGGATTTGGACATAGTAAAACTCTCAAATCTTTGGCACAGAGCTAAATAGCGGTAATAAAATCAAAGAAAACACTGATATATAACCTGAGGTATAAAATAGAAGACAGAGGAAATTATTTTTGTTCTGTATACAGGATGAGTGAAAATACATTTGGAAATCTGTACACTTTCCTGCTCACCTCATTTTGGAAAGGATATTATGGAAATAGTATGTATCAAAAGGCAGCTTACATCACACATCCAAGGATCTTTAAGCATTCAAAAAGCTTAGAGACACTACTCTTTGGAAGATAGTAGCTTAGAAAAAAAACTCACCAGTGAATATAAAATTCTGAAGGGAGTTAAAAAGATGCAGATGATGGCAAACCTTCTGCAAAAAGGCTATTAAAACTAGTGCCAAACACAAGAACACAGGAGCCCAAGTATGAGAGTAAGAGCTTATTCACTCAAAATTTTAACAGTTTTCAACACAATAGATTAGAAAGTGTTAATGACCTAACCCCTTATATGGCAGAGCTGGAGAAAATGAACAACAATTTTTTGTTTCATTCCTCTCAAACAGGACCTAGAGAATGATGATGAGAAACTAACCCTCACTCACACAGACTCTCTATCCTGTTTCCCCTTCTCTTCTGTCATCTATGAGAGCGCTTAGTGTGGTTGAGATGCCACAATACACTGATGACATCCAGCTTTATATCTACTTTCTAAGTGATGCAACAAGCACCCTCACAAAGATTTCACAAAAGACAGACCCGATGGGGAGTGGGGAGTGTTTCAAGATGGTCTTCCCCTCATTTTTCACAGTGGTTTGAAGTTCTAGGGTTCTGCTTCTGTCATGAGTAAGGCTGGATGACCATGAAGTGACAGTGGCAAGAAATGCCTTCCATCTTCAGCTTGCTAGGAGTTGTCTTCTCTCTCAGTTGAGGATAATCTCAGTGATTCATAGTTCTTTCACGTCCCTACAGCATTTTTGCAGCACAACACAGAAACTCCCGATTTTGCAGGACAAGCCTGGCTCTTTAGCAAGATGAGCCACTGAGCACATCATTCCAATGCTCTCTGCCTTCCTTTAGCTCCAAGTAACATCCAGTGCCAATTCAAGGCTTTTGTCTCAGTCTTAGGAATATCTAAGAGTTTCTTTCCCCATCTATGATCCACCAAGACATTTGTGCTTCCTTGGGGCAATGCAGTTAACAGGATGAGGGCTTTAAGAATTGGCAATAAGGTTGCTGAGGGAGTTTGACAGTGAAAAATGCTAACAAGTGATTAGAATGAGACAAAGTCTGACCTTCATTAGAACGTGCTTTAAGATCCACCTATCTGCTAAAACTTGCCCATCATAACTTTAGGCAAGATGACCAATAAACTAACCAAATAAAACTGAAGCAGAGATTCCAAGAATCTTGGAAGAGCACAATCCTCTATACAGTCTTCTTTAGATTATCAGTTTGCAGATATAATGTTCTTTTTTCCATGCATGGATACTCCAGCAATGGATGTTACAGAAATTCTGAAGGTATGTTGATTATGGCTGGACCCAAAGAGAATAAAAATTTAACTAAAAGTCCTACTGAAATTATAACTCAACAATGGGGTACTGTAGATTTTCTGGGTCTCCTCTAGTGTAAAATGTCTGATTTACAGAAAGTCCTTGTATTGTTGTGATTCTATGTTGTAATATTAATTAACCAAGAGGACAATGGGTAGCTCATTTTGTTTTCTTTGATAGGTTGAACTGTGATGGGCACTCTGCTCTCACTGCCAGGCTCTATGAAATCAGCAGGGAGCAACTTCCATCCCTGCCCTACTTTTAAGCAGGGCAGATCAGAGTCAACCCCAAAGGGAAGGGAACGTTCTCCACAAACGTTCACAACTCCTTGATTACTGACTCACTCTACCCTTTTCTTTCTGAACTTCATCTGGTATCTTTTCAAAAAGGTCTTTCTCTGCTACTTATGCATGCTTAGCATTACTTAACTGATCTATTGGCAGACCTCTCATTGTAACCATTTAGTACTTGCTCACTGACCTTGATCTCTAAAAGTGGAAAGTATTTGTTTTATCTTCTGAGCTAATCATTTCTAACAACTATACAGAAATAAAATAAAAAAGACCACAACAACCCATCAACAAATATTGTAAAGCCCATATTCGGTGGTAAACTTGACCTACATTCTACAGAAGCATGGAATCATAGACATATAGGACTGAAAAGGACCTTGAGAGTCCATCCCCCTGCACCAAGGCAGTACCAAATAAACCTAGACCATCCCTGACTGATGTTTTGTCCAACCTATTTTTAGAAACCTTCAAGGATAGGGATTTCACAACGTCCCTTGGAAGCCTATTCCAGAATTAAATGACCTTTATAGTTAATACGGTTTCAGAGTAGCAGCCGTGTTAGTCTGTATTCGCAAAAAGAAAAGGCATACTTGTGGCACCTTAGAGACTAACAAATTTATTTGAGCATAAGCTTTCGTGAGCTACAGCTCACTTCATCGGACGCATTAGTATGTTTTCCCTAATATCTCCCCTAAATCTCCCCTGCTGCAAAGTAAGCCCATTAGTTCTTGTCCTACCTTCAGCAGACATGGAGAACAATTGATCACCATCTTCTTTATAACATGAAGGTCCCCATGTTTCTATAGCACTCTGCCCCCAGCCCAGCAAAGCAGCCAAACACATGCTTAATTCTGAGCAAATTAATAGCTCTCCACGGACTTCAAATGTTCACTTCCTTGCTTCGTAAACACCATTAATATATAGAGCTGCTCATCCACCTCTTCCTTCTGTTCTCCCTCTGTCCTTTCTGGTTTGTCCATCTATATTGACATTTCAGTTACGAGAAGTTTCTGTTATGCCCATTAGTTCTCAATCTTCATAATGTAGCACTTGATTCAAAGCCTGTGGAAGTCAATGGAATGACTTCACTGTGCTGTGCATCAGATCATTAAGGAGACTTCTAGTTCCCTTTGCTTAATAAATATTACAAGGTACGGCAATGAACTTTAGGAGATAACAATATACAACAACACAGATGGTGTAGAAAATACACAGAATTGACAAGTAGATCTTATATTTAGTGTTACTTGAATCATCTTAAGTTTATACTCAATATTTGGCTGGTGCCATTTGGAAGAGATCTGTTTTGCAGCTGACAGTGATGCGTTTTCACTGGTATTTAAGTATAATTAAGAACTTCAGTGTTTTATTTTGTGTATTACATCGTATTTTTTCTCCTGCTTACCTTTAAATGTCAACAGTCTACCATGACACATACCTTTCCTTGATGAAATTGTTATTTCAGTTATTGCAAGTTATTTACTCTAATGGACATGGCACTAAAAAACTAGAATGACCTTTTTTCCTAATTTAGGTTTAACCACAGACCATTACGTTTTTGCCATTTGTAACATATATCTCATGAAAACAAAGCATCTAATTTTTTCAAAATTAAAGTTGTTTCTGAAGTTTTCCAAGCTTGGGTGGAATCTGTCTTGTGTGGGCTAAATGCATGCTGGGAACATTGGGCAAGAGTATCCCTTCCACTATTTCACTTAGTTTCAGATTTTAAAAGAATCCAGCACCTATAATCAGGACCAGATTTTCAGAATGGCTCAATTTCCATGTAGGAACCAAAATAAGTGGACAGATTTTCCAAAGAGCTCAACATATTGGGTGAAAAATCTGTCTGTTAGCATCACAATGGGAGCTGTTGGGTACTGAACACTTTTGAAAATCTGGCCCAATTGTAGGTGCCAAGCATTTGAAAATGTGGCCCTGAGTTCTTTTGAAAATGTGGCCCTGTGGTGCTAAGATAGACAGATGCTATGTAGGCACAACTCCCCCTGCCCGTCTATAACAGAAGAATGCCACATCTATGGCACCATCTCTGTTCCCATTGCTACCTAATAAATGATTTCCTCTGAGGCTTGACATGGAAGTAGCTTTGCTGGGTTTTGGGGGTGAAGATGAAAGAGTACAGTAGTAGCTAGACAACATTACCATTCCCTGTTCATCCAGTGGATATTCTAGCTGGCATAAATGCTGCTTTTGGTATTTACACCTGTTAAGTCCTCACCAGATCTGTTATTCAGGCTCAGGGGGAACTGGTCACTGGCATTACAACTCCTGCAGATTCTAAGGGGGTCCCTCACAGTTAGATTTCCAGGCTCCATAAGAGTTGTGGGACCTCACCTTAGCCAGCTCCAAGTGAGCAAAAACCTTTTAGGGGAATCTTTTTAGAAGACTGCAAGATGAACTGTATGTTCTGCTCTAGCTGCCCATATGAACATTTCTATGCAAGCGGGTGATGTGGCCCTTTATGAGAAGAGGCATATTTATGGGACTGAAACGGTCATTTAATCTTTGTGCTCACTTATAGCCATCTCCTGTGAGTTTTTCCTATTCCCAACATTTCCTCCAAAGTTTCACTCAGCCTAAACTGTGTTTTGGGACTGAAGGCATATGAAACTGCTGAATCTACTGTGGTCCCTACTTAAAACAATAAATCCCTTCCTGGCCCTGTGAAGAGGGAGAGAGTTAGTTTGAAATTCAGCCTACTTTTACCTAAAAGGATCACAAACATCTTCTTAAACTTGGGCATATCCAAGGTTCAGAAGTATGCCTGAGAACAGGTAAATTTCACCTGGGTTCATTGCAAAAATGTTCATAGCTATTGCACCAACATATTTGTAACAACACATGTGCAACAAGTGTGCATCCTGGAACATCACTGTTTACACAAAACCATGAATATTTCTAATGACCGCTTCTAACTATAATAGAAATGAAACCAAAGAGTATTTTTGGAAAGGATTTGATTAATTATGAATGCAAATTATGCCTGTCAATTTACCATTAAATCTACCAACCTAATTATCCGAGTATTTATTTGCAAGGTGTTGCCTTCCAGTGTTCACTGATTATATGCACTATTCCAAATTTTTTCTCCCCTATGCCTATTGGACCTTAAAACCATGCTTATAAATAAAAAATCTAGCGTATCCACGGATTCCACTCATTATACACTAAAAGTATCCTATGGCGGGGTCTTTAAACTGAATTAGTTTGATGATGTCAGATACTTGTCTTAATTTGATTGCAGGGTCTATTTTTTGCTCTATTTTTTCCCTCAATAGCACAATCTCTACTAATTTCCACTGAGTTGTCTTAGGTAACGTTCATTTGTAAGTGGTTGAGTTTTAGTACTCCTATCAGAACTCTAGTAATGATTTTGCTTCTAATGATTATTCTTTTTAATTAAAGGAGTACTATATATATATTACACACTAAAGACTAACTAACCCAGATTGAGGGGCCTGTAGAGATGATTTTGGAACATCTTGATACATTAAACAGTAATAAGTCACCAAGACCAGATGGCATTCACTCCTCCCGAGCACCCTGACCCAGCCTCCCTCCTAACCTGGCCCCTTGTCCCAGTCTCTGCCCAGCCAATCCCAATTCTCTCCACAACCCAGCTCCTGGTCAAATCTGTTTACCTTCCCGTGACGTTGGGTTCCTTGTCCTAGTCTCCTTGTCTAGCCAGTCTAGGTATCCTCAGTCCTGTAATTCCTCTGAAGATTTCACTGTTTCCCTGACAGCCTACTGTTTCTCAGCCCCCACCGACTCCCAGCCTCCATTCTCTCGCAGGTCCCAGTTTCCTTGCCCAACCACTCCCAGGCTGGCTCTGGGCGCGACCCCCCCTCCCCATCAGCATACTCCCTCCAGAAGCCCCCTGCAGTGGCCCCAGTGCACCCCTCCAAGAATTAATCACGGGTGTTTTTAATATAAGTCATGTACAGGTCATGGGCTGTGACTAAATCATAACCTTAGCTAAAATCAAGGAAGTAGCTTCCAGTCTTATGCCACTAATTAAAAATTCTTACTTGGCTGAATGATGTACATTTGGCTAGGGAAATCCCACCTGCATGTTAAAATACTGGAAATGACCAGCTCAGGGAATTCATCAGTGTCATTTCAAGATTCCACTTGTCATTCAGGGCTATCAAACGGGACAATAATACGTAATGACTTTCAGCTCGAAAATCAAAGGTTTATGTCAAATGAGCTAAAGGTGCATCCTCTGTAGCTCAGCACCTTGAGGGAGTAAATACATGGCAGACACAAATATACTTTACATAGTCCATCCAGGAATGTACATATGACAACTGATCATATAACACTAAGTTTAGCAAAAGGAAGAGTTTTGTTGATTTGTCTCAAAAAAGTTCAAGAAGCTATGGTTTGAAAAGTGTTTCACTAATTCGAGATGATTTTAGTGTATAATGAGTATAGTGCCAAGAACTTATGCTTAGCTCATATAATGTTGTAAACTTAATATATGGCTTAAATATTGTACAGAGACTATGAACATATTGCAAATATTACATCTCTTGTTGCCGCAAAGAATGCTGCCTCTTTTAATGGGTGATAAAATACTGTGTGTGTAATTAATCTAAATAGTGATAAACCCATGGTGTTTTGCTGGCCTGTGTAGTAACAATAGTATTTTACTATTTAAGGTATTGTATAAAATGCTCAGGGGAAACATGTCTTTTACTATGCGAGATGCAAACTTTGTATTGCATTAGGTGAACAAAATTCACATGTTTAGTAAGACACAAAATCTTTTAAAATCCATTAAAATAGATCATTAGCTCTGCAAAGTTGATATTTTGTAGTTCTCCATAGGCAGACATGAGTAATAAATACCTTATTGTTGGCAGATCTACAGGGTGTGCACAAATCCCTTGAGAGATTTGAATAGAACCTTTTCTTAAGATTAATTGAGAATATGTACCAAATCTGGAAGCTGTAAAGAGACGGCGAAAGGATATTATATTTTTTTCCATATTGTGCTTCTTTGTAATTTTGTACTTTTAGTGCGGCTAAAGCTTCCTGAATGTACAAACACACACTTTTATATTGATAAGAGTATTGCCATTTCTGAGTTGCTACCTTTAGCAACCTTTAACCTTATACTTGTAGCAGAAGAAAAAAAATGCAACAAGGATATCTTTATCTAGTATCCTAGGTAGGGTGGTTCTTTCATGGTCTTCAAACAGCTGTAGAAAGTAAACAAACAAACAAACCCTCTAAAACAGATTTATATGTTATTTGTATATTTTTAAAGTTAGTGGATATCAACCAGAGTTTGGTTATACCGTATGTATGTTTTTATCCATTGAATAGCATCACCAGCCAGGGAATTAGTGTTCACCATAACCTGTATATGAAGCAGTTTAAGTAATTTTTAATGATGTTAATTCTCATTTTTCATACATCAAAGCAATCACCAATCCAGAAAAAACTAATAGCTCTTGAGAATCAATGCAACAGATGGAGGGAGAAGTCTGAAGAAATTTGGAGATGAGACTCCCCATGTACGCAGGAAGTGGTTCAGTCCCAATCCCGTTTTGTTGCCTTTGTTACAGAGATAGTTGTAGGCTTTCCTGGCTCTCCCCTGTTGGGAGCCTTTCAGGTATCCCCCTCTCAGCACTAAGTGGTTGATTCTTTCTGTGCTGGGTCTCCTATGCCATAGTTGGTTGTGTTAATGTTAGTTTAAACCGCTATGCCTTGAGGCACACTAACAGTGATGACATTTGGACTCATTTTGATTTCCTGTGGGAGTTTGTTCCATGATTGTGCAACTATTTTACCTGCAGAATCATTTGAAAAACATTCATTCATATGTCAAAGATGTAGTTCCTTTCACAAGATAATCTTGTTGCTGCTCGGGGCAATAACTAAATTCAACACCCTTGCTCCAGTCACTGGAAGAGTCAACCCTGGAGAACTGTAGTTTTCTCTTATCTTTGGTCAGATACTTGTCCACACACCTTTCCAAACTTCCCCATTCTAGCAAGGGAAGGCTTGAAGAATATAGCCGTTCTTTACAAACTATGGCATCCTGGGTTCTTTCAGTTGTTGAGAGGATCAGTCTTTAGTCCATGATGAATCTTTATTTATGAGGATCTCTTAAAGAAAGGACCTGTCCTTCTGGATATTCAACTTAATGGTCTGGCGCTTAAAAGGCTGAGGATAACCTTGAAAGCTAGTTGACCTACTTCTACAATTGAGGAAATATTTTACTTCGAGGGCTCAGTCCTCTGGTTTTCCAGAACTGTAGTCAGCCTAAAGGTTGGGGTGAAAAAGTAGCTTTATGTCACCTTCCTTTTCCACATCTTCCCTATTTTGTGGACAGCTAGAAGCCAGTTCAGCTCTGAGGCTGATTTAGAGCAGTCTCAGGTCTGCTGTAAATTGCACCAACTTGTATCAGTCACCTAAAACCCAAGAGGGGTTTTGTAGATCAATATCTGGCTCTATACTAGGCAAGGATTTCCCACTGCCATTAGGTTGGTGCAGATAACTCTCCAGAATAAGATGGCTCTGCTCCATAGGGCCTCCATCTTTTTCCTGAGCCTTTTGGAACCTTGCTCTGCAAAAGGGAGCAGGATCAAGCAATCTCTGTGCTCCCCAGAGCTCAGGAAGCACAAGGACTATTAATGTGGGAGTGGCCTTTGGGCCAACATCCTCTCCCCCAATATGAGCATACAATATGGCCCTCCCTCTGCAACATGGATGGAGAAGACCTATGGATTGATAGATGTCCTCATTGTGAGAAATTATAGGTAAGAATTTTTTTCTCTTTGTTTTCAAAGCATAATAAATATTATGCCACCTATAGCTTCTACAAAGGAATGAATCTGGATATATTTTAACAACAACAAAAAATCAGTTCAGTTATGAATTAGTCCCGGAAAAGATGAAGCCACCTAAAAAGAATCGAGATTCCATTTAAGATATAGTATTGGCTCCAGTGCCCAGTATGTTTGCTGTTTAGAAGAGCATAGACTCACTGCTTAATGGTGCTGAACAGCAGGCCTCATTTCTTGCCAGGCTTTGCAAAGAAGCTCAGCCTCCAGTAGGAAATCCTTATTTAGGAGAACTTAATGTTTTCCATTTTTGTATTTGCAAAAGATATGCTTCAGGCAGATGTCTCAAAATGAATTCTCTGGGATCCAAATAAAAATGAAAGGGTTTTTTGCTATTTAATTCTGTTGCCTTTGTCTTTTATGAACTTCATAAAGAGTGTCCTGGTATGCAAATGGTAATCAAGAACATGTCATGTTTCCCCTTTGGAAATAAACAATAGTATTAGAAACTGCAATTACAAATGGATGACTAATGAAAAAAAGTAAAGCAGGGCCATTTACGGGGGTCTGATGCGTTACGGTAAAGTAAGGCTCTGCATGTTCAGGACCCATTCATGTGCCTTTTGAAAGGAATGGGAGTTTTGCCACTGACTTCATTGGGACTGAGGACTGAAGCCTTACTGTAAAGTAAACTACCTAATTAACATTATATTGTGGGATTTTCAAAAGCATTTAGCATTGACCTAACTCTGCTCCATGACTTCACTGACTTTGAAAATGCCACTGTAATCTGTAATCTTAGTCTGGACTAAGCTGTTTAACTTTCACATACCTTTCATATTGGAACATTATTGTTCTCTTGAAATTTGAGGCTATTGAAAGTGGAAAATAAAACTAAAAGCACAAACTCCCCCAACATCTGATCTGTTATCTTGTACTTTCATTACTGTGATTACACAGAAGAGTTGTAGTTAATTTTAAGAGAATTAACATGTTTTGTGCGTGATTTGATAGGTTTCATATAGTGGAATATGTGGACTACTTGTATGAGTGTTTATGTGTTTGGGGATAGATGAAGGCTGAGGTCCAGCTGAAGAAAACATTTAAGCACATGCCTAAGTCCATCCCTATTCAGGAAAACAGTTACATACATGTTTAATCATGTAATTCAAAGCATATTCTCAACAGTTTAGCGATGTTTTCCTGAATTGGGGCCAATGGGCAAGAAGGTGCAAAGAGTCTTCTCTAACTTTGTAACTCTATTCAGGATAGCAGCTGCAATTATAGTATTTGTACTCCCTGGATGCAGCACTCCTTGTCAGTGTGTATTGGGGTATATAGGCTTCACACTGTGACAGGCATGAAAGAGTTAATAGACCGACCAATTACTCCTCCTGCTGCCACAAAGGGTATGTCTACACTGCAACTAGACAACCTGCTCTAGTCTGTGCCAGCTGACTTGGGATCCTGGGGATCGTGCTAAGGGGCTGTTTAGTTGCAGTGTAGACATTTGGACTCAAGCTGCAGCCCAAGCTCTGGGACCCTCCCATCTTGCAGGGTCCTAGAACCTGAGCTCCAGCCCAAGCCCAAATGTCTACAGTGTAATTAAACTGCCCCTTAGCACGAGCCCCACAAGGCTGAGTTAGCTGATGCAGGCCAACTGCAGTTTCTAATTACAGGGAAGACCTACCCTAAGGGTCCAGTTAGCAACAGCTGGCATAAAAGGCTGCAGCTCAGGCAGAGAAGGGCTGCTGGCATGGAGGAGTGGCCCTGAGGAAGGTCCTCAATAATGAGCTAAGAAAAAGCCTCACAAGGAGACGGATCTCCAGCTCTGTGGTAGATGCTGACAAACTGGGAAATGGTCAGAGCAGCTCAGGGAACCAGTATGCGAGTATGGGATTGTAAACAGCCTCCTTTAGCTGCCAAACATATGGTCCCTGGGCTGAAAGCCAGAAGAAAGAGTGAGTCTGTGTCCCCTCCCCTCCCCTAGCAAGAGGGGACAGTACAAGCCTCGGGACAAAAAGAGGGAAAGCCTGAATAGCCCCCGGGGGGCGGAGGCAAAGGTCTGGCATAAAGGCCATTAGGGTTTTCTTTTTTAGACTTTTCTGATATCGCTGGAAGGAGACTGAACTTGAAAACTGACCTGGCTGGAGGGCGAGGCCATGGAAGCTGCAGGCAAGAAGTCAGCTCAGGCCTATTTTTAAAGCCTGACCCCGACCTGAACAAGGCACAGCCAACCCAAACCCGACCTGAGACTGTTGAGTCCTTTTCAGACCTGCTGCTTCCCCCACACTGGTGCTGCCACTGTTGCTCCACTGCTTGGGGTCTCTTCAAATTTAGGGACAGGCCCTTTGAACTTCATGGTGCCACTGCAACCTTTTAGTGCCTAATGGACAATGTTTTGTGACCCCATGCAGAATACATGGCTCCTTAGCTTGACAGCTTTGTAATGTTCAGGACTCAATGGGGGAGGCCACAGACCACTGAGACCCCACAGTGTGACAGCCAGGAAAGAGTTAAAAGATGGAGCAATTACTTTTCCAGCTGTGACTAAGCAGCCAATTAGCAACAGCTAGCATAAAAGGCTGCAGCTCAGGCAGAGAGGTCTGCTGCTAGAGGCTGCATGGGGCCTGGAGGAAGCATCTCAGTTAAGCTGGCTAGAAAGAAGCTGTGCAAAGAAATAGAACCCCAGAGTGGGTATAGTGGAGTCCACAGCCCTGTGAGAGATGCTGATGGATAAGGTAGGAGCAACTCAGGGTAGCGGCATGGGATTGTAAGGAGCTGCCCTTAGCTGGCTAACCCAGGTCCCTGGGCTGGAAGCCAGAGAAGAGGGTGGGCCCGGGTTCCTTCCCCAGCAAGAGTGGACAGTACAAGCCTCAGGACTGAAAGAAGAAAAGATTGAATAGTCCCAGAGGGCGGCCAGAGGCCTGGCATAAAGGCCACTAGACTTTATTTCTATTTGGCCTTTTCTGTACCCTAGAAGGGGAATGAACTTGAAAGGTGATCTGGCAGAAGGACCGGGCCATGGAAGGTGCAGACTGCTACAGAACCAAACACGCAGTAGGGGTGCTAGAGTAATAGAACCCATGCAATATGGTGTCCTGGCATGAGGGGTGCTCTGGTAGTGAGTGCCACTTGTTAAACAGTGCCAACCCAAGTACTAGCCATCCTGGGTGGAATGGGGTGAGTACAGATCAGACCACAATGCCAAGTTCATCAGGAATAGCTATATAAATAAATTGGTCTATGTAGGTCTGTAAGCACAGGGTCGGGTGAGTGCACAATGCAGCCTTAAAGGACGTCAGAACTACTTGCTCATGCTGTGTAAATATCCCAAGAGTCCCTGAAGGAATATCTGGATGAGTGAGTTTCCACAAGGTGGGCTGTGGATAAAAGCCAGAGGTCTTCACACCTACATGTTGTTATACATAAAACATTACAGGGACTTTAACTATGCAGAATGAATATTTACTTTTCAACTAACTATATTTTCTTTTAATTTACTTATAGTAATGTAAAACTGCTATGGGTTGTGTGGATAACTTCAGTTGAATCTTCTTTGATGATTGAGTGAAGAAAGAGAGATTACAAATACCTTCAGAATGCTGCAATTTAGCTTATGTTCAAGTTTGTGTTCAGATTGAACAACAGAGCAAAATGTATGAGAGACAGAGTTCTAGCGTAACATAAATAATGAGACAGGATTTTTTTCCTGCTAACAAAAGGTGCCCTCTTTTAAAGCTAAATACTACTGTTTTTCAAGCTGCCATCCTGCTCAAGTACTACCATACCTTTAACCTTCATATCCTTTCTCTGGACCATTTTAATCTGCCCTACTACATATTTCTTTACATGGCATGACTAAAACTAAATATGAAAGTAGAAAGTACCATTGATCATTATATCTATGTAACACACTCCAGGGCCAGTTCTGGTATCTGCTCTGCCATGTATATGCAGCTTTGGCAACACATAGTGATTTTGCTGGAGCCATCATGGGTCAGGGGAGAGTTTCCCAGTGCAGGAAGAGTATAGGGCCAGCATAATCAACCCAACACTACCCTCCTTGCTGGCCACAGTATAAGAGATCTGCAAGGAAGGCGGGTCGGAGGAGGAAGTGCCCATGGTGCTCAGAGTTGCGTGGAGCTTCTGGTCTATTACATAACCATCTTTAGTTTGTTGTAAGTAGCGGCTCTGATTTGTGCCAGAGACTCTCTCATGCAGCAGTCCAAAAGCGAGAGGACACAAAGGTGACTTAGTCACCTTAGGGCCTCTGCCCCCCGGCCACCCATCTCCTTTCCACCTGGCATGCTGCTTCTGTGTTACATCTCAGGAGACACAGTGTCACAGAATCTGCCCATATATATTTTGTTTTTATGCTGTTTTCAAATGCGCCCCATCATTCTATTTATTTGCTTTTCATATTGCTGCTATATGCTGGCTTCACATCATACTTGAACTATCCATGAAAACTCCTGCATCTTTTTCCTCTACATATCCGAGATGTTTTGACTATATTTGTCAGTACACATTACCTTAAACACAGACAAGTTAAATCTTATTTACCTTTGTGCTGCCCGGTTCCCCGAAGTGTCTAAATCAATCTGATGTTTATTACAATCTCACATAGATAGCAATACCGCCACCACCTCTGTATCTTATTTACCTTTTCTAAAAGGTTCTTATGTGAACCACAATATTAATTTAAATATCCAGGCATCTTGCTGCTTCTGTGAATAGAAGGATATTTGCACTCACGGATCTAAGGTGAGTTGAACAGCTGGGAAGTGGGCATACCACCTCCTTTTCATGCTGAGGTGATTCTTAAATATAAAAGTACCTTTTTAAATAACACTTTTCACCCTTGCTGATCTCTGGAACATTGCACTCCTTTCTGCTCAGTGGAAATGCTTTTATCTACAAATCTCTTTCCTATCACAATTTTTTAATCCATGACAAACCTTGGCCCCTAACCCTGTGGCAACTTATTTTTCTTAATAATCTGTTTTGTTTCCCATTCATCTTTTATTAATAGTTTCAGAGAACTGTAGCAGGTTAGAGAGGCACACATTTCCTTCCATAAACTTAGATCGTTTGACACTGGAAAGGCATATATCCAAACATCGCAATATTGTCTGTTTAATTAGACACTCTCATTTTCAGCTGAACCATAGTGAGTTGTGCTGGGTGTAATTCCCTAGATGGCCCATGGCTTTTCTTTTAAAGAAAGGCAACATGTTAGCAATGTTAACAGTAACTGTTTTTTGAGATCTGTTGCATTGAGTTGCCTGAAAAAGGCATAGACTTATCACAGTGTGACAAATATTATTATAACATGATCTTCTGCAAACATTAAAAATAAAAGGAAAAGAACATATTCGTATCTAAAACAACCATTTACTTACATGCTATAAAATTCAGCATGGAAGAGTAGATCCTTGGCCCCAAATAACTGCCATTTACTACACTGGCAAAAACTAATTTCCCCCCAGTCAAATATAATGCAAAATGTTTTCCAGTTACCCCCATTGTTGACAGTGTCAAGGCAATTTAATTTAAATCCAGGAAACTAAATCCCCAGCTAGCATAAACTGGGTTAGATCCATTGACTTCAATAAAGTGAGGCAGATTTACATCACCTGAGGATCTAGCCCCAACATTTTTTCTTAAGTTCTATGTATTTTTCAAAATTGTCTTTTTAATACAAACATTATGATTTAGTATAAAACTGATTAAATGTATCAACACTCTTTGAATCATGAGTCCACTCACAGTGTAAATTGCTATTCATTCTGAATAATAGTATGAGAATCTGGCCTTAAAATTAAAAAAAAAATGTGGAGTGACTTTTCATGAAACAAAATCCAGAGAGTTTTTGTTTGTCCACTGATGGTTTTGTTTCTTTTAGTTGTAGATTTTGCTATCAGTTTCACATTTACATTTGTAACTAACCAGCTCCGTCATTCTCTTGTTTTAAAACTAAGCAGAACCTTGCCATATGTCACCTAAAAAATTTCTAAAAATCCAAAGATATTGAAATATTGGGCTTTCATGAAGGGCCAGATACTGCTTTCACCTACACTGACAGAAAGCTGGAAAAAGTCAATAGAGCTCCTCTGGAGTGCAACTGATGTAGTCTGAGAGCAGAGTCAGGCCCTAAATAGGAGTTTGTTAGATAGGATAATCTGCAAAGATTTTAGGAAGATCCTTTCTCAGATTATTGCAATAAGTAATCCCAGTAATCCTCTTTCCTGTTATTCGGAAGAGTTTTTATCATTTGAATCCTTATAAATGCAAATAAAGATCTTGCAATTTTCCAGAACCATCATATATTATGTGCTGCTTTAAAGGTTAAAAATGATAGGGAAAGGCTTTGAATCAAGTCCGTCTAAGACTCTAAAAACATAATCTTTCAAACATAAACTAAAGGAGATAATTGTGCAGGATTTTTTTGCTTTTGTTTACAAATGTTATTACTTTCTCACAACCTCTACATTTTATATCACTGATTCAGAGAATCCCCCAAAATATGTTAATGATAGTGTCTGAGTGTTGGCTCAATCATGAGATGATCTGGCATAACTAAACTAACACCATTTATTATGTTACACTATTCATAATTTTTAAAAAATCCATTTTCCCCATAATTTCCCAGCCTTTATTTGCTATGGGATAAACTATTTATGCGTTTGGAATAGTCTAGGGTTATATGGGTTGGATTGATCCAGTTTTGAGTCCTATTTTTTTAGCTTTTGACCTTTTCTACTTTGATTAAGTTGGAAATAGGTGAGGCTGGAACTTCCTGCCACTATTTTCCTGTTACAGGTTGGAAGGGGAAATAAACAGTTATGTTAAATGGCACTATGACTGCACAGACGCTCCTAATGAAATATATTAGAATTTCAGCATCCAGTGATAAACGGATTTTATTCAAAGCATCTTTCCATTCACGTAAGAACCTCCTCCAAACTTCTAGTACTGAGACTATAAGGTCATACTTAATTTGTACACTCCTTAGGACAAGGACTATATTTTTGTTGTATTTTCCTGTAGTGCCTAGTACAATGAGAGCCTCATCCCTGACTGCATACTATAGCCATTGAACCCATTACATAGAATCATAGAACTGGAAGGGACCTTGAGAAGTCATCTAGTCCAGTCCCTTGCTGGACTACATATGATAATATGTATAATCATATAAATGTGTGTAATGGGTTCAATCTATTTGGAGCAAAAAGTTCCAGTCTCTGTGCCCCAAAAGTCCTATCTCAAAAGGTCAGGGTTGGGGCAGTGTAATATCTGACAAATGTCTGTATGGTAGATCAGTCAATCTTCCTGGAGTAACACATGGGCATAAGTGATACGAGATCCACTCTTTGATGATGGCAATGTTCTCTTCTTCCTGTCCTGGTACAAAACCCCTAAACACCAAACAAACCCAGTCTACAGCGCAGGGTGGCAGTAAGTATTCTGGATTCCAGTAAATCTACAACAATATTGTATTTATAGCATTATTATATTTGACCTCCAAATCAACTTTCACAGCTAGAATAATGCATGGCACATAAGTCCTTAACATATTTTTTCAGCTTCATTTCCCTGAATATGACTTCAATTTTTTTTGTTGAAAATGGTCAATTACCATTATATCTCTTTTTAAATAACAAAATGATTCAACTCTCATCAAATCATCTTTTATATATTGGCCCTTAAGTGTTCATAGGAATTACCACATTAAACATACAATTAACAATAAACAACATGTGATAATGCATATAGGAGTTTGGCTGCTTTAGGGATTTTTTTCCACTAGTTAATGCTTAACTCCCTAGCTTAAGCAAGACATAACACAATATTCATTAGAAACAATCCAGTTTCACAGAATTTCTTCGGGTTCCAAGCTTGTGACTTTCCTTTTCTTTTCTCTCTCTCCCCCTATCCCCCAACATAATGAGAAGCTGTTTTCTTTTCTGTTCACATATCCTCTCTGTGAATCAGGTAAATCAAATAAAATGGCTGCTCCGTAGAAACAGCTACACAATTTTAAAGTTTAGGGACTATCCATAAAGTTCAAAGATCCCACTAACAATCATCAGAAGAGTGAAGCCCTTTCCTGGGTTACCTAACAATGCATAATCAGTTTAAAGTTACAAAAAGAAAGGTAATCGATTTTAGTTATAATGATTCATGGTACTTACCTGAACTACATATCACCCATGACAGAATTCTAGGTATGAATGTGTACTAGAGATCTGATTCAGCTCCCATGATGTCAATGGAAAGTCTTCTATTCGCTACAGTAGAGATTGGATCAGTCTTTTGGTGATACAGGTCTGTGCAAATGGCTGTATAATTCTTTCTTTTGTTATCTTCCTGCATAAATCTCTTTTGCTCCTTATAAGTGGCTAGTTATTCGGCTTCGTTCATAGGAGGCTAGAGTAGTCTAAAGAAAATGCTGGCAGCTGGAAGAATAGAATTAAACCTAGAACTCAAGTTTAACCTTAAGAGTTCCCAGTTGCAGCCCCCTTTCTGGGGACCCTTGAGACTCAACTCTTGGGAAAGAGATGTTATCATTTCCCCCCACCTGGAAAAGTTTTCTTTATTTCTAGGAGTCTGGGAGGAGATTAAAAAGGGAAAAATAAAAAGAAATATCAAGAGGGTTTTATGAACTGAAATGAAAATGCATACTTTGTGATTCACTTCTCAGCATGTGTATGTCTCAATCATAATAAGGCAGCCATTGTTTAAAATGAAATGCACACAAATCTGTAAGTAAAAACACAAGAATAGAATAATCAAATCTTCAGTGTGCTAACTATTGAGACTTACCACTGTTTTGCATGAGTCCTTGTGTATCAAAACACTATCACCAACTTACATGCTTTTTTGGAACATTGCCAATTACAACATTTTGACCAAACTGATTTGAATGATGCTGAAGACATTGGGCAGAAGTATAAATCTTATAACATTTTACATTTTGAATTCATTGTCCTGTCTTCTGTGAATTTACTTTCAAAACTATGCATGATTTTGATATAAGAAATTTGAAAATACAGATTTGGGATAAAAAGAACAAGGAGTACTTGTGGAACCTTAGAGACTAACAAATGTATTTGAGCATAAGCTTTCGTGGGCTAAAACCCACTTCATTGGATGCATGCAGTGGAAAATACAGTAGGAAGATATATATGCATGCATCCAATGAAGTGGGTTTTATATATATATATATATATACACACAGAGAAAATGAAAAAATGGGTGTTGCCATAGACACTATAATGAGAGTGATCAATTAAGATGAGCTATTATCAGCAGGAGAAAAAAAAACTTTTGTAGTGATAGTCAGGAGGGCCAGCTATGTCTCTCACCAATCATCATTTCTTCTCATCCCCATCTTCTCTAGTCGTCCTTGTAATTCTGCAGTTTTCTAATTACTTCCTAATAGGCATAGTAAGAACCGTGGTATTCTCATCACGTCTCGACTTTTGAGAATAAATTGTAATTTAAAGTGAAACTAGAGCATAATGTTTTTAGTATTAAGAAAAACTCTCAGAGAGAGGTTATGTTAAGAGTGGAAAAAGTTAAAAATAGGGAAGGGAGGGAAGATAAACATTAATAAATCCTGGTGGGAGGAACACTGAGTTGTTTTCCCCTGGGGGGGGCGGGGGCGGGGGCGGGGGGAACCAGCCCTTTCACAGCCCTGCTGTCAAGAGACCTACAACTACCACCATCGACCCCCACAAGCAATTTCTGCTGCCACACATACACTAGAGAATTATGGAATCTTACATCTCATGCAAGTTACAGCAGTCTGGGGAGCAGAGGGTTTATAATCTGTGTTGGGCTAGTATATGTCTGAAAAGAAGAGAGAAGACATTTTTGGCAGCAAACAATAGGAAGAGGTGGTACAAAGTGATCTTTCTCTCTGCTGGGTCTTACTGCATAACTGTGGGGAACTTGCTGCATAATTTGTCTGCCATGCCAAAGAGTACAAGTGACCTTGATTGTTTGTACACAGTTTCATTGTGTTCAGACAGCTGCAGCGGCACAGGAGCTAGCAAACAGAGCTCTAAACAGGGGAGTTTGAGTGGGAGTTCTGTTGGAGGAGAAGGTAGTTGTACTTGGTTTTGTATTTTTAGTATTTGTATTTGTGTGTGTGTGTGTGTGTGTGTGTGTAGGGGTTTTGTGCTGGGAGAGCAGCTGAGCCTGATTAGGGGGTGGGGCTTTGTGCTGAGAGAGCAGCTGAGCCCTGCCTAGGGGGTGGGGCTTCTGACTAGGGGCCCTATAAAGGTAGCCAGCCAGTCGTACAGCGGCACAGACAGCTGCAGCAGCACAGGCGCTAGCAAACAGAGCTCTAAACAGGGGAGTTTGAGTGGGAGTTTGCAAGGGGAGTTTGGATTGTGGTGCTTGTTTGGGGTTTGCTTTTGCTGGGGGGTGTGTGGTCTTTTTGGTGTGGCTCCTGTTTCCCAGATTAACAGGATTTAGGTGGGAAGGAGATGACAGATACAGAGGTAGCTGTGGGAGTGACTCCTGTAGTGAAAGACGCATTGAGGATGACTGGATGTGGAAGCTGTGGTATGTACATGATCCTGGAGGGGGGAACCAGTAAGAGTTTTTTCTGCATGAAATGTCGTCTGATAGAGCTGATGGAGGAAAAGATCCGAGGTTTGGAGATGCAGGTGGAAAGTCTGGTTGAGTTTAGGAAGGGGTTTGAGCAGATGATGGAGCAAAGATATGAGGTATCTGAAGGGAAAAGCTCAGACTCACAGATGGAAGCAGGGCTGGGGAATTTTGAGGAGAGACTGGATGAGGAAAGTGGTCAGTGGAAACATGTGACTCAAAGAACCAGGCAGAGAAGAAGACAGGCTAGTGAAGGAGAAATAGAGCTTAGGAACAGGTTTGCAGAGTTGGAAAATGAAGAAGGGGCTCAGCAGGTATTTGTTGAAGGTGGAAGGGTAAGGAAGAAGAGAAGAGAGACTAGTCCTATAGAAAAAGGGGAAGAGTCAAGGGAGACTACACCAAATATGAGCCCCAGGAGGATACAGGATGGGTTGAAGAGGATTGTAAGGGAAAATAGGAATGGAAAGAACTTGCAGCCAGAGGGAACAGGGGAGAGACTGGAGAATAGCACTGTCACCAGGAAAAGGCAGGTCTATGTGATCGGGGACTCTTTATTGAGAAGAATAGACAGGCCTGTAACTAGAGCTGATCCTGAGAATAGAAGGGTGTGCTGTCTTCCGGGTACTAAGATACGGGATGTAGACCTGAGGTTGAAAAGGATCCTAAAGGGAGCGGGAAAGAATCCCCTAATTATCCTTCATGTGGGAACAAATGATACAGCCAGATTCTCGCTGGAAAGTATCAAGGGAGACTATGCTAGGCTGGGGAAGACACTTAAGGAAATTGAGGCTCAGGTGATCTTTAGCGGGATCCTTCCTGTTCCTAGAGAAGGGCAACAAAGGTGTGACAAGATTATGACTGTCAACAGATGGCTTAGGCAGTGGTGCTATAAGGAGGGCTTTGGGATGTATGGCCACTGGGAGGCATTCACAGACAGAGGTCAGTTCTCTCGGGATGGACTTCATCTGAGTAGGGAAGGAAATAGACTTCTAGGATCGAGGCTGGCACAACTGATAAAGAGAGCTTTAAACTAGGAATTGGGGGGAGATGGATGGGAGATGTCCAGAAAATCTCCACGCCAGATTTTAGCATTGAGAGGGAAGAAGATGAAGTAAGAAAGGATACAGCCATGGGTAGGAGAATGTATATAAGGAGCGAGGGCGGTGTGGATACTAGTCTAATAGGTTATACTGGCTGTAGAATGACTCTGCCTAATAGGGTACAAAATGTGAGCGAGGCCAAACAGCAAAAATTAAGATCTTTGTACACCAATGCGAGGAGTCTAGGTAACAAAATGGAGGAACTAGAGCTACTGGTGCAGGAAGTGAAACCAGATATTATAGGGATAACAGAAACATGGTGGAATAGTAGTCATGACTGGACTACAGGTATTGAAGGGTATGTGCTCTTTAGGAAAGACAGAAACAAAGGTAAAGGGGGTGGAGTAGCATTGTATATCAATGATGAGGTAGAATGTAAAGAAATAAGAAGCAATGCAATGGATAAGACAGAGTCTGTCTGGGCAAAAATTACATTGGGGAAGAAAACTAGTAAAGCCTCTCCTACGATAGTGCTTGGGGTGTGCTATAGACCTCCGGGATCTAATTTGGATATGGATACAGCCCTTTTTAATGTCTTTAATCAAGTAAATACTAATGGAAACTGCGCGATCATGGGAGACTTTAACTTCCCAGATATAGACTGGAGGACCAGTGCTAGTAATAATAATAGGGCTCAGATTTTCCTAGATGCAATAGCTGATGGATTCCTTCATCAAGTAGTTGCTGAACAGACTAGAGGGGATGCCATTTTAGATTTAATTTTGGTGAGTAGCGAGGACCTCATAGAAGAAATGGTTGTAGAGGACAATCTTGGCTCAAGTGATCATGAGCTAATTCAGTTCAAACTAAATGGAAGGATTAATAAAAATAAATCTGCAACTAGGGTTTTTGATTTCAAAAGGGCTGACTTTCAAAAATTAAGGAAATTAGTTAGGGAAGTGGATTGGACTGAAGAACTTATGGATCTAAAGGTAGAGGAGGCCTGGGATTACTTTAAATCAAAGCTGCAGAAGCTATCGGAAGCCTGTATCCCAAGAAAGGGGAAAAAATTCATAGGAAGGAGTTGTAGACCAAGCTGGATGAGCAAGCATCTTAGAGAGGTGATTAAGAAGAAGCAGAAAGCATACAGGGAGTGGAAGATGGGAGGGATCAGCAAGGAAAGCTACCTAATTGAGGTCAGAACATGTAGGGATCAAGTGAGACAGGCTAAAAGTCGAGTAGAGTTGGACCTTGCAAAGGGAATTAAAACCAATAGTAAAAGCTTCTATAGCCATATAAATAAGAAGAAAACTAAAAAGGAAGAAGTGGGGCCGCTTAACACTGAGGATGGAGTGGAGGTTAAAGATAATCTAGGCATGGCCCAATATCTAAACAAATACTTTGCCTCAGTCTTTAATAAGGCTAAAGAGGATCTTGGGGATAATGGTAGCATGACAAATGGGAAGGAGGATATAGAGGTAGATATTACCATATCAGAGGTAGAAGCGAAACTGAAACAGCTTAATGGGACTAAATCAGGGGGCCCAGATAATCTTCATCCAAGAATATTAAAGGAATTGGCACCTGAAATTGCAAGCCCATTAGCAAGAATTTTTAATGTATCTGTAAACTCAGGAATAGTACCGAATGATTGGAGAATTGCTAATATAGTTCCTATTTTTAAGAAAGGAAAAAAAAGTGATCCGGGTAACTACAGGCCAGTTAGTTTGACATCTGTAGTATGCAAGGTCCTGGAAAAAATTTTGAAGGAGAAATTAGTTAAGGACATTGAAGTCAATGGTAAATGGGACAAAATACAACATGGTTTTACAAAAGGTAGATCGTGCCAAACCAACCTGATCTCCTTTTTTGAAAAAGTAACAGATTTTTTAGATAAAGGAAATGCAGTGGATCTAATTTACCTAGATTTCAGTAACGCATTTGATACCGTGCCACATGGGGAATTATTAGTTAAATTGGAGAAGATGGGGCTCAATATCAACATCAAAAGGTGGATAAGGAATTGGTTAAAGGGGAGACTGCAACGGGTCCTACTGAAAGGCGAATTGTCAGGTTGGAGGGAGGTTACCAGTGGAGTTCCTCAGGGATCGGTTTTGGGACCAATCTTATTTAATCTTTTTATTACTGACCTTGGCACAAAAAGTGGGAGTGTGCTAATAAAGTTTGCAGATGATACAAAGCTGGGAGGTATTGCCAATTCAGAGAAGGATCGGGATATTATACAGGAGGATCTGGATGACCTTGTAAACTGGAGTAATAGTAATAGGATGAAATTTAATAGTGAGAAGTGTAAGGTTATGCATTTAGGGATTAATAACAAGAATTTTAGCTATAAGTTGGGGACGCATCAATTAGAAGTAACGGAAGAGGAGAAGGACCTTGGAGTATTGGTTGATCATAGGATGACTATGAGCTGCCAATGTGATATGGCTGTGAAAAAAGCTAATGCGGTTTTGGGATGCATCAGGAGAGGCATTTCCAGTAGGGATAAGGAGGTTTTAGTACCGTTATACAAGGCACTGGTGAGACCTCACCTAGAATACTGTGTGCAGTTCTGGTCTCCCATGTTTAAAAAGGATGAATTCAAACTGAAGCAGGTACAGAGAAGGGCTACTAGGATGATCCGAGGAATGGAAAACTTGTCTTATGAAAGGAGACTTAAAGAGCTTGGCTTGTTTAGCCTAACTAAAAGAAGGTTGAGGGGAGATATGATTGCTCTCTATAAATATATCAGAGGGATAAATACAGGAGAGGGAGAGGAATTATTTAACCTCAGCACCAATGTGGACACAAGAACAAATGGGTATAAACTGGCCACCAGGAAGTTTAGACTTGAAATCAGACGAAGGTTTTTAACCATCAGAGGAGTGAAGTTTTGGAATAGCCTTCCAAGGGAAGCAGTGGGGACAAAAGATCTATCTGGCTTTAAGATTCTACTCGATAAGTTTATGGAGGAGATGGTATGATGGGATAATGGGATTTTGGTAAGTAATTGATCTTTAAATATTCAGGGTAAATAGGCCAAATCCCCTGAGATGGGATATTAGATGGATGGGATCTGAGTTACTATAGAAAATTCTTTCCTGGGTATCTGGCTGGTGAATCTTGCCCATATGCTCAGGGTTTAGCTGATTGCCATATTTGGGGTCGGGAAGGAATTTTCCTCCAGGGCAGATTGGAGAGGCCCTGGAGGTTTTTCGCCTTCCTCTGTAGCATGGGGCATGGTTGACTTGAGGGAGGCTTCTCTGCTCCTTGAAGTCTTTGAACCATGATTTAAGGACTTCAATAGCTCAGACATGGGTGAGGTTTTTCATAGGAGTGGGTGGGTGAGATTCTGTGGCCTGCGCTGTGCAGGAGGTCGGACTAGATGATCAGAATGGTCCCTTCTGACCTTAGTATCTATGAATTGTTTCTGTTAGGTTAAGCTTTTCATACACAAACTTTACATTGAGATGGTAAATTAATACAACAAAAATCATTTATAGTTCTTTTTCTTCTACATAATCAAGAATGGGGGAGAAACCTCCCAATAGGATGTTTTGTGATCTTTTATATCACACTGAGCTCCATGTTTAAGAATGCAGATGAAGATGAAGCAGGTATTTTATGCCTTCAGAGCTTTAATTAAAAAAAGTATTAATCAGCCTTCCTGATGGTAACTGTTACACCTGTTATTACAGAATCTGTGATTAAATATGAACAATAATATTTTAAGATGTAGAAGAGATATCAAAGGCACAAAATGACAAAACTTCTAGTCCTTACTTATGTAAGTTCTCACAAGCCGTTTGATATAATATTGTGATAAAATGTTAAGTGACATTTAATTACATAAATATTAGCAAGCTTGAAATTAAGTGTCTGTAAGAAAATTTAGGAACTATTTAATCCTTTTTTATTTATTGTATTACATGTGCTAGTTACAAAAAAAAAACCCCTAGATTAGGGATTGAAAGTACTGCTTGCACAGGGTTAAACTGAATAGCATAAGACACCATGATTGTCTTCCTCTGCACTAATTCTATAATTATTTTGGTCTGTTTTTGAATGCATCTAATGAAGGTGTATAAACTATTTGTTGAATATAAATAGACTGCTGCTCAAGTCTGTGCCAGAATACCCCCATTGTATTTCAAATCCAATGAATTGGCCAATGCCGATTTCTTAGTTTGGAAGGCTATTCTTTTAACATACCATAAGATGACACACAGAATACATTCATGAAATTCATTTCCCAAAGGATACTGGTAGTGCACAATTACCAGACTTATTTTCTGCCCTGACAAAAGGGAAAACTGTGGCATCGCAGGTATCATTCTATATGTAAAGACTAACAAATGCTGACATTTTATTTTTTTAAATCATAACTAGTGTAATTCTCCAAGGAAAACTAAAATCAAGATTATAAACCAAGAGTAATTAATATTTTTAAATAAAAATGAACATTTTAATATTTTGGTGGAACTGGAAAGCTGCAACAGTTCAGCTAACTTGAAAGGGGGTAATGTAATGGAAAATGTTATCCAGAATCGAACTACCACAGTAATGTAGTGCTAGTCAATCTTACTGACGTACAGAGTAGAGACAGATATTAAAAATACTAATTAAAATTCTATCTTAAGATATACCAAAAAAACCCCAAATGCTGATATCAACAGAGAAAAGTGAAAGCACAAAGACAAGAATAATAAAAGTTGAGATTCAATTAATAGTAGAGTCCATGGTCAGAAGAAACCATTGTGATTGTCTAGTCCACAGGTGGGTAAACTATGGCCCATGGACAACATCCGGCCTGCAGGACCCTCCTGCCCGGCCCCTGAGCTCTTGCCCTGGGAGGCTAGTCCCCGGCCCTTCCCCTTCTGTTCCCCCTCCCCCTCAGCCTCAGCACGCTCTGGGCAGCCAGGCAGCACGGTTGCAGAGCTGCAACCTGACTCTCTGCTCTGGGTGGTGCACCTGTAGCGCTGCCAGCCACCGGTGCTCAAGGCAGCGCGGTAAGGGGGCAGAGAGTGGGGGCATTGTATAGAGGGCAGGGAAGTTTGGAGGTGTGGTCAGGGGCTAGGGGGTGGAGAGGGGTTGGGGGGGTTAGAGGGAGGGGAACAGGGGAGTTGGATGGGGCACAGGTCCCGGGGAGGTTATCAGGGTACAGGGAATGGGGGTGGTAGATGGGGCAGGAGTCCCGGGGGAGCCATCAGGGGGCAAGAAATTGTGGGGTTGGATAGAAGGTGGGGGCAGGGCCACACCTGGCTGTTTGGGGAGACACAGCCTCCTCTAACCGGCCCTCCATACAGTTTTGGAAACCCAATGTGGCCCTCAAGCCAAAAAGTTTGCCCACCCCAGTCTAGTCAGACCTCTTGTATAACACAGGCTGTAGAACTGCCCCAAAATAATTCCTAGAGCTAACTTTTTGAAAAACATCCATTTAAAAAAATGTCAGTGATGGAGAATCCACCAGGACCCTTGGTAAAATGTTGGTAAAATGTTTCAGTGGTTAATTACTCACCATTAAACATTTACACCTTATTTCCAGTCTGAGTTTGTCTAGCTTCAAATTACTTTCAGCCATTGGATCGTGTTATACCTTTCTCTGCTACATTGAAGAGTACATTATTAAATATTTATTCCTCATGTAAATACTTATTACTTAGGCTGTAATCAAGTCACGCCTTAACCTTTTCTAAGTTAAATAGATTGAACTATTTGAAGATTGAGCTCTTTGAGATACCACAAATGATAACAATTAGTCTGGGAGCACAATGTAGTAAAACCTCATTCTGCGGGCAAGTGAGTGATATAAAGATAGGGGTCATGTAATTTGATTTGTAAAATCTACAGAATCCTAATTTCAGTAGTGTCCCCCTCTGCAGTGTGGTGGGCAGACTTGATGCCTTCCCCGGCTCCCAGCTCCAGGTCCACCAGTTGGCGGAAAGTTTGATAATACAGTGTCATCACGAATAAACCAACTTGGGTATCATTCAAAAGCCCTTTCTCCCCAAGCACAATAGCATCAAACACAACAAATCTGGAACAATTATGTAGAAATATTCAAGAAAATGTTTAAAAATAAAACAAAATTAATTATACTTAACATAGAAATGCCTTATATTTTAAAAAAAATTACCTCGGTTAATCCCAGAGAAGTTTCAGAGTAGCCTCCGTGTTAGTCTGTATTCAAAAAAAGAAAAGGAGTATTTGTGGCACTTTAGAGACTAACACATTTATTTGAGCATAAGCTTTCGTGAGCTACAGCTCACTTCATTGGATGCATTTGGTGGAAAATACAGAGGGGAGATTTATATACACACACAGAGAACATGAAACAATGGGTTTTATCATACACACTGTAAGGAGAGTGATCACTTAAGATGAGCCATCACCAGCAGCATGGGGGGTGGAAAGGAGGTGACAAGCAAGGTAGGCTATTTCCAGCAGTTAACAAGAACATCTGAGGAACAGTGGGGGGTGGGGTGAGGGGGGAGAAATAACATGGGGAAATAGTTTTACTTTGTGTAATGACTCATCCATTCCCAGTCTCTATTCAAGCCTAAATTAATTGTATCCAGTTTGCAAATTAATTCCAATTTAGCAGTCTCTCCTTGGAGTCTGTTTTTGAAGCGCTTTTGTTGAAGGATAGCTACCCTCAGGTCTGTAATCAAGTGACCGGAGAGATTGAAGTGTTCTCCAACTGGTTTTTGAATGTTATAATTCTTGACATCTGATTTGTGTCCATTTATTCTTTTACGTAGAGACTGTCCAGTTTGACCAATGTACATGGCAGAGGGGCACTGCTGGCACATGATGGCATATGTCACATTGGTAGATGCGCAGGTGAACGAGCCTCTGATAGTGTGGCTGATGTGATTAGGCCCTATGATGGTGTCCTCTGAATAGATATGTGGACAGAGTTGGCAACGGGCTTTGTTGCAAGGATAGGTTCCTGGGTTAGTGGTTCTGGTGTGTGGTTGCTGGTGAGTATTTGCTTCAGATATGGGGGCTGTCTGTAAGCAAGTACTGGCCTGTCTCCCAAGATCCGTGAGAGTGATGGGTCGTCCTTCAGGATAGGTTGTAGATCCTTGATGATGCGATGGAGAGGTTTTAGTTGGGGGCTGAAGGTGATGGCTAATGACGTTCTGTTGTTTTCTTTGTTGGGCCTGTCCTGTAGTAGGTGACTTCTGGGTACTCTTCTGGCTCTGTCAATCTGTTTCTTCACTTCAGCAGGTGGGTACTGTAGTTGTAGGAATGCATGATAGAGATCTTGTAGGTGTTTGTCTCTGTCTGAGGGGTTGGAGCAAATGCGGTTATATCGTAGCGCTTGGCTGTAGACAATGGATCGAGTGGTATGATCTGGATGAAAGCTAGAGGCATGTAGGTAGGAATAGCGGTCAGTAGGTTTCCGATATAGGGTGGTGTTTATGTGACCATCGCTTATTAGCACCGTAGTGTCCAGGAAGTGGATCTCTTGTGTGGACTGGTCCAGGCTGAGGTTGATGGTGGGATGGAAATTGTTGAAATCATGGTGGAATTCCTCAAGGGCTTCTTTTCCATGGGTCCAGATGATGAAGATGTCATCAGTGTAGCGCAAGTAGAGTAGGGGCATTAGGAGACGAGAGCTGAGGAAGCGTTGTTCTAAATCAGCCTTAAAAATGTTGGCATAGTGTGGGGCCATGCGGATACCCATCGCAGTGCCACTGCTTTGAAGGTATACATTGTCCCCAAATGTGAAATAGTTATGGGTGAGGACAAAGTCACAAAGTTCTGCCACCAGGTTAGCCGTGACAGTATCGGGGATACTGTTCCTGACGGCTTGTAGTCCATCTTTGTGTGGAATGTTGGTGTAGAGGGCTTCTACATCCATAGTGGCTACGATGGTGTTTTTAGGAAGATCACCAATGGATTGTAGTTTCTTCAGGAAGTCAGTGGTGTCTCGAAGATAGCTGGGAGCGCTGGTAACGAAGGGCCTGAGGAGGGAGTCTACATAGCCAGACAATCCTGCTGTCAGGGTTCCAATGCCTGAGATGATGGAGCGTCCAGGATTTCCAGGTTTATGGATCTTGTGTAGCAGATAGAATACCGCAGGTCGGGGTTCTAGGGGTGTGTCTGTGCGGATTTGTTCTTGTGCTTTTTCAGGGAGTTTCTTGAGCAAATGCTGTAGTTTCTTTTGGTAACTCTCAGTGGGATCAGAGGGTAATGGCTTGTAGAAAGTGGTGTTGGAGAGCTGCCTAGTAGCCTCTTGTTCATACTCCAACCTATTCATGATGACGACAGCACCTCCTTTGTCAGCCTTTTTGATTATGATGTCAGAGTTGTTTTTGAGGCTGTGTGGCATTGTGTGGATTGTGTGAGGCTGTGGATGGCACTCTCCAACACCACTTTCTACAAGCCATTACACAAAGTAAAACTATTTCCCCATGTTATTTCTCCCCCCCCCCCACTCCCCACTGTTCCTTAGATGTTCCTGTTAACTGCTGGAAATAGCCTACCTTGCTTGTCACCATGAAAAGTTTTCCTCCTTTCCCCCCCCCCGCTGCTGGTATGGCTCATCTTAAGTGATCACTCTCCTTACAGTGTGTATGATAAAACCCATTGTTTCATGTTCTCTCTGTGTGTGTGTGTGTGTGTGTGTGTGTGTGTGTGTGTATATATAAATCTTCCCTCTGTATTTTCCACCAAATGCATCCGATGAAGTAAGCTGTAGCTCACGAAAGCTTATGCTCAAATAAATTTGTTAGTCTCTAAGGTGCCACAAATAATCCCAGAGAAGTTAGCCTTGACGTGTAAGACTGAAAACATTTTATTCATCAAAGCCATCATCAATGCCATCTCTGTATAGGACTCCACCACTTTGTCATGCTGATCCTGTGTATGCCACAGTCCTATCTCCACAGAAGATAGGTATTTTAGACATAACTGGTGTGAATAGTCCATCCTCCAAGACCCACCTTGAAGGTGCTCAGAATGGCTGAGAGAGACAGTTATGAGATCAGAAATACACTGGAGTCATATGCTGAGTTTACCACTTGAAGGCCAACATTGACACTTGCAAAGCTAGGCTGGCTGATGTTTTCCAAAAAGCAAACACAGGAAAAATTGCCACTGACATGGGATGCGTTTATACCTGCTATCAAGATCGCAAATTATCAAGCAATGGAATGGCTCTGGGATGGTCAAGTGTATCCAAAACTACCATCCCCTATCAAGCATGTGTGGATCCTAGAGAATGGACTGATCCTGCCAGCTATGTGTGAAATACCATGCATATCCAAATCAGTCCTTCAACTAAGCAAATGCATGTGTGAGAAGAGTTGATTTTTAAACATTTCGTTGGTTTTACCTACATAATTGTTCTAGGTTTGTCTTGTTTAGTATCACTGTGTAAATGGGAGAAAGGGCTTTTGAATGATACCCAACTTGACCCATTTCTGACAGCATTGGTGGAAATTTTGATAATACTATCAGAGGACCTGAAGATAGGGGAAGGGGCAGGCAGTGAATCCCCCTTCCCACCATGCTACTGAACATGACTTTGCTGAAGTTATAATTCCATAGTCTTTTACCAATCAAATGATATCTCCCCTACCTTTCTATCCTTAACTTACACATGCTCTCAGAATAAATAGTGCCGCTGCATTTCTGTCTGTCTAGAGCACTACCTGAGGAGGCAAAGCAGAAGCTTCAATACACATGAGACCTGTCTTTCCCATTAAATTGGATTAAATTGAACCCACCCATTACAGTTAGATAAGAACATCTACAGTGTATCCTGAAATGCATATCTGGATAGCCAAAGGGCAGAGCCTAAGGGCACTGGTCATCTCTTGGTTGGAACTGAGTGGTTCCTTAGTCTAATACAGATGACAAGGTGGAAAAATAGACTTGTTAATTCCTTCCCTTGCCCCCCTCACACCACACCATCCTCATCAAATTCTTGAGTGAACAATTTTGAAAATACTTTATTATCTTCATTTATGATGGGGATAAAGCATTTTAAAGGGATACATTTTTATTTAAAACCAAGAGCAATGAGCAGAGACCTCTCTTAAAAATGTAACCTAAGAAATAGTAGCAACAAAGATAGAACCTTGGTATTTGAAGATAAGGATTATGGAGTTATAAATAACATGACATTTAATAAAGCTAATGTTAAAATTATATAATACATAGGTTAAGAAAAGAGTGTCTGAACAGGTGACTATACAAACTCAATCGGAGCCTGATTCAAAACCCATTGAAATCAGTGTAAGACTTCCAGTGACTTGAGTGGATTTTTGGATCATGTCCTCAAAGATCAATAAAGGTTTGGAAGGGATAGTGAACGGAGAGTGAGAAATTAGAATCTCATTTTTCAAAATATTTTAAAAAGGAAAAAATATGGAAAAATTTGAGATTTAAAATCTATTGCTTGGCTCAAAATACCTTGAGTTTTCATCGTAAGGAAAGATTCCTATTATGTAAAATGATTTAATCAAGGATCATAATTAAATGTTAGAACTGGGTTTAGAAAATTGAATCTTAGATCCCTGATTTTATATAAAACTCAATATTTTGAAACTCATGGCAAATTAGTAACAGAACTTTTAGTACAGTAGATACTGTTGTTAAAAATTACACTAGATTAAAATATACTGACAATGTGAAGGTGCTCTCAGCTTGGAAAAGAGAAGAATAACGGGGGGAGGGGAGTGTCTATAAAATCATGACTGATATGGAGAAAGTAAATTAGGAAGTGTTTACTCTTTCTCATAACACAAGAACTAGGGGTCACCAAATGAGGTTAATAGGCAACTGATTTAAAACAAACAAAATGAGGTATTTCTTCACACAATACACAGTCAACCTGTGGAATTCTTTACCAGAGGATGTTGTGAAGGCCAAGACTATTAACAGGGTTCAAAGAAGAACTAGATACATTCATGGAGGATAGGTCCATCCCTGGCTATTAGCCAGGAAGGGCAGGGATGGTGTCCCTAGCCTCTGTTTGCCAGAAGCTGGGAATGAGCGACAAGGAATGAATCACTTTATGATTACCTGTTCTGTTCATTCCCTCTGGGGCAGCTGACATTGGCCACTATCAGAACTCAGGATACTGGGGCTAGATGGACCTTTGGTCTGACCCAGTATGACTGTTCTTATGTTCCTTTATAGCCACAGCAATTGGATCAATCTCAGTTTTCCATTAGGAAACATGTAATCAGAATAGGGTATGCATTGATTTCTCATTGGCTTCATTCATGTTATATAGAAAGCAAGAATAATCATACTGAAGTTGATTTTTTTCCATTAAAAGTAAAACTGATATTCAGAAGATTTAAATATAAGATAAAGAACTCAGCATACCGACATTAATTAGAAATCTGGGACTACAGTTTTTAGAGCCCTTTAAAAGAGGAGCTGCCAAAGCTCCCTAAAAGTGGTGGGGCCACGGGCTTCCAAACCATGACCCTACTCCTTCTCCCTGAGCCCCTGGCACCAACTTGCTTCTCTCTGCCTCCCACCCCCTGTCACTTGCCCTTACAGCCGGTAAAAAGTGATGGAGCCATGGCCCCCTGGTCCCTTCCATGTTTCAGTGCCCCGGCATTAAAGAATATTGTTTGATGTATATTCTGTCCTCCTCAAAATGTATGTGGTGCTTTCAGTATTTTCATTTGAAATTGTATATTCTAAGAATCTTTTCCAATTAGCTTCAACAGCATTTGACTATGGTACCCTCTAATGACTGGCTCTTTAACAGAGAATGAAAGCCTTAATTATTTATTAAAGCACAAAAGAGTTCTTTTAAAATTATCTTTAACTGAAGGTTGCTTTTGCACAAGAAATAGATTTTAAATGATCGTGGACATTCTAAATTAAAGAGTGCATGTGCCAGGTGGCTGCTTCATCAGTCAGCCTTGAATGGCCAATATAGTACAGCCATTTTATTTTGTATCTCATTTCCATTTCTTTTAACATTATGTGATATCAGAGCTTAAAAGGCACCTAAAGTTTTGTCTGAATCTTTGGGCTCTGATTCTTTTCCTTTCAATATTTATACCTCTAATAGTCATTTTGTTTGTGGTGGTAGTGCAGCCCTGTTGGTCCCAGGATATGAGATAGACAAGGTGGGTGAGGTCATATCTTTTACTGGACCAACTTCTCTTGGTCCATAACTTTGCAAGACACTAAAAATTGTGTTCTCAGCAGAAATGCAGGTTTTATGGTTCATTACAACAATTTGTTACCTACTAACCTTCTTTTGTCCTAGGACTGCAGAGGTGTTGATTGGCCACTTCATTTTAAGTTGTTTCTTGCAATATGTTAACCCCTCATGCTTAACAATCTGTCCCAACTTGTACTTAACTGTGACACTCTGGTTACTTTTTTGAAGTCTGAAGAAGAGCTCTGTGTGGCTTTAAAGCTTCTCTCTTCAACCAACAGAAGTTGGCCTTGCCCAATAAGTAACTTTTTTTTCACTTTATATTTGTGCAGGTCATGTGCTTTTTCACATGCCTAAGTTATACTCAAAATTGATTTTAATATTGTTAATCAGAGGCATTAGATGGTAGCCTGAGGGCCTGTAGATATAATAACACAGTTACTAGTGATAGTAAATAAATGATTTCCTTTCTCACCATCACACCTCCCTCCCAAAAAAATCAGTGAATTTTTTTAGAAAATTTTCAGCATTTTGTCAAGTAGAAGGAATTTTTTTTTCACTTTGTTGATGAAAACCTGAGCATTTTAAATGAAAATTAATTTTTTTAAACTAAAGTTTCCTTTTAATGGAAAAGCCATTTTATATTTGTGGGGGACGACAAACTTTTGGACAGCCACTAATAGAGAAACCTGTTCTGGGACTGTCTTTTAACTCATACAATACTTTTGTGGCATCCTTTTTGTTATAATTTATTTTGATATCTATGCATGTAATTCTCTCCCTAGCATAGATTAATTTTGTCAACCCACCCTGTAAATGAGTTTACTTCAAGTGCAGTGATTTTACTTATTTCAATATCAATATTCAATATTTAACTGAAACTAGTAGTTCACAGTACGCTCAATAATGGATGCTTAACCAAAATTTATTTTAAGACATCAGTGAAGCTATCTTTATTTACACCAAATAAGGGATCATATCCTCTTAAAGATTTGAAATCCCTGGTCCAGTTGATTTTGGAGTGACTATTGTAAAGTTCCAGGATTATTTGTTTGGAGTTTGGTTTAAGATGTTTTCTGTATCTCTAGAAGAGAGGGTATTCTTGAGTTCCTGTAATATTACTTCCGTCTCTCTTAATCTTAAAAGGGTAAAGACCCTGAGGAATATGCTTGGTATGGTAGTTTTGTAAATTAGTTTGCATGTCATTACTGATGCAGAAAACTAATGCTCCAGATACCATTTATCATGTTAATATTTTTTTCCACTTATGGATCCAAAATTCAACATATGGGACATTCTATTGAATGTAACTTACTAAGAAATTATTCTCTAGATATTTAGCTTGTTGTTGATAAATTACAAAGACCTAAGAACCTGGCTTTGTCATTTCCACTCTCTCTCTTTGGTCATTAAGGGCTTAAACTGTTGAGGTTGGTGCTGGGCATACACACCTTGCACTGAAGTAAGTCCATATATCTGACCAAAATGGTGCTGTTTCCTCAACTGTTATATAATTTGTGAATGCTCCCATCACATTATTAGTTAAAGATCTCACAAGGCTCAGATTTATCTGTTATGCTCTAGTGCATAAAGGAATTATTTTGGGGAAGTTATGTGGCTTGTGTTACAGACAGAAGGACAGACTAAATGGTTACAGTCTCCCCTTCAGGCCTTGAAAGCTATAAAACATATGCTTATAAGATTTATTTTGACAGAAAGGGGGTTATAACACTGCATTAGGAGCTGCTGGGTGTTCAATATTTTTGTAAATCAGCCTGCTTGGGGGTGGGTCTAGCTTTTCCCTCATTTTTTTAAAACTTTGGTTCAACTTTAGCTCAGTTCCATCAGTTTTCATCCTAGCTGACTTTGGAGGAACCAATATAATTTTTTGTCTAGAGGTTTCACTTCTCTGGCCCTGTGCTTTAAATTGGGAATTTTGCAGCTGGCAATTTTTCAGTCTGAAATCTGTTTAAAATGTAGTTTAACTAACGGTGCATTTTGCTACTATTTCTGGGACATCAGTTGTGTCTGATTGGGTTTCAGGTGTACTATATCTAAGGAAGTCAAGTGTGAAATACCCTTTTGTTTACTACTGTATTGGCTAAATGGATAAATGAACTTGGTGATTTTTGTCACACTTCATTCATATTTTATAGTATATTTATAAACTGAAATAGGAAAATCTGTCCCAACATTGGATTTTTAGATTTTAACATTATTGCATGATATAACTTAGCACTTGTTGTTCTTTGTTAGTTCCAGTCTTACTGAAAATACAGAATATTTGGGATTCCATTTTTTTAACTGTCACTTGGAACATCAGCAATTTGGTTTGTTTAGACAGGGAAATCTTTTGCATATTCAGTGAATAGCAGGCAAAATGACTGAGTAATTGATGTATGAACTGACGTGTTTTGAGACTGCTAAATAAAAAAGGAATGGAGCAGACATTACTTCATAGTCCTGCTCAAATGTATTTGAGATACAAAAAAACAATGAAGAGTCCGTTGGCACATTAAAGACTAACAGTTTTATTTGGGCATAAGCTTTCATGGGTAAATAAAACCCCACTTCTTCAGATGCATGGACTGAAAATTACAGATACAGGCATAAATATATTGGCACATGAAGAGATGGGAGTTACCTTACAAGTAGAGAACTAGTGTTAAGAAGGCCAATTCAGTCAGGTTGGATATGGTCCACTCCCAATAATTGATGAGGAGGTGTCAGTACCAAGAGAGGGAAAATTGCTTTTGTAGTGAGTCAGCCACTCCCAGTCCCTATTCAAGCCCAAATTAGTAGTGTTAAATTTGAAAATGAATTGTAAATCTGCAGTTTCTCTTTTAAGTCTGTTTTTGAAGTATTTTTATTGGAGGATGGCTACTTTTAAATCCGTTATTGAATGTCCAAGGAGATTGAAGTGTTCTCCTACTGGCTTTTGTATGTTACCATTCCTGATGTCTGATTTGTGTCAATTTATTCTTTTACATAGAGACTCCTCAGTTTGGCCAGTGTACATGGCAGAGGGGCGTTGCTGGCACATGATGGCATATATATATATATATATATATATATATATATATATATATATATATATATTGATTTAATTGGGGATTGGTCCTGCTTTGAGCAGGGGTTGGATTAGATGACCTCCTGAGGTCCCTTCCAACCCTAATCTTCTATGATTCTATGATCACATTAGTAGATGTGCAGGTGAATGAGCCCTTGATGGAGTGGCTGATGATGTTGGGTCCTCTGATGGTGTTGCCAGAGTAGATATGGGGACAGAGTAGGCAACGGGGTTTGTTACTGAGATTGGTCTCTATGGTATAGTGTGTGTATTTGCTGGTGAGTACTTGCTTCAGGTTGAGGGAGCTACCTGTAAGCGGGGACTGGCCTGCCCCCCAAGGTCTGTGAGCATGAGGGATCATTTTCCAGGATAGGTTGTAGGTCATTGATGATGTGCTGGAGCGGTTTTAGCTGGGGTCTGTACGTGATGGCCAGTGGTGGTGTGTTTATTTTCCTTGTTGGGCCTGTCCTGTAATAGGTAATTTCTGGGTACCCATCTCGCTCTGTCAATCTGTTTCCTCACTTCCCCAGGTTGGTACTGTAGTTTTAAAAATGCTTGATAAAGATCTTCTAGGTGTTTGTCTCTATCTGAGGGATTGGAACAAATACAGTTGTATCTTAGGGCTTGGCTGTAAGACAATGGATTGTGTGATATTCCCGGATGGAAGCTGGAGGAATGTAGGTAAGTTCTTTCTGAAACTGAGCTGTGGGTAGTAATCAGTCATTGAAAATGCACCAGACAGAGTTAAGGGGAGTTAAATGACTCCATGATGCTGCAGTCAAGGAGATACAGAGATAGTAACTAAGGGGAATGCTGCCACAGGCAGGCCCCTGAAAACATTCTAGAAATTCTTGGAGCTCTCTGAACCTTTTATATTACCTTTAGATTGCTCTGTTCTGAGTGACTGAGCTGAGTATTGAACTTCACTTAATCAATTTATCTGGTGACTAGTTCAAAACAACCCTACTTTCCATTATTTTATTTACCAACTCATAAGCAGCTTTGTATAACTTTGGCTAACTGAAACTATCAATTTCTGTTTTTAAATTATGACAAGCCATTTAGATTCCTTTTTTAAAAATACAGGTTTGAGGTTGTGTTAAATTAGCATCCTGTTAGCTATTAAATCTGATCACTGGTGAAAACCACCTTCATATCTTGCTGTCAGTTTCAGGGAAAGGTGAGGAGTGGGAAAGGAAAGTTTTTTTATTTATTTGGAGTGACTTTCTTCTGTATAGAAAGTTTGGTGAAAAGTCAGTTTGACAGGGTTTTTTCATGTATTTTTGATTAATATTAAGACTGCCTTTTCTATGAATGGCTGAGTTACCACTGTTATCAGGTGGGTCGAACATAATCTTTTCTTACTATTCTTGACTCTATAGTTAAGTACAGCATGAAATAACATTGTTTTAAAAGCACTCTCACAGACTATTGTGAACCTTGAAAAATTGCATAGAATGCTATACTGACTGACTCACCATTACTATAGCTTGTACAGATTAGAGTTTCTTAAAAAGTTGTAACTAACCTGTCTGATCTTTTACTTAAAATGCATTTGAAGAAATTTATGCTTTACACAAAGTCTTCCAGTAGGTTAAAAATAATTCAGGAATAAAAGATTCTGAACATCCTTGTTTTTAAAAGTCATTGGTATATCCTTATAAAATGTAGACAAAGACCTGATTTTAAGGTATGGCTAAGCCTTGCAACTCCCACTGACTTTATGTGGAGCTACAGGTGTTCACTACTTCTGAAAATCAGGCCATAAAGAAACAGTTATCATCTTCACTGGGAGCATGATTGATCTTTGAAGCAGCAAGGCTGCTATAATTAAAGTGCAGATTTGAAGATCTGTTTTATAGCTATCAACGTATTTTGAAAGCCCCATGAAAAATGAGGGGCTGGGGTTAGATCATGAAGTCCTTACTGAGGCAGAGTAATATACAGTACCAATCAACATGGTATGTCATGACTGATCATATACTTCAGGACTTATATACCTCAAATTATTTAGCAGTTAAAACACAGGCAATGTTGCTCTCAAGTGCTTGCTTTTCACACACTGGGGGCTTGTCTGTTACCCGCAGGATCGACAGGTATTCTAGTCTAAACGCGATAAATCGACCACCAAGCGCTCTCCCATCAACTCCAGTACTCCCCCGGAGCGAGATGCGCAGTCAATGGGGGACAGCGTCAGCTGTTGACTACCGCAGTGAAGACACCGCGGTGAGTAGATCTAAGTACATCGATTTCAGCTACGTTATTCACGTAGCTGAAGTTGCATAACTTAGATCAATCCCCACCCTTAGTGTAGATCAGACCTCAGTAATCCAGGTGGACTTTGGCTTTCCATTGATATATATTTTCAGAAAAAGAATAAGCAAAAAACTAGCCAACCAAACGAGTGTTTTGCTTACATGCCAGAATGAAGAAGGATCAGAAAGTTGGAATGTCTCTGATTCCTTAGATTATATCTAGAGTTGTTCAGGAATTGTCTATCAAAAATGTGTTTTTGATGGAAAATTGCAGTTTTTTCAAAATTTAAATTTTCTGTGGAGAATTCAATTTTGCCAAAATGTTTTGAGTTTTTCACTGGGAAAATTAAAATATTATGAAATGAATAGAAATACTTTCAGTTTCTCCAAGCTAATTAAAATGTTTTTCACTTCAGGTCAGTTTGCTATTAATTTGTGTTTGCCCGTACTGTGTGCTTTGTGCAAAAATGAATACTGGGGTATAGTGTTCTGTCTTCTTCTTTCCTATATTTCTGTAGTACCTCCTTCCACCTCCCCTCTCTGTCTATCTCCTTTCTCTTCTCTGTTGCCACCCAAACACCAAAGCCACAAATGACAAAAATTGTTTCCATTGATGGTCATTTTATTGTTTTCACATTTTAACTTTATTTTAAAAAGTTTTCATTCCACAAATTGATTCCCTCTTTATTTTTTCATTTATTATAACTTTTTAAATTTTACAGTGATTCCAGAGTTTGATACTCAAGTCAATATTGCACTGGAGGGCTTAAGCAGGAACACAATGCATCAGTTTGATGACAATCAATTTGTGGACATCTCAAAGAAGGTCTATGATACAATTCATAACATCAGATGTTCAGTCATGATGATTCGGGTAAGTCTCTTCATTCATACTTTGACTATTCATTAATAACATTATTGAGCAATTGGGACACCAAGGAACATTCACAAGACTTTAGAGCTAAATAAGGTACTATTGCCACAAAGTTCAGATCCAGATTTGCATAGTTCCAGACTATGCTGGTGCTTTGTTTCTGGGTTACTTGAATAGGCACGAGTATCATTCTAAAAGGTCAGAACCAGAACCGTGGAAGTGAAGAGATGGTTGTATTAACTCCACTTGTGGTGATGGGGCCTCACATTTTTAGGTGAGGTCTGTTGGAAGGTAGCTGTTGCATTAACTTAGATGGAATATATGGGCCAAAAGAGCCAAAGGTGTTACCATCATTGTCCATCATTAAAGCATTTTAAATGAGGTTTACAGAGTCCTCAGCCTATTTAGTATGATATCAAACACCATTAAAAATCCCTTTCAACCTTTTATTAGAGATACAAAAAACCCAAGGGAAAACAGTTAAGACATTTGAAATGTCAAGTATTAAGTAAAGCTTTCATTTCAACAGCCTTGTTCCCTTTCATTGGAGAGAGTTTTTAGAAGGAAAAAGGCCCTTATGTAATGTCTTTTAAAGGCTAATAGCTGTCAGTTTTTTGGAGGTGGGGAGAAGATACAATTGAGATGTGCTGGAGTGGCTGTAGCTGTTGTTAAGTCTGATCTTGTTTCCTAAAAGACAAACAAGACAAACAAACAAAAAAGCGGGCGAGAAAAGAACAATGATGGATAAAGCAGTTTTTGTCTCTGATGTTGACTTACTTGCAACCTCACATGCTGGGCCTGTGTTTTTTCAGCAGTGGTCTTATCAGCTGCTCCAAAACTTGGCAAACTTGAACTGGCATTGGTCTATTTAGGGCATTGCTTGCAGTTGCCTCTCCAGTCAGGGGTGCTGGAACACTTTTTATAGCGAAGGTGCTAAGAGCCATTGAACTGAACTGTAAAACCTGTTATGATGGGAAGCACTTGAAGCCAGGGACTGCAGCAGCACCCCTAGTTTCAGCACCTATGTCTCCAGTCACAGGCACACAGCAGTGTGGCAAAATGTCCAGTCTGGGCTGACTAACCTGACTGTTATGAAACAGAAGGCAAAAAGAGAGAGTTAGGAAAGAAAATACATGAGGTGAGGAAGAAGGAAGAAGAGACACTGTGGGTAGGAGGAAGATGAAATCTCACATCTCAGGTAATATTTGGGATTTAGCTGGAGTTGCGGGAGATGGCAGTGTCATTTGTGTCCAGGCCCAGACTGGGCAGGACTACTCTCAAGAGTAGGATGAAGAAGAGAAGAGTAGTCGCAAGAGACCAGGATGGTAGCAGCCTGGATGGTAAAGCTCACTTCAGGCATTGTTGGCAGACAGTTGCTAATTCATCCCCAACGTCTTTTCTTTTTAAGAACACCCAAAGTGTTGGGTAGAATAGTCCATCCTCTCGCTATTTTTGTCTCCTAATCAGCCTAATTTCCAGAACATGAATTCTGATTTCTGGTTCCACACTTTTATTGTTTACCAAGCATTATCTTAAAACAGTCCCTAAAGTTATATCAGTAGTCTTTTTTGTTTGGACTAATTTGGACTGTCTGTCTGTCTGTCTGTCTGTCTGTCTCTCTCTCTCTCTCTCTCTCTCTCTTTCGCATCTTTTCCTATCGATATTTTTTGTTCTGACATTTTATGAATTTACTCCCTTTTTAGAGATGAGCACACAATTAGGGTAAACTTGTAGTCCTTTTATTACAACATCTGTCATTTATAATGAAATTCCTTTTATAACGAAGTGTGTCTGCATGCACATGAAAAATAGACATCACTACCAGTGGACTCAACTGCATTTGAATGGTCACCAGTAAGCAAGCAATAACAAAGTCCTAACAAAAGCTCAGGAGATCAAGAAAAGATTGTCATGAAATAGGACATCTGGACTTTTCTACTTCATGAGCTCCACCATGCAAAGAGTGATGTGAGAAGCTTTTTAAAGGTTCACTGGAATGACAGCTGACACTTCTCCCTCCCCAAGGAACATTTAGTTGTGTATGCTGCCAAACCAAGAGTAAAGCATGGCATTTATTTTGAGTAAGGATGCGTTTGCATTCCTAATGAGAGACAGTCCATTCAATGCCAGACTTATTTCAGTCTACCTATAAGGAGCTTTAGTAAATCTGACTTATTCAAGCATCTGCAGTAACCATAGCAGCCAACATGAGGAAATTTAGCGTGTTCTATAGCAAACTGTAGGAGCTCATTGATATTGTGCCAAAGAACAACATGCTTCTGATTACATGGGATTTCACTACTAAAATGAGGGAAGGAATTGTTGATCAAAATATAATTGGAAGATGTAAATGAACAAGGACACCAATTCAGAGTTCTTTTCAACATCAAAGCAGAAGCTCTGCAGATCAGCTCCACAGGAACCATTTCAAGCAAGTAATTGGAGAGAGAATATTTTAAAAAGTAATTCTTCTTATCTGCAAAACCCTGCCAGATCCCATTATTAACTCAGTGTTTCAAAGTTAAAGCTTCACTTCAGATGTGTAAAAACACTCACTCCAGCCATGCAGGTATAGCCTCAAAAACACTGGAAAGAAGCTTACTGTCAAATAGTTGTTCAGCAATGCACTATAATATGGGGGGACAGGGTTTGAATCTGGGTCTCCTGTATCTCATCTGAGTGCTGTAATCACTGGGCTGTTAAGTACTGGGGGGACAGAGTATATGCCAGTAGCACCTCCTCCTCCTCATTTTTATCAATGGGAGCTAAGTCCCCCTGTACATCTAGCCCAAAAATTTGAAATGTTTTATTTGGAAAATATCAAAATGAACTATTCTAACACTTTTTTCCAAGTATTTTTCTGACCAAAACAATTAACCAGAAGTGACACGGATTAATGAAATGTTTCAGCCAACCTGAATCTGTTTTTTCAGTCAAAATAAAAAGTCACCTGACACTTGTGCTATACTTGATCACTCTAGAAAGGGATCCAGTCTAACAGTCAAAACAGATCTTAGTTTGGTGGAGTATGGAAAAAGACTTCTAATCATTTCAGTGCTTTCAGGATACAGTACAAAGCCAGAAAAGTGGCCCCTTTATGGCACTATACAGACACGCTGAAAGTTCTGGCATTGGATAAGAGGTGGCTAGCTATGATTTATATCTGAAATGTCTATAAACTATAATAACTAATAATGAGTATTAGTAATTCCAAGACACACAATTATGTTAAAATGGAGTTAAGCTTGAGGGCATCAGTAATGTAAGGATAAAAACCATTACAAAGAAGTAAATTGTAATTACCTCAAAACCGAGGAAATCCAGAGATGAGGTTACGGTTAAAAGAAATCCAAAGATGTTATGGTAAAAAAAAAATGCAATTAAGGGACCTATGATTGATGTATTTGTGTGTGTGTGTGTGTGTGTGTGTGTGTGTGTGTGTGTGTGTGTGTGGTTTCAGATTAAATTGATTAAAGGTGTAGGGGTTGACATTAAGATTTAGGGCTGTTTTTTTTCCCTTTCATGGTGTAACAAGAGGGCAGAGTGAAGTTTGGCTGAGTAGGTAGGCTGCTGGAATGTAATCCTACTCTGTATTTCCTGCTGGCCAACAGAGGCAACTGTAGGCAATTAGGAAAGCACGTTGCACCAGTTTTAGGAATGGGTCACTGTGTAGTCCCCTGTTTCATGCTTGGGAACTGCAGGAACTCCTTTGGGACACTGCAGCTCCACAACATGTCTAATATGGGCCGGTGCCTAGAGGCTAAACTCGGAGGAGGAGATGATGATATCTGGAGATAATTGGTCCAGAGGTGCTCAGATGACCCACACATGGTGGTTGGTGTCTATAAATGAGGCATAGGTGAGAAATGGTGGTCTATACTAATCTAGAATGAGCCCTGAGGTGTTATGGTGTCAGGACAAGGTGTCTCATTGTTACATAGTCCACTCATGTGTCGTGGTCTTTACCACGATTTTTTTTTATTTTTTTACCTCTTAGACCCTTCAGTGCCACATGGAATGAAACTAAAATAATACAATCAGTCAACTGTAAATGTATTTTACTTGTATTTGCTACTCACCAGCTTTGGCTCTGTTATGTAGATCTGACCATTTAGCTAGTGCATTTGATCAACACTCTCTTAAATCTAAGTATTGTCAAGAAAGGAATTCTGAGTAATAAAATATATCTTAGACTGATCTGGCATCATTACAGGAGTTTGGTAGGGTTACACAGTTGCTCTGCATCTGTTCAGTTGCTGGAAATAAATACTTATTCACATTGTTCTTTTTCGGTATAACAGCATTGGTTTTGCTGATGCAAATGCTGAAATACATTATTCTAAGGCTATTTTTAGTATGCCTAAAGCTATTGATTAGACATAATATGGAATTAAGATTTCACTTGAATATGAAGTGGGACATTGGCTCTTCAAAAACAGCATATGGGTTCAAAGTGAAAACGGAGAGTTGAGTTTTGGATCATGGAACTGTTTGTGAATAAGGTGAGCAGATTCTGGCCTGTTATCTGTGCTCCATTTTGTTTGATGTGAAACTCAAAAGATGTAATATTTTGAACATCTACAAAAGTGACAGAGGCACCATCTGGATGAGAGAATGCTGCCAGGGACTGTATTCGAGAATGGAGAGAGGTGATATGAAATAGAAAGTCAGAAGTGTGTGGAAAGCACAGAGGAGTAGGGCAGACACTGCTGCCTGAACAACATAAATAGGAGGTATTCACCAGTACTTTTAAACCAGGGTACACATGGCTCACTAGCCTTAAGTTACTCTTGTCATTACTTTATAAGGCCTGGTCTACAATGGCGGGGAGGGGGGAGGAATTGATCTAAATTATGCAACTTCAGCTACGTGAATAACATAGCTGAAATCGACGTATTTAGATCTACTTACTGCAGTAGGCTGACTGCTGACGCTCCCCCATCGACTCTGCCTATGCTTCTCGCTCCGGTGGAGTACCGGAGTCGACGGGAGAGCACTCGGCAGTCGATTTATCGCATCTTCACTAGACGTGATAAATCGACCCCCGCTGGATCGATTGCTCTGGAGGTAAGTGTAGACATGCCCTAACTCAATTGACTTAGTGAAGTGATACCAAGGATGCATTTGGCCTGATGCACATGAAGGTTTACAATGTGAAAAAGTAATTCTCTTAAAAATATTATAATGTTCAAAAAGGCTTTTTAATAGATTCAAAGGCTCTTAAAAATTGCAAAAACTGATCCAGGCACTCAAACCTCAAAAGAAGCAGATTTGAGATGACAGTCGGGATTTCCACAGGATTCTGCAAAGTTTTTTCAGTTGGCCCTGTAGGGGCATGTTCCCATTAAAGTGATGACTTTAGCCTATATTTGTTAAAGGGCATTCAGCTTACTACAACTTGCTACCTGTGGCATTTTATATTTTCTGTGTATATTAGGGGCAAAATTTAGGGCTGTCAACTAATTGCCGTTAACTCATGCGATTAAATCAAAAATTAATGGTGATTTAAAAAATTAATTGCAGTTTTAATTGCACTGTTAAAAATAGAACACCAATTGAAATTTATTAAATATTTTGGAAGTTTTTCTACATTTTCAAATATATTGATTTCAATTATAACACAAAATACAAAGTGTACAGTGCTCACTTTATATTACTTTTGATTACAAATATTTAAACAGTAAAAAACAAAAGAAATACTGTTTTTCAGTTCACCTCATACAAGCACTGTATGGTGAATATGCAACTTACAAATGTATATTTTTATATATATATATTTTTTTACATAACTGCACTCCATAACAAAACAATGTAAAACTTTAGAGCCTATAAGTCCACTCAGTTCTACTTCTTGTTCAGCAATTGCTAAGAGAAACACTTTTGTAGCCAGCATTGCAAGTTATTGATGTGCCAGATATGCTAAACATTTGTATGCCTCTTCATGCTTCAACCACCATTCCAGAGGACATACTTCCATGCTGATGATGCTTGTTTAAAAAAAATGCTTTAATTAAATTTATGGCTGTACTCCTTGGAGTGTTGTATTGTCTCCTGATCCATGGTTTCTCTTACATTCTGCCACATATTTTGTGTTATGGTATCTCTGACGACCCAGCATATGTTGTTTGATTTAAGAACACTTTCACTGCAGATTTGACAAAACAAAAAGAATGTTCCAGTATCAGATATCCAAAAACAGGCACAGCACTGAAGACGTGCAGTGCAAATTTAGTAACATTGTTTGCTCAAAGGTCAGTCATACCTCTAAATGTTGTCTACCACACAGAAAGCATTTTCTCTGTTCTTGGACTCTTCAGTCTTCAGTTGAACATGGGAAAATCCACACAGATTCCCATTTAGAACATATAATTTATAGAGGCATCCCTGGATTCCTTGGCATCCAGGTCCTTCCTTCCTATGGACAGATTCCTCATGCTATTGGACCTTGTCAGAACTAGTCAAAGGATGCCCCAGACTTCAGTCAAAACTGGATTCAATTTCTAGGTCACCTGGTGGCTTGTCCTTTTGTGAGAGAACATGCAAGATTATACCTTTGCTGTTTCCTTGGCTAGCTCAGATCAGTTCACTCACCAGACACACAGCCTAGACAAACAGGTGTCAGTTCTTCAACCAGTCAGATGATCAATAGGCCAATGGAAGGTTCATCACAATGTAGGGGTGGATGTCAACTTCCTCCAACCTATGCCAGTGGTAACCATAACCACAGACGCATGTGTTAGGATGGGGTAGGGGTGCTATGCTCAAATCTCTAGCAGGACAGGGTAGATGGTCATCCCAAGAATCCACCCTCCATGTCAACCTGTTGGAGCTTAGAGCAGTCAGAAATGTCTGCCCTTCATTTTCTGCCTCTCATCAAATGCAGGTCTATAAAGTCATGACAGACATTATGGCCTGCATGTTCTGTATCAGTTGGCAGAGAGGCACTAGATCCCCTTCCCTCAGCACCAAAGAAATAAAATTATGGAACTGATGCATAAGAATTTCAGCAACGTATCCCTCATGCAGGCAAAATGTCACAGCCAATGCTCTCAGCAGGTGTCTTTCCCCCAAGACTATGAATGGGAGTTAGTCCCAGGTTCTCGTCGGCCTATTTCAGATGTGGGGATTTTTAGAAGTGGACCTCTTTGCCACAGCTATGAATAGAAAATGCCATCTATTCTGTTCAAAGGGAGATTTGGTGTCTCAAGGAATTATGACCTTTCCTCTTCACCTCGCCAGAGGAGCTATTTTATGAATTTCCCTTGATGCCTCTGATTCTCAAAGTGATAAACAAAATCAGACAGGATAAGACCACAGGTATCCCTAATAGCCCTGGCGTGATCAAGGCAGCTAAAGTTTCCTTACCTGTTTTGCCTATCTCTTTGTCCAATGATAAATCTTTCATCACTCCTCATCTCCCCTACCAAGGGTCAGTCGACTGTTGCATTCCAACCTCCAGGCATGGCTCCTCAATTGTTCAAAGGATTAGAGAAGGTCTATTCTGCAGAGGTACAACAGATACTATTAAATGGTAAAAATACTACCAGAAATACTTACCTTCAAAGGTGGAGATGAGTTAGTCAGTGGTGTGAATTCCAGAATGCTGACCCCTGCCTCGGTTCCTCTTGTTCTGGAATACCTGCTGCAACTAAAGAAAATGGGACTATCACTTAATTCTCTCAAGGTTCATTTAGCTGCCTTAACAGCTTTTCATACCACTATTGCGGGGTTTTTGCTGTTTGCTCATCATACAACTGTAAGGTTCATGAAATGTCTGGATAATATCTTACCAGTGGTGAAAGTCCCCATCCTAGTTTGGGACCTTTAATTTGGTTCTTAAAAGTCTCATTAAATTTCCTTTTGCACTGATGGCTATCTGCTCCTTACTGAAAACTGCCTTTTTAATGGCTATTAAATCAGCCTACAGAGTTGGAGAGATTCGGATCTTAATGGCAGACCCTCCTTTCTCAGTATTCTACACGGACAATGTTTCCTTATCACCACACCCCAGGTTTCTTCCTTAAGTGTCTTCTGAATCAGAACTTACCTACTAGTTTTCTTTCCAAAAACCACATAATTCCAACCTGGAGATCACCTTCCATATTGCAGATGTCAGGAGGGCATTATCTAGGCAAGGACTAAATTATTTTGTAATGCTCCTAGTCTGTTTTGTTTGCAGATAGAACTAAAGGCTCTGCTACTTCTACCCAAAGACTATCAACATGCATATTGGGGTATACTAAAGCTCATCATAGTGTTGCCAGCATTCCAGCCCCAGGCATGTCAGCCCACTTGAGAAGGTCAAAATACATGTATGGCTCTACTTAAAAATATACCAGTATCTGAGATCTGCAGAGTTGCTGCATGGTCTTTGGTACATACCTTCTCCAGGCACTGTTCCTTAGCTGATGCCTCTAGAGCTGATGAGGCTGTTGACAATGCAGTTCTTTCCTCTGTGCTGGACTCAATTCCAAAACTCCCTTCTCCTTACGGGGATATTGCTCAGGGATGTGTGTGGGGGGGGAAACACCTGAAGTGGAGCACCCGTAGGGACACTACTTGAAGAGGAGAGAGGTTACTTGCCCTCTGCAGTAAATGTAATTCTTTGAGTTGTGTTCCCCTATTGGTGCTCCACTACCTACCTTCCTTCCCCTCTGCTTTGGAGTTTCTTTCTGAAACACAGTGGAGAAGGAACTGAGGGCATTTGCCTATGCAGCCTGCTATAGCCTTGGTGTGGGACATGAGGATATCAGCAATGCATGCATACGCCTAACAGATGCTGCTTGTTAGAGGGTTCCCTTCACCCTCTCCCTTGGTTCTTGTCACACAGAAAGAAAGCAGAAGACCAGAAGTCTGAGGTGTGGACAATGCAATGTTTATTGGGGTTAGTTTCCAGCAACCATGTTCCATAACTTTGATACCACAGAGCCTTGTTTTCCAGTGTTCCCACTCCCCCCCTCCTCAGCAGGAATAATTATACCTGAAATGCATACCCAAAGTCCCACCCCTTACAACTTATGGTCATATTCTGTTTTGGGGGACTGTAGGGCTGGGATCTTCATTCCCACCCCTTTTGTACCCCATGGGAGGGGTAAGGAGTGCGGTTTTGCTCCAGTCAGGGGCAGGCATTCTCTGGTCTTTTAGAATTTTACCTTCCCCCGCCCCCCAATCCTCTTTTGCCCCTCCCAACTGGTTGCTTGACCTTGCCTTCAAATATGGAGTTGAGGCAGTCTTCAAGCGTGCACTCATATATTACACTCCCACCATGCCCAGTAACACTTTAACTCTGATCTATTCTCATTATACTAACAAACCCATCTGGCTTAGGCAAAAGCAACATTTACAATGTCTGTTTTTGTCCTTAGTAATCCCTTTGTTCATACATATTAGTAAAAATGTACATATATCAAAAACCAAACAGGCAAGCAGAACTTGAAGTACTATCTCAGGTGAAACTACAGGCCTGGATCTTACATTGACACTAATACTCTTAACAACTGCTAATGAAAATATCCGTCACAGGCGCATAGGGCACATGTGCACCTGAAATGGAGCAGCCATAGGGGGACACATCTCTAAGAACTACAGTTACTGCACAGATTGAGTAACCTCTCTTTGTAGTAGCTTTCTCTCTCTCTCTCTCACCAGTGTTATCACTCTCTCTGCATTGCTTGCTTGGTGAGTGACATTTATAAATAAGATCCCTGCCATTGGTTTTCTCTATTCTAAGCACATTCTCTAATGCTTTCCACTTCTTTAATAACATCAAGTTGTTATGACACATTATTGGACTGGATGATGCCCTGGTATGTCGAGATTGAGCCCAGATGGCCAATCCTTAGCTGGTGTAAATTGGTGATGTAAATCCATTGACTTCAATGAAATTATGCCACCTGAGGATCTGCTGAGATTTTATAATTAATTTCACTACAGTGAAATACTGCCCAGCCTTTACAATATGTAAGCATAGAGTCTGGTAATTGGGTAAGAAGTAGGGCTGTTAAGTGATTACAAAAAAATTAATCATGTTATTAAACAATAATGGAATACCATTTATTTAAATATTTTGGATGTTTTTTACATTTTCAAATATAATGATTTCAATTACAATACAGGTTTCAGAGTAGCAGCCGTGTTAGTCTGTATTCACAAAAAGAAAAGGAGTACTTGTGGCACCTTAGAGACTAACAAATTTATTTGAGCATAAGCTTTCGTGAGCTACAGCTCACTTCATTGGATGCATTCAGATGCAAAGTGTATAGTGCTCACTTTATATTTATTTTTTATTACAAATATTTACATTGTAAAAACAGAAGAAAAAGTATTTTTCCAATTCACCTCATACAAGTACTGTAATGCAATCTCTTTATCATGAAAGTTGAATTTACAAATGTAGAATTATGTACAAAATATAACTGCATTGAAAAATAAAACAATGTAAAACTTTAGAGCTTAAAAGTACACTCAGTCCTACTTCAGCCAATCACTCAGACAACTAAATTTGGCTACAATTTACAGGAGATAATGCTGCCTGCTTCTTGTTTACAGTGTCACCTGAAAGTGAGAACATGAGTTTGCATGGCACTGTTGTAGCCTGCATCACAAATTTATGTGCCAGATGCGCTAAAGATTCATGTCCCTTCATCTTCAACCACCATTCCATAGGAAATGCATCCATGCTGATGACGGGTTCTGCTCGATAATGATCCAAAGCAGTGCGGACCGATGTATGTTTATTTTCATCATCTGAGTCAGATGCCACCAGCAGAAGGTTGATTTTCTTTTTTGGTGGTTCGGGTTCTATAGTTTCTACATTTGAGTGTTGCTCTTTTAAGACTTGTGAAAGTGTGCTCTACACATGGTCCCTCTCAGATTTTGGAAGGCATTTCTGATTCTTAAACCTTGGGTTGAGACCTGTAGCTACTTTTAGAAATCTCACATTGGTATCTTCTTTGCATTTTGTAAGATCTGATGTAAAAGTGTTCTTAAAACGAACAACGTATGCTGGGTCATCATCCAGACTGCTATAACATGAAATATATGGCAGAATGCAGTAAAACAGAGCTGAAGACATCAGTTCTTCCCCAAGGAGTTCAGTCACAAATTTAATTAAGGCATTATTTTTTAACGAGCATCATCAGCATGGAAGCATGTGCTCTGGAATGGTGGCAGAAGCATGAAGGGGCATACGAACGTTCAGCATATCTGGCACGTAAATATCTTGCAACGCCAGCTACAAAAGAGCCATGCAAATGCTGTTCTCACTTTCAGGTGACATTGTAAATAAGACGCAGGCAGCAGCTTCTCCTTTAAATGTAAGCAAACTTGTTTGTCTTAGAGATTGGCTGAACAAGAAGTAGGACTGAGTGGACTTGTAGGCTCTAAAGTTTTACATTTGTTTTGTTTTTGAGAGCAGTTATGTAACAAAAAAATGTGCATTTGTAAGTTACATTATCAGGATAAAGAGATTGCACTACAGTACTTGTATGAGGTTAATTGAAAATATTTCTTTTGTTTATCACTTTTATAGTACAAATATTTGTAATAAAATAATATAAAGTGAGCACTGTACACTTTGTATTCTGTGTTTTAATAGAAATCAATATATTTGAAAACATAGAAAAACATCCCAAAATATTTAATAAATGTCAATTGGTATTCTATTTTTTAACAGTGCAATTAATCGCAATTTTTTTTGAGTTATCACGTGAGTTAACTGCGGGTAATTGACAACTCTAGTAAGAACATGTAAGACATTTACTTCTCTTATAAAGCTAAGGACTGCCTGTCAGTTTGTCTCCGTGTTATTTACTTCACTTTGCTCTGATCTAGTATATTGCTGTATTGTGTATTGCTCACTTAAAACTGTCCCTTTGATGCTTTCGTATGATGGATTGTTCCCAACAAAAAAACACAACGCTTTCATCTCTAGCTGCCACTTTATTCTAGAAATTTCTTCTTGCTACTGAGCTGGTCTGTCCCTTTCCACTTTTCCATTATTTTGAGTCCTTTAAATGTACAGCCAAAGCCTAGAAATAATCTCTGTTTACTTGGAAACTTTTATATTCTGAAAGCTATTAAAGAGAACTTCCATTCTGTAATTATTATTATAATACTGGGTTAGCAAGGCACAGAGCTAAAGGTCGTTTTTCTAAGCCCCATGTAATACTTCCATTTGGTTTTTTTTCCAGCTAGTGATTAGTGTAAGTTTTTGCATTGCTGGTCTCTCTTTTTCTGTTCCCTTGGCTGCTGCGTTGCTTGGCTTTCTCTGAAAGCCTGAATTCTATCCTCTATGGAAAAAAAAACCTCCTATAGAATTTATTTGAAAATAACCTTTGCATAAATTTATTTTTGAATAAGCTTACAGAATACTACATCAGAAATATAATTATTACATTTTATCGGATGTGTAATGTTCTATTTTTCAATTTTCGGTGCTCTATATTAAATTGTATGGTGTAGTTCCTCAGCTGGTATAAATTGTCATATCTCTATTGACTTCAGTGGAGCTATGACAATTTACGCCAGCTGACAATCTATCCCATATGTGTTTGGATTATTTGTTTCATCACCGTTTAAATTCTTAGAATGTTCTAAATTGTAGTAGTATTAAGACACAGTGCCTAGCAGGAGAGGTGCAGAGTTTCCTTGCCCGAGCATGAGCTTCTGAAGGTATTGTGCCTTCAGTATGCATAACAGTCTAGATTTTGTGTTGCTCTCTTCTCATTTGGTGATGGAATAAAGCAGTCAGAACACTTTCACCCCATCATGACAGAGGTATTCTGTCAGGGCCATTTAAGCCCTCTTTGTTGTGCTGGAGAAGTGTCAAGGGACCTCATTGTGAGGGGGAATTTAGGTAACTGCCTCTAGGAGTCCTGGTGAAGTCCCACCCTTTTGGGAGAGTAACATCAGTACTAGTTCTGCCCCACATATGCTCCTTGTGCACTCATCCCTTGTGAACCCATGCAGGGACCAGACACAGCCCAAGTGACTTTGTTTACTTCTGTCTTCAATACCTTCTCTCCTGCACATCACAGTGAATTCATTTATAGGTTAATGGCTTCTCCTCTTACTGGTCTTCCTTTGTCTCATGGCTAGTTGTCTCTTTATGTTCTATTACGAGGGTGAGGGTGAAGAGAGATTTCATATTCTACTACCTCTTATGCACTGGACTAAGGCACTGAGTACCACTTTTACAACAAATGATAGGTGTGATGGATTGGTATGTGTCTATACAAACCTTTATTAAATTGTGTCCTCCACTGGACACTAACTGCCAAAGAATCATAAAAATGTGGGGTTGGAATAGACCTCAAGATGTAATCCAGTCTATTCCTCTGTGTCAAGGTAGGATTGATTATGCCTAGATCAACCCTGACAGGTGTTTGTCTAACTGTTCTGTTCTTAAAACTTCTAAGGATGAGAATCCAAAAACCTCCCTTGGAAGTCTATCCCTGTGCTTAAAAAAAACTTTTAAGTACAATATAAGGATAGTTGTGGTTTGTTTGTTTTTTAATCTAACCCAAATCTCCACTGCTTCAGACTAAGTTGATTGTCTTGTCTTTATAATGGCCTTTTACATATTTGAAGACTAACATCTCTACCCCCAACATCCTTCTCTTCTCTAGAATAAACATGCCCAATTCATTCAACCTTTCTTTGTAAGTCATGTTTTCTGAACATCTTATTTTTGTTGTTCTTCTCTAGACTCTTTCCAGTTTGTCCACATCTTTCCTAAAGCTTGGTGCCCAAAACTGGACACAGTCTCCAGCTTAAGGCCCCACCAATACCATCTAGAGTGGAGCAGTTACCTCCTTTGTCTTGCATACGATACTTCTGCTAATACATCTCAGAATTACGTTTGCCTTTTCTCATGGCAGCATCACTCTGATCACTCATATTTAATTTATAATCCATTATAATCTCCAAATTATTTTCTGCAGTACTGCTGCCTAGTCAGTTGTTTCCCATTTTGTATTTTTACATTTGCCTTTTCCTTCCTACATGTAATTCTTTGCACTTGTCTTTACTGAATGTCATATTTCAATTCCAGACCAATTCCCTAATTTATCAAGATAATTCTTAATTCTAATCCTTTCCTCCAAAAATGCTCGCAACCCTTCTGAGTTTGGTATCATCCTCAAATTTTATAAGCATACTCTCCCCTCCACCATCCAAGTCATTAATGAAAATCTTGACTAGTATTGGACCGAAGCCAGACCTCTGTCTCGTCCTCCAAGTTTGACAGTGAACCATTGACAATTACTTTTTGAATGAGTATCGTTTTTCAACCAGCTGTGCACCCACCTTCTTATAATAGTTTCATCTAGACTATATTTCCTTAGTTTGCTTATGAGAATGTCATGTAGGACTCTGTCAGAAACCTTACTAAAGACCAGATACATCATATTTACTTTTTCTCCATCCACTAGGCCAGTAACTCTCAACAAAGAAAATTAGATTGGTTTTGCATGATATGCTCTTGACAAATTCATGTTGGCTATTACTTATCACCTTATCCTCCAGGTTTGAAATTCTTGTTTAATATTTTTTCCCACCATCTTTTGGGTTATCAAACTTAAATTTACCGCCCTGTAATTCCCTGTGTCCTCCTTTCCCCTTTTTTAAGGATAGGTACTATGTTTGCCCTTCTCTAATCCTCTGGGAGCTCACCCATCCTCCATGCTGTCTTCTTCATCCTCTTGTGAATTACCTCTTTTTGTTGGTTTGATTTCCTGTTTGTCTCTGGTTTACAAAGCCTGACCTTGGCAGCCTGGTGAATCCACGTTCCTTTGTCTAGGACAAACCTGTTTATCTGCTCTACTCAGATTGCTTGGTCTGACCATATTTTAGGAACATATTTCCAGCACACACATGTAACTCTTTACTACCTACTTTAATGAAACACAACCAAAACAAAATCCCACAGTTTTTTGCAAAATACTAACATTGAAAAAATTTTATGTAGAGAGGCATTTTCTCCAATGTTATATCCAATATTATATTTATTCTTAAAACACACAATAAAATGTCCCTGAAACCTCTATAAGGAGAATTTCAATGTGGTGGGAGGATGGAAGGGGAACCCCTGTTAAGATGAATGAGAACTGTGTAGGTTGCAGAACAGAGATATACATTTTCATCATGACCTAGCTGTGGTATTTGACACTTTAAATCCCAGTTGAAAAAGGAACAGAGCTAATATTATACAATTGAGAAGAAGAAAAAATCTAATCCTTTCCCATGAAACAGCAGTGGGGAGATGTACTGCTTTTAAAGAACAGTTTCTAGCCTGCTTGTTAAAAACCAGTTGCACAATTACAGAAAGCCAGAAATATAGATTATTGTTGCTATATCTCCTTACCAGCAAGAGCAGATGTAAGGACCATTTACTAGAGGGTCCTCTGAACTTTATTGGGAGTGTTCTAGGGGAAAAGCCTTGTGTGCAGGAATCTAGCCTGAGAGACTACAACTCCCATGATGCCTTGGGGAAAGAGGGAGAGACTTCCTCATGCAGGGAGAGCAGGTGGTGGACTGCACTGGGAAAAGGAGTGTGATTGCTGCTGTGGAGCTCTGCCCATGCCAGGAGCTGCTGCTAGGAAGCCATAAGCTGCTGCTGAGAGCCTTCAGGGCTTTGATTAAGGAAGGCGCCTCAGAGGCTGATGATGGCTTCATTGGAGTCAGAGCATAGACTGGTTTCAGAGTAGCAGCCATGTTATGTTGGTCTGTATTCGCAAAAAGAAAGAGTACTTGTGGCACCTTAGAGACTAACAAATTTATTTGAGCATAAGCTTTCGTGAGCTACAGCTCACTTCATCGGATGCATTTAGTGGAAAATACAGTGGGGAGATTTATATACACACACACACACACAGAGAACATGAAACAATGGGTTTTATCATACACACTGTAAGGAGAGTGATCACTTAAGATGAGCCATCACCAGCAGCGGGGGGGGGGGGGGAAGGAGGAAAACCTTTCATGGTGACAAGCAAGGTAGGCTATTTCCAGCAGTTAACAAGAACATCTGAGGAACAGTGGGGGGTGGGGTGGGGGGGAGAAATAACATGGGGAAATAGTTTTACTTTGTGTAATGACTCATCCATTCCTAGACTCTATTGAAGCCTAGTTTAATTGTATCCAGTTTGCAAATTAATTCCAATTCAGCAGTCTCTCGTTGGAGTCTGTTTTTGAAGTTTTTTTGTTGAAGGATAGCCACCCTCAGGTCTGTAATCGAGTGACTGGAGAGATTGAAGTGTTCTCCAACTGGTTTTTGAATGTTATAATTCTTGACATCTGATTTGTGTCCATTTATTCTTTTACGTAGAGACTGTCCAGTTTGACCAATGTACATGGCAGAGGGGCATTGCTGGCACATGATGGCATATATCACATTGGTAGATGCGCAGGTGAACAAGCCTCTGATAGTGTGGCTGATGTGATTAGGCCCTATGATGATGTCCCCTGAATAGATATGTGGACAGAGTTGGCAACGGGCTTTGTTGCAAGGATAGGTTCCTGTTGTGTGGTGTGTGGTTGCTGGTGAGCATTTGCTTCAGGTTGGGGGGCTGTCGGTAAGCAAGGACTGGCCTGTCTCCCAAGATCTGTGAGAGTGATGGGTCGTCCTTCAGGATAGGTTATAGTTCCTGGATGATGTGTTGGAGAGGTTTTAGTTGGGGGCTGAAGGTGATGGCTAGTGGCGTTCTGTTATTTTCTTTGATGGGCCTGTCCTGTAGTAGGTGACTTCTGGGTACTCTTCTGGCTCTGTCAATCTGTTTCTTCACTTCAGCAGGTGGGTATTGTAGTGGTAGGAATGCATGATAGAGATCTTGTAGGTGTTTGTCTCTGTCTGAGGGGTTGGAGCAAATGTGGTTATATCGTAGAGCTTGGCTGTAGACAATGGATCGTGTGGTATGATCTAGATGAAAGCTAGAGGCATGTAGGTAGGAATAGCGGTCAGTAGATTTCTGATATAGGGTGGTGTTTATGTGACCATCGCTTATTAGCACCATAGTGTCCAGGAAGTGGATCTCTTGTGTGGACTGGTCCAGGCTGAGGTTGATGGTGGAATGAAAATTGTTGAAATCATGGTGGAATTCCTCAAGGGCTTCTTTTCCATGGGTCCAGATGATGAAGATGTCATCAATGTAGCGCAAGTAGAGTAGGGGCATTAGGGGACGAGAGCTGAGGAAGCGTTGTTCTAAGTCAGCCTTAAAAATGTTGGCATAGCGTGGAGCCATGTGGGTACCCATCGCAGTTCCGCTGATTTTAAGGTATACATTGTCCCCAAATGTGAAATAGTTATGGGTGAGGACAAAGTCACAATGTTCAGCCACCAGGTTAGCCGTGACAGTATCGGGGATACTGTTCCTGACGGCTTGTAGTCCATCTTTTTGTGGAATGTTGGTGTAGAGGGCTTCTACATCCATAGTGGCTAGGATAGTGTTTTTAGGAAGATCACCAATGGATTGTAGTTTCCTCAGGAAGTCAGTGGTGTCTCGAAGATAGCTGGGAGTGCTGGTAATGTAGGGCCTGAGGAGGGAGTCTACATAGCCAGACAATCCTGCTGTCAGGGTGCCAATGCCTGAGATGATGGGGCATCCAGGATTTCCAGGTTTATGGTAGCAGATAGAATACCCCAGGTCAGGGTTCTAGGGGTGTGTCTGTGCGGATTTGTTCTTGTGCTTTTTCAGGGAGTTTCTTGAGCAAATGCTGTAGTTTCTTTTGGTAACTCTCAGTGGGATCAGAGGGTAATGGCTTGTAGAAAGTGGTGTTGGAGAGCTGCCTAGTAGCCTCTTGTTCATACTCCGACCTATTCATGATGACGACAGCACCTCCTTTGTCAGCCTTTTTGATTATGATGTCAGAGTTGTTTCTGAGGCTGTGGATGGCATTGTGTTCTGTACGGCTGAGGTTATGGGGCAAGTGATGCTGCTTTTCCACAATTTCAGCTCGTGCACATCGGCAGAAGCACTCTATGTAGAAGTCCAGGCTGCTGTTTCGAGCTTCAGGAGGAGTCCACCCAGAATCCTTCTTTTTGTAGTGTTGGTTGGAAGGTCTCTGTGGGTTAATAGACTATTGCTGTGCCTAGAACTGACTGAGGTGGGCCTGCAATGAGGGAACTGTGAGTAACCCCCACCATTGTTTGGAAAAGTACTTGGAAAGGAAGGAGCACAGCAGAGAGACTGAGTTTGAGGAGAGGTCCTGATCTTCCCATCGAAGCAGGCCCCAGAGCTGCTGGCATTTGGTGGAACCAACTCCAATTTCAGAGGGGTTGTATAGCTTGTTGCCTTGGCTGGACTGGTGCACACAGCCAACGGAGTGCTGTCTCCAGTTTCAGATCATCAAGCAAACCCATGCAAGCAAGTGTCTAGGACTCTGAAATCCAGAGGAGTGTACACTGTAGGGTGTGGTGAATGGTGGCAGTGTAAATGCCAGTTGCATAAGTTTAATTTATTACTGTATATTATGTTTAATTGATTTTGTTTAACTGCCCCTGTGGATTTAAATTAGTTGTGACATTTAATCTTAGTCTGTTGTACCCGGTTTCTTAAATTGTTAAATAAATGAGTGTTGGCTCTAATTTAAGTATAGTGGATGTATATTATTTATAATTGGTATTTGCATTAGACCCATACCACAGGTTATTATTAGTATTATTACTATCTGAAGGGCCTTATTCCTGGAGGTTCCCAAGGCATGCCATTGAGTGTGTATAAGGGCCAGCCAGGTGGAGGCACCACCAATTTTAACTTCATTTAGGAGTAAAAGGACTGCAGCAGAGGTGTGGATAGAGGATTCCCACCTATCCAGCATCACCACTGGGATACCCAGGATCTCCTTTAATGTCAACAACATCAGGCACCCAAGCACACAGGTGAGTGTTGCCTGTTCCTGAGTAACCCGGGAAGAAAGAGGGGTTACACAGATATATCACAAACATCGACTGAGTCAGATACTGTATGTCTCAAGTTCTCTTCTTGATCATGAAAGAAGATTTGGTCTAGAAGTTTGAACAAATTGTTAAGTAGCAACCAAAGCTGATTTCCAGAAGACAATACAATTCTGTTTTAGTAGTTCACATGTGGTATGAACAGCAGATGAGAATTAAGGAGTGCTATAGGAAATTTCCCTGAGATCAGCCAGTGTTGTTAAGCCTCCTGAAGCATAAAGCATATGCTGATCACTGAGCTGTTTTAACCATACATCTCCTATTAAAGTCAATGAGAGATGTACAGCTAACATCCCTTGTGCTGCTGCACTCTGCCCTACCTAAGAGGCAGTGTGTAACAGTGGCAACAGAGAAGCAGGAAAGGATTCATGCTGTAGCAAGACACCTTTCTCTGCTCCCCAAGTTGCTTTAGGAGGTAGTAATCTATAGATTATCATCACTTGTATCTTGCAATGTGACAGTAAACTCCCAGGCCTCAATCTCCTCACTGCAAGCTTAACAATGTGCACCTGTACCCAGTCCTACTCTCCTCTAAGTCTCTGCAGGGAGTGTGTGTATCTTAAACCCATTATTAATGTCATTGTGTTCTCCTCCCCCCATGCTGTAAAAGAGCTGTCAGAATTTATTTATTTTTAATGAGTACAATCATTTTTCCATGTGAATGTAAACCATTTTTACTTTTAATCATGGGTATTTTTGAAGTATTATCAGTTGTAGGTAACAGCTGATGTGAAACTAACCTTTGAAATTAAAAGCTGGGGAAAAATAAAACAAAATGTGAGAACAAAGTTTGGAAAAAGAAAACTTAGAAAAATATTCTAGTATGCCATTGTAGTTTCAGTGATCCGAGGTCTGGCATCAAGGAGAAAAGATTAAGAATACAAATATGGATGTGGAGGAACACATTTTCAAAAGCAGCCTTTCTATTTGCCTGGTTAAAATGTAATAAGGGTGCTAGCTCATCACAAAGAGGTCTCATTTATTTTGTTTAACTTCTATGTTAATTTAAAAATCAATACATTTTTAAAGTCAAAATAATTCAGCAGTTTTCTATTTTTGATTCGCAGCAAAGTACTAGTTAGTCATCCATCATAAGAATATAATGTGAGAAGTTGGTTGTTAAAAGGACAAAAAAATGGATTATATACAAAAGGTCTTTGTCCTGTAGTATTTTGTTGGTAATAGTTGCAATTAGTTCATTAATGTTATTACTATCAGAATGTATTTTTAGTATCCTAGAAATTATGAATAGAAAAGATTTAAGTAATCTAGTGTGTCACATCTGAAGTGCGGAATTGTTCCCTACAGTACTTTTTCTAATGTTCTGCTTAGTCTAGCCTTAAAGGTGACCTGTAAAGGGTGGAATAAAAAATTGTTTGACATTTTTGCTTTTTTTTATGATACATGAAAAGTTTTTTCCTTCTGCTTCTCTTGTGCATTTGGAATTCCACATTCGTTTTAGACACTACAGATAGATAACTAGTGGATTAGGACATCTCATGTACCAGGCTAATGAAATTGGATTAAGAGGGGAAGTGATTTTTATTCAGACTGTTTAAAATGGTCTTTGTGGGGGGATTTTTGTTTGTATGTTTTTGATAATGCATAACAGAAAATCTATTTCTATTAAAGCTTCAACAACTCTGATCCTTTCAGGGTTGAGAGATCCCATTTCACATTTCTGAGACTCCTAGCTGGTTCTCCAGCAAAAGCAGGTGAGACCAGACTTTACATTTCTGGTATTTTTAAAGTAAAAAAAAAAGTTGCCTTTTTAAAATCTGAATCCTCTAGACGTTTATACATAAGAAAGCAAAAAAGGCACTAATCTATCTTTCCCCTTTTTCAAATAACTTTTACATTAACTAAATTATGGAATTTTCATCAGTCAATATTTTTCTCCTGCTTTAATACTGTCCATTTATCTCATCATACTGTAGTGTTAAAATACCTCATCCAATGATTCTCTCTCCACAGAATTTCACAAAAATTTAGAACTTATTTTCACATTTTCCTTGTATTGTAGGAAAGGGCCTAACAAACTAAATATACATTTGGGTCAATAAGTAGTGTTATCCCTATTTTTATTGCTGCATGAAAACAGCAGAAAGCTGTTCAAATATTTCTGAAAATAAACCTTGCTCTTGCTGATATTCACAACCTGTCTTCCAGAACATTTGGATGAGTTATTCTTAATCTCAAGAAAGCACATGTGTTGCAAATACCATGATGAATAAATATTATTACAGTAGCACATAGGAGCCCCAATCATGGATCAGGACTGTATTGTGCTAAGTGCGATACAACCACAGAACAAAAAGATAGTCCTGGACCCAAAGAGCTTACAATGTTTGTAGAAGACAAGAGGAAACAGATGGATACAGACAGATGGGAAGTACAAAGAAATAATGAAACAATATTTGTCAGCATGATAGCCAGTGATTTCAGCACATCAGCAGCCTGACCATTGTCATGTTGTTTTGTAGACTTCAAAGGAAATAAGAGTTTCAGGTCCTGGAAGAGCAATCCTTTCCCCCTATATATTACCTGAAGGTTGGCTTGGGAAAGGTTGTTGACATGGTCTTTCACAAACATATTTAAGAACTCTTTCAGACTATTTCTTTGGGCCTGTGTTGCTGAGCTTAGAACTCAGTGGCATGTTGTCATTTTTTTCCTACAAAAAGTGAGTAATCTTCAACATGTAGTCTAAGCAGGTTAGGGAGCACCAACAGACCCTTTAGAGTTGGAATCCATGGGACTTTTATTGCTTGGGGCACATCTGGTATCTTTCCTTCTCTCAAGAATGGTATCTATCTTTTTCTTAAAGAATGCTTTAGTATATGAGGCTGTGCTTCATACTCACGTTGGGCCAGATTGCAAACCGCTTACTCCCAGTGAAGAGGAACTACTTATATGTCCAGTCCCATTGACTTCATTGGGCCTACTCACATAAATAACTGCACACCAGTGGGAATAAGTAGTTCACAGTTTGATTCAGAGGTATTTCCAGAATCAGACCCATAGTTTTTGTATGCAGTCTCTATTTGTTGTGCTTTCTGTTTATCTCCATTGAATTATTTCCATATTGTTTGGTCTTTCCAACTTTGACTGTGTCAATTTTTGTCCTGGAAATATTACAGCTAACTGAATTTGCTCCATCATTTCCTCGATCAGTGCTTGCTTTTCATCCTGTGATATGTTCCATTCAGCACAGGGCATTATTTCAATGGAGGCTACATTTTGAGAAACATTTTCCCTTTGCTTTTTTTGTTCTGTTTTTTTCTTTTTGAATAATTTCAGGTTGAATTGGTTGAAATAATTTCAGTTCCCATTAAGAGTTCACCAGAGAAGATTCTTTTACAAATCCTAGTTTTGTAGGTTTTCCCCCCTGAAGTTTGAGGCCCTGATCCTGGAAAAACACATGCTGAATTTATACACTTTGAGTAGTCTTACTGAAGAGGACTATGTACAGAGCATAACATTGAGCACATGTGTAAATCTTTGCAGAATCAATACATAACTGAATTAAAATATATGTAGATGTCAAATAAAATCTTTACACATGCGTTTGCAAGCACTAAATTTTACTGCATTATTCACAGTGGGCCCAGTCCTACAATGTGCTGAGTATCCAGCCCCCACTGAATTCAGTGGGAATATTCTTGTGCTTAAGTGCTTTGTTGGATTGGGGCCAGACTACTCAGCACCTTGCAGGATCAATTCCAGGCATTTCTTATGTCATTTAGTCTGACCGCCTGTGAACTCCACTAAAATAGTTCCAGAACATATCTTTTAGAAGAACATCCAATCATCATTTAAAAGTGGCCAGTGATGAATCCACCATGTCCCTTGGTAAATTGGTCTAATGGTTAATTACCCTCATTGTTAAAAATGTATACCTTTTTTCCCAGCTGAACTTGTCTAGCTCCAATTTCTAGCCATTGGATTGTTATGCTTTTTTTTCTGCTGGATTTGAAGAGCCCACTTCCAAATATTTGTTTTCCATATAGATATTTACAAACTGTGATCGTAACCCCTTAACCTTCTCTTTGATGAGATTGAGTTCCTTGAGTCTGTCACTATAAAGCATGCTTTCTAATAATTTAATCATGGCTCTTTAAACCCTGTGCAATTTATCAACATCCTTCTTAAACTGTGAACACTAGAACTGGACACAATATTCCAGCAGTGGATCCAAGGACTGCATTAGGCCTTTTGACATATCATCGCACTGGGAGCTCATGCTCAGCAGATTATCCACCACAGCACCCAAATCACTCTTTCCCAGAATAGAATGCCCCATGCTGTAAGTATGCCTTTAGTGACTGAGTCACACTCTGGTCCTTGCCCCTTTTCTGGGCAGTGCAGCTACATGCTACTTTTATTCGGACTCAATTGTAATTATACACTTCTATTCATCAATTCTGTACTTAGGTTACCAAAAAAGAAGACTAAAAACACTCCCCCCAACTTCCAGCCACACTGTCAGACAGCTCACTTGCTGCTTTTACCAGCCTTTGGAGGAGGTTCTCAACTCCATGGCCCTACCTTGGTTTTCTCATGGTCTACCATGATTTAGTAATGTCCATTGGTTGAAATAGCTATGCAATAGCATGGAAGGAAGAGGGCTATGGAGCTACCTGGATTGTAGACTTTTTTTTTTCTCACATGATTTTATATGGATGTACAGATAAGTTATACTAGTGGTCAAAATTTGTTACTTGTCTTCCATATGATGCATGGAACAGGCTATCTGGAAATCTCTTTAGTAAAATGAAGTCTAATTGCTTTTTACAGTCTCAACTCATTAGCAGTTTATATTCCTTCAATTAATTACTAGATTGAATCAATTAATTCACTGCATTTCACTTTTCCTCTTCTCCACCTACATGATGTTATCTACTATCCTCCAACTCCTCCCCATTAAGCTTCCTTTCTGATTTTGATTCTTGGCTCTGTCATCCTCTCCTTTATTATGTCACTCACCCCTTAGCTTCACATTTTCTTGCGTTGGTGTCTTCATTTGACATGCAACCCTGGTTCAACTCTCACACTCACCAAAAGGGTTGTTCACATGACTTGGTCTTTGATCGTTGCTTTCTGTTGCTGAGTTCTCTCTCTCTCCAACCATCAACTGGTCTCTTTCACAATCTCTTATCTATCCCCTGCCTCATGCCCTGTCTCTCAACCTTTCTCACTCTAGTCCATCAGCACTGAAGATTTCTCATCTGCTTTCAACTCTCTCCTCCCTGCCTTTCTTCCATTGATATTTTTGTTGAATCTCTCCTCCAGCCTCTGCTGTTTTCCCTCTTTCCCCCAACACAAGGACAGACTGCAAGCTCCCAGCCATGGCTCTCCATCATCCTTTTTCTCCACTCTGATCACATGCTGCGTAGCAATAATCCTGTGATAAAGCTTACTTCATCTGCTACACATTCATTCTCTTCTCCTTCACTTCTGCCGTCTTCCTAGATAAAACAATTCTCCAATTTAACTAAATCCCATGTCCTCAGTCCAGGCCACCTTTGACTCATTCTTCAAACCTTCCTCTCTACCAGCCTCCACTTCTCTTTCTTCACAATAACTCATCTTTTTCTTCAAAGGGAAAATTGGACAAAATACAACATGACCTTCCTCATTCCCTAGGCTCGCGTTCTCTTTCCCTTCTACAATTCTAACCTTTTTCCTAGTGATAGAAGCATAAGATTATCTTCTCTCTTCCTCTACCCCTTCCACTTCCTTCAGTGACCCTATCCCATCTCCAGATCTCTTTCCTTTCTTCTCTCATTGCCTATCTATCTCTTCTCCTTAATCTCTCTCTCCTGTATGTCCTTCTCGCAATACAAGCATGCTTTAGTGTCTCCAATCTTAAAATAAACTAAACCCACTTGCTTCTCCAACCACTGCCCCATCTTCCTTCTCACTTTCATCTTTAAACTAATTATCATGCTGTCAACGCTCACTATCTGGAGTTCCTCTCCTACAATTCCATCCTAGACCCTCTCCAATCCAGCTTTGGTGACAGCCATTTCAATGGAGTTTTAGGAGCCAGTCTATAATGATTTCTTCCTAGCCAAAGCTCAAAACTATGTACTATGTTCTAATCCTCCTTGGCTTGTCAGATTCCTTTCTTACCATCAGTCATGCTCTTCTGGAAATCTTGTCCTCCCTTGGCTTCCACAACTGTCCTCTTCTGGTTCTCTTCCTACCTCTAATTGCTCCTTCAGCATATCCTTATAAAGATCCTCCTCATCTTCCCTCCAACTTTCAAGGATTGGGGAGGGGAGCTTGGGTCTGCAGGCTGCTGTCTTTCATCCTCTTCTCTTCTCCTTGTACATCTTATCTCTGGATAGTCTCATCTACAGACACAAATTTAACTACCCTCTCTATGCTGATAATGCATAGATTTGCATCTCTGCTCCAGACCAGTCTCCTTCCGTCCAAACTAAAAGCTCAGCTTGTGTTCCTCAATCCCCTCATGGATGTCTAGCCATCAGATTTAAGAGCTCCGTTTCAGCTATGTTGAGCTTGATTCTCCTCTCTCCCGTCTCCAAACACTGCCCTGCCTCCTCCTTTTTCAATCACTGTGGACAATACCACCATCCTGCCTATCAGTTGAGCCTGTAACCTGGGCATTAACATAAATTCGGATCTCTCTCTTGAGTCTCACATCCAGGGCTGTATCTCAATCTTGCTGATCCTTTTTACATAACTCTAAAGATCTGATTTTTCCTATCCATTTATGCAGTTAAAACTCCTATGCAGTCATCATCTCACGCGTGAATTTCTGCAACATCCTTGACATGTCTTGACAAGTGCAAGCTTGCCCTGCTCATATCCATGCTGAATAGTGCTGCAACAGTCATTCTCCTAGCCTATCACTTTTGATTATATCATCCCTCTTTTTGCATCCCTCTACTGGCTCCCCATTGTTCATTGCATCAAACAAGCTATGTGTCTTCACTTTCAAGGCCCTTCACAACCTATCCATACCCGACATATCATCTCTGATTCATTATTGAGATTTCAAGGCCCTTCACAACCTATCCATACCCGACATATCATCTCTGATTCATTATTGAGATTTCATCTCCCACCTCCAATCAGCCCCTGATGCCAGCCTCTAATACCCACTTTTTACATTTTCACACAAGCACCATCATGATTTCTTCCCTGCTGCCCTTCATGCTTGAGTGGAGCTTCTTCTATACATATACAATGTTACCTCATTATCCTCCTTCAAATCCCTTCATAAAACTCTCCTTTGCCATGATGCCTACAAAAACCTTCATCACAATTAGACAGCTGATGCACTGACATTGCTGTCTATATCATGCTGACCAATATTGTCTCATTGTTTCCTAATACTCCCCCCATATGTATATATATCTGTCCATTGTCTCTTGTTTTATACTTGGAATGTAAGCTCTTTGTAGTAGGGACTATCTGTATGTTCTGTGTCTGTACTGTGCCTCACACAATGGGATCCTGGTCCATGACTACAGTTCCTACATACTAATGCAATGTAATGCAAGTAATATGTGCTCTAACCTGGTCTCTCCATCCCATATGACTATGGCAGCTGCATGCTCCCACACACTCTTGTGTCTGTGTTGGTTTGTGATGAGATCATTTTACTCTTTGTTGGACTCATAAGGGAGACTGTATTTATGCTGTGCAATGAACAATAATTTAATGTGACAAGCTGCTTACCAAAAATAATCCAAAAGAATAACACAATCAGACTTAGTTAAAAAAATCAGTGTGCAGATTTGTTTTTTATTCAGATTAATAACTATTTATGATTTACATTTGCTTCTTCTGTGTGGTAGGATTGACTACTGCTTAAACCTTCAGAAAAGGTGTCCTCTCATATGAGAAAATTAAACATGGGTTAACTAGTTGTCTCTACATACACTAGATTTCATGAATGCTAAAAGAAAAGGAAAAATATTCTAAGTGTTTGTATTATTAACACAGTGAAAATAGAACTGTAAGAAGCAATTTGGGAGAATGTCAAAGATAGAATTCTAAAATCTGCTGATTTCTTTATCACATTTATGTAAGAACACTATTTCACACAGTGCATACAAATAAAAGACACTATAAATAATACACCCACCTTTGTTTGCTGTTTACTCACAGCTGGTTACAACCAGCACAAACTCTGAAATCCATTTTCATTTTTTTCCTCTGTTCAAAAATGTCATCTTAACTCAGCCTTCTTAGGTTACTAGTTTGTAGAGTCTGTTAATGGGAAACTATTTCTAAAAACAGCTAAATGGATTTGTATAGACAAAAACAGGGAATGACCTCAAATGCTGAGACATTGACCAATGCCTGAATAGTCAACTATGTACTGTATCCATTACAGTATAAAAGGGCAATTATCCATTTTGGCAACTCTGCATTGTCCCCTGCCCAAGCTATACAGCCTTAGGCATCAGGCATGGCTGTGAATTAAAGGCTTTGCAACAGCAAATTACTATATGGCTTACCACCAAGTCTCTTAGCTCTGGGGTTACTAGATCAGATAGTGGAACCAACAGAATATATACAGAAAAGGCTGCTCATACGCTTTACCACTGTGTACTACTTAAACTTGTACAACTTACTTGGAAATTGGATAATACTGCAAAGTGGGTGAGGGCTCTGGGCTGGGGCTGCGGATGAGGGGTTCAAGGTTTGGGAGTGGACTCTGGGCTGGGACAGGGGGTTGGGATGCAGGGTGGGTGAGGGCTCTGGGCTGGAGGTGCAAGTTCTGGGTGGGGCCAGTATGAGGGGTTGTGATGCAGTAGACTGCTCTGGCTTTGGAGGGGCTCAGGCCTGGGGTTGGGGTGTGGGCTTACCTCGTGCAGCTCCTGGTCAAGTGGTGCAGTGGAGAGGCTAAGGCAGACTGCCAGCCTGTCCTGGCATGACGTTGAGTTTTCCCTGGAAGCGGTCAGCAGGTCCGGGTCCTAGGCGGGGAGGCCAGGAGGCTCCAAGCGCCGCTCTCGCCCACAGGCACCAGTTCCTGGCCAATGAAAGTGCGGAGCTGGTGCTTGGGGCGGGGGCAGCACGTGGTGCCCCGTGGCCCCCCTTGCCTAGGAACCAGATCTGCTGGCTGCTTCCAGGGCACAGCGCAGTGCCAGCCAGGACAGGTATGGACTAGCCTGCCTTAGACCTGCAGCCCTGCCGACCGGACTTTCAACGTCCCGGTCGGTGGTGCTGACCAGAACCGCAAGGGTCCCTTTTCAACTGCGTGTTCTGGTCGAAAACCAGATACCTGGTCACCCTAGTTATCACCCCAACACAAAAGTTCACCCTTCTCAAATACAGGATCATCTTCCCTATTGCCCGTGGTAGCTAAAATTAGCTATCAATTCAGTTATTCTTGACATCTGTCCAAAAGGACCGAGTGAGGATTTTCACCGAAGTGCCATCTGTTTCCTTTTGAAATGTGACTTTTGACAACAGTCATTTAGCTGTATATACTATGGGGCTCTCAGAGCTAACACAATGATATGGATAAAGGTCAGTAGTTACTCTTTCTTTAAAAAGGTCCAAACTTTTCAAGAAGAGATCCTAACAAATTTACTAAGTAGTGAAATGAGTTTTAAAAAATCCCATGTCTCCATCTCCCCCTATTCCCTAGACATCTGCATCAAAGTTAGTTTATTTATCTTTTATTATTTTAAAATACATCTATAGGTTCCCATCCAGAGCTCTGGGCACCTAGCCCATAAATTAAAAAATACAATATAAAGATAGACTGTCTCACTGTATATTTGTTGGGGGATAATTATGTGAGTTAGAGGCCTCTTTATATTGCTTTTAGCACAACTACATTGTAAGATCACATAACAGATTAATGATGCCATGCTTACACAATATACTTCCAAGCTATAATGATATTAGAAAAAGAAATTAACTATGTGCTATGACTCTGTGTAGACCTGGAACAACATGGTAGTGAGAGCATTATTTTGATTATACACTGAGAGCAGAATCTGATCCCAATATTGTAAGGGTCTTCTCTGATCCACCAGCAAAACAAGGAGAAAACTAGAAGGTTTAAATGGATAATTTTTCTAACTAGTAGTAGTAGTAGTTTGGATTTCTTTTTATGGAGAGAGACCTTTTAAAAAGCTTTAATGCACTGTGTAAGGGTATTTAATTGTTATTTAACAGTTATTGCCTATGTACTTTGTTCATGCTATTTGCTGATTTGGAAGCTGAATATTTCTTTTGTAAAGGGATCAGCATGGCTCCATCCCTTAATACATGGGTAACCCTGTTAACCCCATGATGACCACTTTTTACTGCAGTTTCCTTTGAAGCATACTTTTAAGTCGCAGAGCAAGTGGGAATATAGAGCTATCAAAGTCAGATCTGAGTATCAAGAAGGTTAGGTAATAGCAAGGAAAATGGTTCAAAAGAAAAAGAAACCATGGAAACAAGCCCTTTGGACAATAAAAATATCATCCACAGGATATGATAAAAGGAAGACTGTAATTTTAAGTGCTGGCTACTTGAAATGATTTCTTCAGTGGTTGACAAACCAGTTGCTACCCTTCTAATTAGTTGAATGCAACTGGACCCGAAAACTGTGTTCTTTAAAAGAGATACATCATTATTCTGTATTAATGAAGACGCCATATACCAGCAGTAAAATAAGGTGTGTGTATAGCAAGGGAGTATTATACAACATCTAATGGATTGATTACATTGAAAGTACATCTTTAGAGCACCATTGCTTTGATGTAACTAAGCTATTAGGGTTTTTTTGAGGCCCTCTTGTTGCTCAGCATAGCAAATACAGTAGTAGTTAGGAAATTACAGTAGTAATATTAACATGATATTCTAAATCATATTCATCAAGTCCACCTAGTCTGTTATCCAGTCTCCAGAAACTAGCCTGTACTTTGACATTATAATGTATCTAACCAATTGCACAGTACTCTGAATAAAGGGGGAAAGAATGCTTCCTTATGCCTGGTGGTGATCATTAAAGCCTTGTAATACTGTGTATTAGATTGAATAACTACAAAGAACATACATATTATTATAGGACAAGGTTTACCCACATAGAGAAAAATATGAAGTCTACTTTCATGTTACCACCCAAAAACCATATCATATGTATATGACAAACAGCCAGCCTTTGTGCTCTAGAATGGGGCTGCAAGCATTTAGGATTTTCTGTTATACCACCTCCACAAGCTTAGCCAGTTGTTGTTCACTGTGATCATGTCACTATGCACAGAACCAGCAGTAAGGTTCTCTGAGGGGCCCCCAATTTTTACTGACTGATTTTATACAAAAGTGTGGGGAGAGGAACCTTTGGCTGCCAGCCTTCTCCTCTGCTGCAGAAGAAGTGGAGCCTGGTTGCTTCTCCTGGTGAACATATAGTGTTTTCAACACTTCAAAATGTTTCAAAAGATAATCTCTGTCCCTAAGGATAACACTAATAAATCTATAGCACATTACGAAGATCAACTCATTAGTTACTTCCACAACATGTTTATGAGGTAGATGAGTAACTGTCAACCCACTGACAAAGAGAAAGAAACTAAAGCAGAAAGTGTACTGAACAGGGTCACAGTAATCAATCTCAGATACAGAGCTTGAGTTCTTTGCTCTCACACTCATGTTTATTCCACTAAGCATATTGCCTCTCTCACTACTGAACTGTGCTTATGCTCTTTGGGGCAGGGACAGTCTTTCTGTTTGTGATGGGGTGGGAAGACCCCGTCCAGTGCAGGGTGAGTTCACCCCATCCTTCGAGCTGCCCTCTGTCTCTAGACAGTGAGATCTAGGGGCTAAAGTCAGTAGAGTTGCCCTGATCCGTAGGGCGGTAGAGTCTCATGACCCATGTCAGTGGGGTAACCCTTCTCTGCAGGTTTAGCAGCCAGAATCCATAGAGTTATTTTAGGTTCATAGGGCAGTGGGGCCTAGCAGCCAGTGTCCATAGAGTTACCCTGTTTTGTAAGGCAGTGTGGTCTATCAATCATATTCAATAGAAATACCCCAGTTTGTAGGATAGGGGGGTCTAACAGCCCAAGTCAATAGAGTTGCCAGGGCGGGGATGTATGGCCTAGCAGCCAGTTGGGTTTGTGTAGGCTGCCACAGGGGGAGGGGGAGCAACCAGGGTAGGGGGACCTGGACCCTCCAGGCTCCACTGGCTCCCAGTCCAGGGTCCTGTCAGTAGCAAGGGGCCTGCCACTGAGTCAGCAGGGATCCATCCAGAACACACTGACTATCATGAGGTCAGTGGCTAATCCCGCCTCCCAGTCTACTCCCTACTCTGATACTCATGGAGGTGGGTCTGTGCATCTTTGGGATCTCTGGGTTCCTTAGCTGGTGCAACTCCCTGTAGCTCAGATCTCACTGGGGCATCCACAGGTGGCTGGACATCCGCTTGGGTCTCAGCGTCTCTGGCTTCTGCCATCTGGGGTTCCAACTGTTCCTGGGTCAGAGCTGGCAAGGAGCTCTTTTCCTCTCCAGCAGTCAGCCCAGACTGAACTGGACTGCTGCCTCTCATATTGGTGCAACACCTGGAACATGCCCGATAGGAACGTGGCTTCTTCCGCTGACAGTGAGAAGTTAACCCTTCCACATCCAGTGCGAGGTGAGTTCACCCCGTCATACTGTTCTTTTTGTACAGTACCCACGACAATGTGGTGCTGGTCCATGAAGAGGGCTCCTAAGCATTAAGGTAATATAAATAATAATAATATAGTCAGGGTGTAAGTTGTTTAATAAGGGACAGATGAACTAAAGACAGATAAATGTGTGCTGGTTGCAGGTATGGCAGCCTTATCACTATGTGTGGGTCTATCCCCTCTGGCATAGCCTCAAAACAGTCTAGGGATACCACCATAAATCTACAACCCTTTGGCCATAGGCTTCACTGGCGCCAAAGACTTGCTTTGCCAGGTATGAATTAATATCTCTTTACACTAGATTTATGAAAGGATAGCTAACAGGTTTAATTAAGATTTAGTAAACAAAGAGCAGCAATGAAGTCCTATATGTAATTTCAATCAAGAACAAAACAATAGGATTTTTTTCTGAGACTACAGTAGTTTGTTGTTTAAAATGGTGTCAACTTGTCCCTAAAACCTTGTCTATACTGGGAATAGGCCGCTATCTCCTTAATCACAGGCCATCAAGTGCAATAGCTGTGCCAGTGCAAACATCTGTTGTACACAAGGGGAGCCATAATTTCCATGGATGGACCAACACTTTTTCCTTTGCCCACTCCACTGCTTTAATAAGGCCATGCCGCACATCTTGCGTCCTCTCCATCCACAGGGTTGCCTTGTTGTGTAGTTCTTGTTATTCATAGAAAGCCCCGTCGAGCGGAATCAAGGTGACTCACCCTTTGGCCTTCCAACTGCTAACAGAAAACAGCTGAATCAATGAATTGGTTTCCCCTAATAAAAGTATGCTCCTATCAGATGCTGTTGCATTTCTTCATTATGTGTGGAGTTGTTCTGGTGCCTCTATAAAAACAGAAAATACTTCCAATGTGTTATGCTGTTGTGTAAGTAGAAAAACTCACACATGGCTCTACACTGATGTAATTAAAGCTTTGTTACATTTTATGCTGTGGTTTGTTTATCAACAACAACAAAAAATCTTCTGATATTTTACATTCTAGAAAACAAACAATGAATTGGAAAAATGGGGGAATAGAATGGTTTACTCAGACAGAGCTGTAGGCTTGCCAGTTAGTTCAATATTTCTGGCAAGTAGTTATTACCTTATTTAATTGGATTTTAGGCTGTGATATTCCTCATCCTCCTTTTCTGTTTATTCTGGGATATGATGATGAACTAAGACATTTATCTTCTGTCCAGAAAAAAAAAATCTTCAGAGCATTAATTGTCAAAAATATCATCCTGCCGAAATGGAAAGGAAAGAGCAAATTGAAGTTGCTATCTAGGGCTGTGCAACCTGTGTAAATCAAAGTTTAGCTTTCAGTGAATAAATATGGGTAGTGTCCTCAGAAAAATAATTAAAATGCTGCATAGGAGCTATAACTGTGTTGTACATGTTGTACAGGTAAATGAAATAAAGAGGGGAGAAGAAAAGGGGGAAAAAGGAAAGAGGGAAAGGTAAAGAGGATACAAATGTACATGAGGACTGTACATTTGTATCCTCTGTACCTTTCCCTCTCCCCTTTTCCCCCCTTTTCTTCTCACCTCTTTATTTCATTTACCTTCTCTTTTTAGAGTCACTTTCATATATCTGATTCTTATGTAGCATGAGAATTATTTTCTGTAAAATATAAGGGCTGGGGTTTTCCAAGGAGTTTAAAGTAATGCTCCTTTGAAGATCCTAGCTGATTTTTGTAATACATATGTCTGATTATTATATCAGTTAAAATGGATATATATTTTTTAAAAAAGTATATTAAGCTATGTAGTTAAAGGGAAGAAGGAGAAGTTAATTTATATAAGGTAGTGACCCTAGCTTAATTAGTCTTATTTAGGATTTGGGGTTCAATCATGTAAAATAGACACTAGACCTTTAGTAATAACAATGGTATAACAGAATTCAGAGTCTTTCAAAGTTTTAGTTCCCCTAGGACACAATAATGCAGTAGAGTATAATGTGATGAAAAATATAAGAATGTCACATAGAAGAAAATGCAGCAGGTCCCTGGTTATCTCAATTAACCTCAATATCAGTATCTCAATTACTGATTAAACTAGGCAAAATAGTTTTTGAGGGGACCAGGTGTCTCTGATCTTTTTCTGAGCCTGAGCTGTCTATGCTACCCCAAAAAACTGTAAATGTCAAGAGGATTCTTATGGAGTCTCAAACTTAATTTACAAATCAGTTCCTGTTTATACAATGTATTCATATGTGTACTGGAGTGAAGAGATTGTTGTTTGAAATTTTACAATGGAGCAATGGAGGGTAAATATAATCCTAATTTAAGACAATTTAAAACATCATACCAAGGTCCAAAAATCTATTTGAGAGGAAAATAAGTTTTTTTTTCCTTGAAAAGGTTTTACATACCTTGTTTTTAAACAGGAAAATAGAACAATTACTTTGCAATTGGGAGAGAAAAATATATCTTTAAGGAAATGCGGGAAAATCAACATTAAGATTTACAGGTAATTCTATCAAATTAAATATTTCTAACCACAGTTTGGGGCAGTAGGTCACTGTTAACTGATAAATATAAAAACTATTGGCCACGTCCTTGGCTGGTGCAAATCGGCACTACTCCATAGAGACAAGCCAATACACAAGGACTGAGGATCTGGCCCTAAAACTTCATATGACATAAGAGGGCCTAAGGTCTGTCAATAATTTATATTTCATAGCAAGGAAAAATTGATAAATTTATGCTACCTCTATGACCACTAGTATTTAAAAACTGGATAAATCCAGCATGATCTGACTCCTATGGCCAGGAATAACGAACATGGAAATCAAAAAGTCAATCACCAGAACTGGTGAGGAGTGGTCTGAGGATGGGAAATCAAAATGGCCTGTGAAATGCAGGACAAGGAGACAGAAAGGTGGGGGAACCTTCCAGAGGTAATGAGAGGATAATAGTAGTTTTGTGGCGGGGGAGAGGGGGAATGTGACATTTATTTCAGATGGTACTCCTAATCAAGACTCCTTTGGGGAACTATTGATGTAATCTATAATTATTGTTATATTTATTGCCACCTGGTGGCCAATATGAGAATAGCTATTTTATTTTAGAAGCTCAAAGGTTATACTGAGCATGCTTCAGCGGGTTGACAGGTTAGAGTGAGGAAGTTTTTCAAGATGGAGGCTGAATAGTTGTCTAGGTGAACCTGTACCAGAATAAAAGATCTTCTTTTTCAGTTCAGATGTATTTTGGATTTCAATATATATCATTAGTGATGAGGATAAACTGAAAACAGCCATCAAGTTGCATACACTGTGAATAAGTTAAAGCCTTTTTTTCATTATAAAGAAAAATGGCTACATATGGGAAAATAAGAGTATGATGCAGAAGAGGAGGACTGGATTCAGTACTCACAGAGACTCAGTATTTCATTGCAGATGATGTAGAGAATGATAACAAGAAATGTGCCATTTTATTGAGTGTTTGTGCAGCAAAAACGTATCCTTTATTAGACGTTTGGTGGCACCTGAAAAACCCAGTGCCAAATCCTGGTTAAAGTTGTCACGCACCCTCATAATGTCATGCCATCAGAGATTGCGCTGCCTTTTACATTTAAAAATTTCTCCCACCAATATGGAATGTTCCTGGCAGTTTTTGTAGCAGAAATATTTTGTTTTGGAGTTAAATTAAATGCCATGCTATGGGATAGACTTGTCTGTGGTATCAGTGATGAAAGAATTTAGACACAACTGTTGGTGAGTCCACTTTAGTTTTTTTAAAAAAACCCTCTGGAAATAGCACAAGACATTGAAATAGCATGATGCTTTGTATTTACAGGGTAGCACTAAGCAGCATGTAGACAGCCAAAGAGTACAGAGGCACCATACACAAACTATCCAGCATTCCAAGCAAATGAATGAAGTAAACAGAGGTACCTCCTTCAGAACACACACAATTGCTTTAAATGGGGGGAGAAACAAGGATATGGAGTGCTGGGTTTCCTGGAAGTGAGATCATCTTTCAAATGCATGCTGTAAAAAAACAGACACATGGAAGGGAAAATGTGAGTCACAAGAAAGAGGCTCACCAGACTTCAGAGGAAGAAAAGCAGCCAGAAGCTGAGGACTCATATACTATATGTAATATTACTAGCAGAAGCCAAAAGGAGAACTGACTGCGTGGGAATGTGGCAATGGATAAAGAATAATAATGGAGACTCATTCAAGAGCTTCTCTCTCTCAAATCAGTGAGGCTACTTATCACCAGTTGTGGCCACAGTTGGCAGTGGCAAAGGTGGTGTTACACAGAGATGCAGGAGAACAAGTTCCTGTGAAAGAGACAGTCAACATGGAGGTGGGATACCAGTACCAGAAGCTATGCTTTACCTTCAGTAGTCGTGAAGAGGAATGGCCCCAGTCTCATGGGGTGAGACTGGTGAAAGCTATTAAAACTTGAGTAGGAAAACATGAACCATGTCTATACACTAAGCATAGAAACAATTCTTGAAAAACGGAACTGTTCAGGGAAGGTCTTGGTACTCTGAAAAGGGTCCCTGGCAGAATTTACATGGATACAGATGCTAACCCATGTTTCTTTAAGCCAAGGCCAGTACCCTATGCCATGCACCATAAGGAAGACCAAGAACTGGACTAATTACAGGCAGCTGGTATTACTGAGTTTGTCCAGTTCTCAGACTAGGCTGCTTCTGTTGTTCCAGTGTTGAAATCAGATGGTGGAATGAGGATATTCATTGACTACAAGGTCATTGTCAAGCCTGTAGCCAAGTTAGATATGTATCTTCTGCCCAGGACTGAAACTTTTACAAAAATGTATGTAAGTGATGCGCACCTCCAAATCCTTCAGCATAATAGATCTAAACGCTATGTAATGATCAAGACTCCCAAAGTGTGGAGGGTTTTTTTGGGGGAGGGGAGGTGTTGGTTACAGACGCCTCCAATTTGGAGTGTCAGCAGTTCTGGATATTTTTTAGAGGGCAATGGACAATTTATTCCAAGGCATGACACATGTCTGTGTATATCTTGATGATATCCTGATTACAGGAGAATCTGAATAAAAACACTTTCAAAACTTGGACTGGGTACTGCAAAAATTGGTGAATACAGATGTGTCATAAAAGGAAGAAGTGTTTTTTTCAGGGAGCTGAAGTCATTTATCTTGGACACAAAATTGATCTGACTGATTTACATCCAGTAGAGAAGGTATGGGCCATTATTGAGACAGCACCACTAAAGTCAGTGTCCAAAGACAGCTTTTGCCAGTAGGCTGGGAATGGGCGCCAGAGAATGGATCACTTGATGATTACCTGTTCTATTCATTACCTCTGGGGCACCTGGCATTGGCCACTGTTGGAAGACAGGATACTGGGCTAGGTGTACCTTTGGTTTGACCCAGTATGGCTATTCTTATGTTCAAATTGAAATCCCTTTTAGGCCTGCTAAATTATTATGGTAATTTTTTATCCAACATGGTATCTGTATCGGCCCCATTACACAAACTGTTACAGAAAGAGATCACATTTCAGTGAGGTCAAAAACAAAAAATAGCATTTGCAGAAGCAAAGAAAGTTTATTATGCTAGCCAGAAAGAACTAGTGCTGATTTGTGATGCCTCACCATATAGGCTGGGAGTGGTCCTAGTCCTCTGAATGTCCGATGGATCTGAGTTACACATCAAGGTCACCAGTTCTAAAAGGAAAGATAAATTATTCCCAACTACAACAAGAAGGGCTACTAGTGTTTTTGGGGTAAAGAAGTTCCACTCTTACTTATATGGCAGGTATTTGGTTATACATTCAGACATAAACCTCTGAAAGGTCTGTTTGTAGAGCCCTGCGTGGATACACAAATGTGTATCTGCAGCCGATCCGCAATCTGCAAAAATTATCTGTGGATATCTGTGGATTTGCCGGGCTCTACACCAGGGGCGGACTGAGGCTCCAAGGCATCCTCTCCCCTCCAGAGCTCGGTCAGGAGAGACACGCTGGCAGCTGTGGAGAGCCGCGGCGGACCCTCCACTTGCATTGGGCAGGGGGCCCGAGCAGCCCCTGGCTCCTATCCCTGCCCTTATATTTTCCATGTATGGATTGCCTGAGACAGTGGTGAGTGACAGGGGTACCCAGTTCACTGGTCCTGTGTTTCAGGAAAAAGCAGCATCAAACACATGAGAACTGTAACATACCATCTTTACCCTTCTTCAAATGGCCTCGTGGAGTGGGCTGTGCAAACCATAAAAGAAGGAATGAGGAAGGTGGCATATAGTAGCATAGAAGCCAAGCTGGCCAGGCTTCTTTTCCAATATTGCATGACACCACAAACCACAACAGGAAAGTCAACTGGAGAACTCTTAATGGTAAGGAAACTGAGAACTCATGGACTCTTTACACCCTGATGAAGCTGATAAAGAGGGAAAATCAGGCAGCACTAAAGTTAAATTATGATGTACAGACATCACCACAAACTTAAGATGTAGGTAATGCAGTATATGATCTTAATTTCCTCAGTGGCCCTCACTGGTGATCAAATTGCAATGTAACACTGATACGACCACTTTCTCGGGTTATTGAGTTACTAGATGAGAGGCACATTCATAGACATCACAATCAGGTTAATCTATAGTACCATGATGAGTTATCTGTAGAGAATTCTCAGTTGGCTGTTGATGTAGCAAGTGTTGCAGAGTCATTAGTCCACCCAATTGCTATATCCAGAAATAGTGGAATTGCTTAGGATCCTGTACCAACTCTATAGCAGACTTGGAAGTTTAGCCTACAGAGACATTTATCAGAAAAGCTCTTCTGCATCTGCTGCTGATCAAGGGACACAGGTGTTTTCACTGAGCTGTTCCAGAAGATTTCCCAAACTAGAGAGAGCAGAATAACTTTCTGTGATGGCCTGAGGATTAGGGTAGTCTACCCCAACCTCTTAGTTAGGATGTTTTGTTTTGTTGTTATAATCATGTTTTTAAGCTTATTATTACCAATAATTTAAAGGGGTAGGTGTGGAATGTTGTAAGTATTTTTGTTATACTTATTGCCTCTTGGTGGCCAATGCGAGAATAGCTATTTACTGTTAGAAACCCTAAGACTGTCCTGAGCATGCTCCGGTGGGGTGGGGTGGGTGGGGAAAGAATGAAGAAGTTCATAGACTCATAGATTTTAAGGTCAGAAGAGGCCACCATGATCATCTAGTCTGACCTCGTGCACATTGCAGGCCACAGGACTTCACTCACCCACTCCTGTAATAGACCCCTAACCTCTGGCTGTGTTACTGAAGTCCTGAAATCATGGTTTAAAGACTTCAAGTTACAGAGAATCAACAATTTACACTAGTTTAAACCTGCAAGTGACCCGTGCCTCATGCTGCAGAGGAAGGCAAAAATCCCCAGGCTCTCTGACCCAGGGGAAAATTCCTTCCCGACTCCAAATATGGTGATCAGTTAGACCGTGAGCACACAGGCAATATACCTGGGAAAGAATTCTCTGTAGTAACTCAGTTTTTACAGATGGAGGCAGATTATTTGTCTAGATGAACAGGTACCAGAATAAAATATATCCTCTTTTAGTTCAAATCTGTTTTGGGACTTGATATACTACTTATCCTCACACTGATATACTAATGAACTCTATCACCTGGGACTTGATAAGTAGATAGGGTGAGGGCTAGGGAAGATACGGCAGGGGAAGGCTGTCAGGTTTGATTAGAAAACAATCAGATAATAGAGATGATTTTTAGAGGTGTATAGATTTTCTTTTCTTCTTGGTAACTGATGGGTACCTACCTTACTGGGCTTTGCAGAGCATTCAGATGAACTATATAAACCATTTCTTTTGTTTCACTATCATTTTCTTGTTTTTGTTTTTAAGAAGATTACTGTTGTATTGAGCTATTTCACACACATTGCCTCAGAAGAGGGAGAGAATCCTTCAGCCTCTAGAGAGGTGCTGAAAGGGTAAGGATTTTGGGAGCCTAACTTCTATGCATGATCTGTCCCTTGGACAGAACTGTCCTCTCCCATTAAGGTGTCTTGCAAGTGGCTACAGGACAGGAGAAGCCCAAATACCAGGGAGGAGACATGAGTTGGTGAGAGTGCAGGTGACGCTTCATGTAGTCAGAAAACATCTTAGTAATCTAAATACATTATAAATTCTTGGGAAGAAACATACTTTCTTAATGAAATGGAGTCTGATGGGTAGAATCTCAACACTTGCTCCTTCCATGTCCTTCTGCTCAGATTCACATCTTTTCTTCCCTTTAATGTTTGCTCATGAAAGTCTCCCTGCTTCCTTAAATTATGGCTAACCTAAAAATGGTTAAACTAAACTCAGTTTTCCTCCTAGCTCCCCTTTAACTCTCTCCTTTCTCTTTCATCATTGAGAACTCATTATATAAGCTTCCAACCTGAGGCTGTCTTTGACTCTCCCTTTTCTTCAGTCCTTACATCCAGACACTAAGTAGACCTTGTTACTTCTTACTCTGTAATATTTCTAAACTAGTCTCCATCCTCAATGCCAAAATTCTGGTTCATGCCCTACCTATCTCTCCCTTGAAATACTGTTAACTCCTCCTGCTTCCTCTTCATTGATTTTCCCTTTCTTCTGTCTATTCTTGTTTAGTCATTAAGATAATCTTCCTCCTCTTCCACTCTGGTTATGTTCCCTGCCCCTCCACACACTCTACCCGTTTCATTGGCTCCCTTCTAAATAAAGTTCAAATTTCTCATTATTGTAAAGTTCAGCACACCTCCCATCTTGACCATATCCCATCTCCATTTATTCCTCATATTGCCCCATTGTGCTTTGCCCGCTCTTCACACACTATTTCTTTTTTCTTCCCAGCCATTTTGACTTTCATGCATTTTTTCATGCTTTTCCCTGCATTTGGAACCAGATCCCTTTTCTAATGCAGCAGGCATCCTCACTCTTCTCCCTTAAATTCCTCCCCAGAACCACTTTGCTTTTCACACTAAGTTGACTTCACTTCTGTCCAAGATGCTCCTTCATGTTCGTCTTGTCTCAGTCTATAGTTAAATTACATTTAAAAATCATATATGAAAAGAACATTAAGATAGCAAAAGTCAAACACTAAAAAGTTAGGAAATGCCAAAATTAAGGTTCCTGTGCAGTCTTTATTTAGCCCCATTGTGCATATGCATTATTAGAAAGTCTTTAATTAAATGGACATATACTGTTTTTTCCACAGTACCCCTGCTTCATTCAGTGCAGCTTGATCAAGATACTTAAGTTATCCAGGTATCTGTTGTATGTAATTTGCAATAATATATGTGTATGTACGCCATTAAATAAATACAGAATAAGCTATTAAGAAAAATGCTGAATGAATATGTATTTTGCATACAGGTAATTCTGTAAAAGAAAGAAAAGATGACTTTCAATCAAATCTATGATTACACCTATGTTTTACTTAAAGTGCTGCATGACTGAATTATTTCATACTTTACTGGGTTTCTGATCTGCATTCAAATCTGACAAAAACATTGCACACTCTTTTGCATGAATGCAAATGCTATTTACACAATCACTCCAAGTTGTCAACAGTGAGGTTACTATATGGATCAGTAATTTATTACCAGTTATTTTTCTATTCTGTTCCAGCTATAAGAAAGTATGTATTTTTAGTTTACCTAAAGCACTGTAAATCCCATTCTGTAATTTCAAGCAATAATATTTCCTAGAGGAAATTAACAATATGCTACAATAATGAAAAACAAGCATAATGATTATTGCCTGGTTTTGCATCTATTTGACAGGACTTACATTATCTAATTAGAATTAAATGTAATTACTATATAGCTTTAATTTGTATTTAAATTTATGGTCCTAGTAGAAAAAGAACATCTGCGTACCTCAAAAGGAAAATGTCATTGAAGTAGTACTCTCAGGCTGGTAACATGTGTTCTCTAGTAATGTAGTATTTGATTTTGTGTAATAATTTATTTTTGCTTTTACAAAGTAATGATAGAAAACAATGCTTACAAAGTCGCATAATGTATATTTGCTTCTATTCCATTTATGTTTAATTGTATTTAAACAACTCAAACAAAATGGTCCATGTCAAGATTTCAGATGTTTCATGTTATATTCTTCCTTCAACTTGCTATTTCATTGGCTTGAATTATCTCATTCTTTCTGATAAGTGCCATTGCATTGACCCATGTCATGTATTAAGGTACAAAAATACAGGAGATACAATTTTCTATGGAATCAGTACTAGCACTGTCCATTTGATTGACTGAATTACAGATGAGGCTCTCCAGTGTGTCCTTCTTAATTCCACATAAGTAAAAGTACTGTATGATGTCTCTCAGACTGTACATAGTTTGATTTAAAATGCAGGTTCACCCAGTTTGTAGCACAAATCCCTGTTGCTGTCCCGCTGAGTGATATTTTCTTAGTTTCAAATTTTAAAAAAATCAGTGTTCATGACAGAATTAAAGACTGTAAAGTTCTCTGTTTACACACAGAATAACAATGGCAGTAGGCACAAGCTTCACTCACATTGCCCTATCAGTGTGACCTATGGGAGTCAGAAGGTAGATCAGGTTTCATGCCTGTTTTACCAGAGGAGCATAAGTTATTCTGCTCTCCCTCAGGCCCTATTCTAAAGCTGCCTTTGGCAAAAGACTACTGAGGTTGTGATGTCTCAGAGAAGCCCGTGGGATTACTCACCTGCTTAAAATTAGATGCATCCTTAAGTACCTTAATGAATGAGGACTTCAGTTGGCTTCAGTGGTATGCTACTGACTTTCATGAGCTCCTCTATTGAGATATCTTGCCATCATGCTAGAAATTGCATTAGTCAATCTATGAAGCTTGTGTCCAACTTCTGGTGTTATACTCAGTCAGAAAATTTCCAACCAGCTGTAATCTTGTGGGCTTACCATTTCAGGGACACATGATAGTAGAGTCAAATAGATATAGATTTTGCAGAAAGATTTCTAAAATAATCACTGTTTACTTTAGATATTTCAAGAGTTATACAGATCCAAGAAAAACAATAAACTCCTGTATACCATTCCCTGCCTCAGTTTCCTCACCACTCTTGAGCATTCTTTGGGATTTAGATCAGTGTCCTTTCAGGGTTTCAATCCAGCTCCAACTCCACTTCTCCAACACAGGGACCCTCTCTGACCCCTGCAGTCAGTGTTTGTCAGCTCCAGTTGGTCCAGTGGTCAAAAATGTTCTATCTTGCTCAAAAAACCTGCCCCCTTTTTGTCCCTCTCTGGGTCCCTCCTCAACTTCTCAGTGTGTGTTTTTATGAAACACATGCTCTTGCATCTTTGTATCTTTGTTGCCTTCTGGGAATTTTCTACTCCTTAAAACCCTACCTCTCTGCAGACTAGCTGAAGAAAACTGGTTTATCTTAGGATGCATCCATCCCATTATTTTCTTCAGGCAGGATCTGTTTAGTTGTTGATGGTCTTTAATGGCTGTCCTACTCAGAGACAGACTCGGGTACCTCTCCTTATCTCCCTACCACAAGGAGTATGAGGGAAGAATACAATTAAGATAATCATAAGGACTTAAACATACAGACAATTCATACTTTCCAACAGGATTAATTAATTATAGATAGATAGATTCCCCAAATTGTCACAATATCCGAGGGATATTGCTTGTCTGCTTACCACACTGCTATTCATTCTCCTATCTTTTTGTCTGTTTCTGTCTCTCTCTCTTTCTCTCTCTCACCACATAACACTTTTGTGTTTGGTCTTTCTACTCCTCCTCTCACTCACCATCTCAAACTTCCAAAGATGTCTGGCATGGCACTTAGTGAACAATTTTGCAAAGGAGAAAGTGCACCCCAGAAGTGAATTACCCAAGCTGATATGTCAGGGAGATGGGAGGGGGAGAGAGGGAAGAAACTTTGATATTTCATGTTTCCTGAAATTTCAGGATTTGAAACAATCCAAAATGGTTGGCTTGTGAAAAATTTCACAAATAAAATTGAATCAATTTTGCAAAGTACAGTAATTATAAAAGCAGCAAAGAGTCTTGTGGCACCTTATAGACAACAGGCGTATTGGAGCATAAGCTTTCGTGCGTGAATACCCACTTCGTCAGATGCTGCGCAGTAATTATAGTAACTTTTGTATATTCTTTTAAGTATAACTAAATTAATATAATTGTAGTACATTATTCTTTCATTATTTTTCATTATGAAAAAATGGGAGCTTTATGTGTGCTGGTAAGGCTGAAGTTTATGAACTAGAATTGCTACCTTATGAACTAAAATCAGAATAGTCTGACCAGGAAGTTGAGAACAGTATACAGTACTGGAACTGTAAGCAGTTAAACCTCATGTGCTGTGACTAAACCAGGGAAAAGACTGCATACAGAAACCCCTCCCTGTGAAACCTGTTATTTTTTTTAAAGAGTTTGGTTATATGCTTTCCACTTTGGGGATGGATAAATAACACTTTTAATTAACATTCAAGCTTTTCTTTGGTTGACTTGGTTTTATTAAAGCTAGATTCACCACTCGAGGTCCCTCTGACATACAGAAATAGCAAAGACTGTAATGGGAAAATTTAAGATTTCATCTGTTTGAAATATTATTTTATGTGGAAAATCTACTCTGATAATAAAAGCTTATCAGCCTCTTGTGTCAGAGCCAAGTTACGGATTTGTGACATGAATGTTGGTTTCCCCAGTAATGTGCTTAATGGAGTGTTTAATTCTACCTGAACTGGCAGCTGACATGGAGTACTGAGTTAAATAATTATTGGTTACAGAATGACGAAGTGGGGGTGGATTCATGGTGAATGACTTGGACCCTCCTGATCATTAAAAATTAGGAGTGAAATATTCCTGTCTATAATTATAAAGTTATAATAAAAGGCTAAGTAATACAGGATTAGAAAATGTTAGTTTGTGTGAAGAACATGTGCTAAAACTGAGAGGTCTGTACCTCAGCAATAATTAGAAAAAGTTGAAGGTAGGATTATGAGGGAAAGATAGCAGTGGGTGTTACCCATGCATGGAAACCTCGTCTTGTTCATAATTTAACTAGATAGTATATAGATGGAAGAAAATGTTATAGTTGTGGGGGAGTTTGTGACTGCCTGGCTAATTTTGTCTGCTCTATGTTAAAAAGTGTTTATTTAAGAGGCTTGTGGTAAAGAGCAGCTTTGAAGCCCAGAGGCTTGAAACACTGTGTTTGTGTGCTGAAATAAGCTCTTCCTTCATGGTGTTTGGACACTTATGTAAAAGTTACAAAATTAGGGTATCAGACTGGTAAATAGCAACCCAGTTGGGAAAATACAATTGAGTTGTCAGACTGTCACAATGGGCGCCCAGAGTACTTTTGGACAGCTGAATGTTCTGCAGGAACTCCTGGAAAGACATGACAGAATCATATGCAAGTTGGTGAAGGAGGCATGAGTCCACAAAGCTTTTCAAACAAAGTAAATAACGGAGTAGCCAGCCACTGCCAAGATGGTAGCAGATTCCATGAGTCTTTGTATCTTGTTCCTGTTTAATATATCATTGCTTCTAGTGTGAGGCCCACAAACTCACACCTATTTTAAGAATCGTTATTTATTGATGTTGTATGCAGGATACACTGGGAATGTAGGAGTAGGCTTATTTTTACAACTTAGTTTTTAGACATCAGGAATCAGAAAAAAACCTGACATAATGTTGTTTCTGGACCAAATGTTCAGAGATGTCCTGTACAATCATGCATAAACGTATATGGTTTTAATTTTAATTCAGTTTTAGTGCAGAGTATAATATGAGTTGTGTTTTATCTTGCAAACATCAAAATATGCTTAAAATTTGATTAATTAAATGATGAATGTTCCAGAGGTCAAAACTGACTGAGGCCCTCTCCCTCACATTACAGATTCCAGCAACAAGGGAAATACAAAGCACGTATTTTAATTGGCATTTAAATAACATTATACAGGCTCTAGTAAAAGACATGTGGGAATAAATGTGGGGCTAAATTAACCCATGGTGGCAGAAAGAAAGGCACAATATCCACCTCCCTGTGCCAGCTAATTGTCCTGCCTTGGTGGTTTTCTGCCTTGGGAGGGCAGCTTATATTGTGATTGGGGCTACATAGGAGTCAAGGCAACAAAAGTTGCACTGATTGTTGCCTTGTGTTCTTGGCCATGCCCCCTGCTGGCCAAAATGATCCGCTTTTTTGACAGCACTGCATCCCAGCAGACAAGAGAAGCTGCTGCTGCTGCATCCTAGTAACAGAAATTCTATTCTTAGATTCCTCTGTTGGTTTAAGCTGAATGCAGCCCATGGTCTGCTACAGTAGTCAAGTAAAAATATATGCTGTATAAAATTCTACTTGTTTTTAAGCATTGCTGCTGCTGATGATTATCTCCCCCATGATTTTCAAAATAATTCAGGAATATCCACCAGAAATATGGTAGTATTCTCTTTATAGACCCAGACAACATTCAGAGAGCCTAAAACCCTGATTCAGTAAAGCACTTAAGCATGTGTTTAAGGAATTTAAGAATGTGCTTTACTGAACTGGGCCCTAAAATAGTGCAAGGGAGTAAATAGTCCCTGAACCTGTTTATGTGTAGCTCACAAAGTATAAACTACTGGAACAAACTCAGCCAGAGCATTTAGTACAGTGTTCTACAGAAGTGGTTCTCAAAGTCTGTCCACCATTTGTTCAGGGAAAGCCCCGGCATGCTGGACCGGTTTGTTTACCTGCCGTGTCCACAGGTTCGGCCGATTGCGGCTCCCACTGGTCGCGGTTTGCCGCTCCAAGCCAATGGGAGCTGTGGGAAGGGCAGGTAAACAAACCAGTCCAGCATGCCAGGGGCTTTCCCTGAACAAGTGGCGGACCGGCTTTGAGAATCACTGTTCTACAGGCCATTTTACCTATAAAGGAACACACTTGTTCTCACGGTTATGGCACTGCGGGTATTAAAGCTAAAATTAAAGGAAATTGCACTCATTAGAAGGAAAGTACGTTGTGACAGTTTATGGGGCACCCAGGACTGTGCCTGGGTTACCCCTGTCTCCACCACAAGGGGTGTCTTTCTTGTGGTATCTGAGGTCAGCTCCCTGACACCACCAGCCTTTCAGCCACTCAAGCACTCTCCTCTGGGCTATGCCAACCCTAACTTTGATTTGCAAGTTAACTATAGGTGAACCCCAATCCCTGAGTCCCTTTGAATCATTCCTCTGTGATATCCATCCACTCATACTAGCTAGTCACAGAAATTCCAGATCATCTGAACCCAAATGTGCAATATTCCCCAATTTATCAGTTTTACCTTAAACCACCATGCCTGTAAACCACACAGCACTTGTGAGAACTTTTAATAAAACAAAAGTAGGTTTATTTAAGAAAGAATAAAGACTTAACTAGAATTGAGAGAAAGTGATGGAAACAACTGGTTACAACACAAAACAAAATCATGAAAGGTGAAACTGGGTCTACACTTATCAATAGTTACCTTTCCTAGCTAATAAAATAGGCTTTCACCCCAAAGTCTCAATCTGTTGCAGAGCTAGCTGGTTTCATAATGATCAGGATCCAAACGTTCATGAAAACACCCAAATCCGTAAGGAGTTTACTCAGTGAATGGATATGGAGTGCCTTTCCCTACACTGTTATACTAAAACAATCTTTTGTCTTTATTCATAGCCAGGGAAATCTCCTTCCTGCTATAACATTCCTTTTCACCTCCAATGTTTTGATTGTACAGTTGTCTTTGATGGTTTTTCATTAACTGCTCTGGGATGTGGCAAGGGTAGACAAAAGAACCTTGAAGAACCTTGCCAACTGACTAGGGAGGGGTGACAACTCCACCTTGCTTGGATGGGTCATCACGCAGACACATTACCTCGTAGTGACTAATTTCTACTCCAACTCCATAAATCACACTTTCATTACAAATACATTATTCCATATATATTAACCGTACATCCAACTCACGATTATGAATCTTGACAAGTTATGACCTTTCTCTAGACACCTTCATGTTACTCTTTTCTATTTAGATAAATATCCTGTAAGATGTGTTTTTGGTGTAGAGAGTTTATCAGTCCTTCAGAGTGTGATTTGCTCTTTTTTGATAGTTAGGGGTGAGGATGGGCACTAAACTTAACTAAAAATTGTGAGTTTGCTGACATATTCCTTCTTGGTAAGAAAGTACAGTGATATGTTTAAAGAGAAACTGACCTGTGCAAAAAGAGATTTCAAATCATGCTCTGGGCTTTGGAAATATCTGGATGGAATCTTGCTTTCTTCACCACCCAGCTCTCCCCATGAAGCATCTGTTTTGTACAGAGAAGGAAGGTATATCTCAGAGTCCTGATTTACTAGATGAAAAATTTGATTCAGTGCGGATCGTCTTGTTAAATACAGATAACAGAATTGAAGCTGTTTTGGGAAAATGTCAACATACTGAATTTTGAGTAAGATGTAGAGAATACTTTGTCAGAGTTGGAGGAGATTATCGTTGTATTAATAAAGGACAATGAATCTATACCAGCTAAAATGGACAACCCAGAATTAAAGCCCAGCAAGGAATTTGGGACTGGTGAGGAAAAATAAATTGTCAGTGACTGGCCATGCTTCAAAAGACATTTCACTGATGAACCAAACTCATTTATTTTTGCTAAATAAGCACACTTTAAGAAGGATATTCAGATAAATTTCCCTAATGTGGTCCAAGTTACCCTTTCATAAAAAACATCACATGAGGAATCAAGATTTTCAACCTGGGTTAGATCATTTGATCACACAAAACCCAAAGATACAATTCTTTTGATGCGAGCTTGTAAAAACATATGGGGGGAAAGGATTTCTAGAGGCCAAACAATGTTTGCAAAAATTGAGGGTTTTTTTAATTCTCTGTTTTGCTTCTAGCCAAAACGTTCCAAATGAATCGCTCTCTATTAATGATTTAAAGGATGCTGAATTGATTGACATGTGAGAGGAAATAGAAGATGTGGACTTAAAAATCAGGCTAATTTCTTCATTGGGGTGTAGTAATAGGCCTCACCAGTGGTGGAATTTAAAACCTGATCTGATCTCAGGGAAATCATTGTGCTAGGAGTGTACAAGCACATAGTAAGAGATGCTTTGAAGAACTTACAATTTAAGGGCCTGATTTTCAGTGTGATGGGCAACTGCAGTTCCCATTCATTTCCATTGGAATTATGGGTATTCAGCTCTTCTGCCAATCAGGTTTTAAATAAACAAGACAGACAAAGGTAGGGAGAGGAAAACAGAGGCACAGAGAGGCAAAATGACTTGCCCAGAGTCACGCAGCAGACCAGTGACAAGAGCTGGGAACAGATTCCAGGTCTGTTGAGTTCCAGAATAGTGCCTTATTCATTGGACCATTGCCTCTCAGCAATGCAGGATCAGGTACTTAAATATTTTATAAACCAAGAATTCAGTCACAGTTATGACTAAAGCATCAATGCTGCAAGCACACAGGTGCTTAACTATTACTCATATGAGTAGTTCAATTGAAGTCAATAATATTACTCATGTGAATAAAATTAAGCACATGCATACGTGTTTTGTAGCATCAGGACTGAAAGTTTGTATATTTCTCAAGGATATTTTTTTTTTCATGAATTCACATTTTTAATCCACAACTGGGTACCTAATTGGTTGGTACTTTCCTGGTTTCATTTTTTTCAGCAATGATTTGGGAGGAGCAAGTATAAAAAAGAAAATACACTGTAATTTTTGTAGTATTCTCCATTCATGTAGTTGCTGGTAAAAATTTAAAAGAAGTCAACTGATTTGGTTTGTCACTATGAGTGTTAAACTTCAAACAGCATTTTCATTCTGAATCATATATCTAAATTAGCTTCCCACTTGATGGAGCAAATGTATGTCAGCCCAGCAAAGAAGACATGCAATATAGTGTACGTGACGGAGGTGAAATGCTGCAGAGTTGTTCTTTTACAAAATGACACACTGCCTATTTTTTTCCCATTTAATATAAAAAGTGCAGATGAATGCTGTAAAGTTTTTAAACTAATCTGCACCAGATTAGGATAGATTTTCTACCTGTACCAGAATTAGATCCAGGAGAGGGTTCAAGACTTGAACATAAGGCCGTTCTGTGCTCCAACCTGGCTGTTACCCTCCCTCTTGACCCGTTAACTTTTTCCAGGGAAAAGTGGTGCGCAAAGTCGAATTATTTTGAAAAATGAAAGTGAAAACCACTGAATTATCGAATAATGCAAAGTAAATTGGGATGGGGGAAAATACACATTTCCTGGTTTTTTTTATAAACATATATAATATAGTTGGCTAGTTCAAATGAAGGCCATTGCTGAAGAACTGGGGTTTAAAGGTCAAACTTGGGATGGAAATAGTCATGAATCAGAAGTGCTATTGCTTGCCCTTGAGGAAACTGCTTGTGAGATGACAGTTCTAAAACTCATGTGCTGATCATGTAGAGTAGTTTTTTTCCTCATGGTAAATTGTGTGTCTAAATTATACACAGTGAAAAATGTGGTCAGTGGTATTGCTGAAAACCAGTAAAAATAGCTGGTGTAAGAAAAAGGACTCCTAGGTCCTTTGTAGCACAGGAGGAGGTTCTGAAAGAGTTGCTGGGCACATTGAATGATATGTAGGAGAGAGCTACTTCTGATCCAGTTTAGGAGTTCCATGGGAGAGTCCTAAGGTTTAGAGATGTGGATAGCAAAGCTCTAGACAGCTAGATGCAGTCCCATATTTGCCAGGTGTGTCACTGATACTGACTGACATTCATATATTTGTCCTAATGTTGCTGTTATTTGGGTCAGGAAAGAGGCAGAATTTCCCTCTCAATTCCTTCTCTGAAGGATAGCTCCAGCTATCTGCTCAGGGCTCCATCTCTTCTTCTTTCACTTGCACTTTCTTCTAATAAATTCCCTGGGCCCTGCTGTACCCCTCAGTGCAATACAGCTGGAGAAGAAACAGAGAGAGCAGGGAGGAAAAGGGACTTGCACTGAGGGCCAGATCTTTAAAGGTATTCAGAAGCTCTAATTTCTATTGGAATCAATTGAGTCAGGCTCCTTTGAGGAGCTGGGCATGTTTGTCTCTCAGCTGTCATGGTGTGTTGCTGGTAGAAGCAAAGAGGGGCACAGCGGAGGTACATTATTGATTAGGAATAACTAGGGGTACTCAAAAATGTTCTGTCAACATTTATTTCAATGAAAAATGGGGTTTTCAATTAAATAAAAGTTTTCAGAACATGTTTCCTTGAACATTTTTAATTTTTTTCATCAGAAAACCAGTAACTTGAAATTTGTTTGTTTTTAGCAATTTTTGGACAAAAAAAAATTGGGTTGCAGATTTTTGATTTTCAGCAAAAGTCAAAATTTCAGCAGAAAAAAAAAATTCTACGCGTTCTTGCAATAACCGGAAAGTGACATGTAGAGTTAGCACTACCTCTGTGTGCAATGGAGGCCCCAGCAAGCCCCATGGACAGGAGAAAAATGGAGCAAGGAGGAGGCCTCCAACAAAATCCACATAGGTTAGAAGAGAGTGGGTGATGGATTGCCTCCAGGCCTTTCTCTCCAGTTGTCACCTCTTGCTTCATTTTGTCAGCCTTGGTGATGTCACTGCTTGGAGGTGTCATGAAAGGGTTTTGATCATCCTCCCTTATTTATGGCTAGGAAAATTAACTTTTCCTGTTTATAACTGACTTTAACTGTTAATATTTTGCCACTATGTATCTAACATGACTTTTACCACAGCCACTTTTAATAAATTAGAAGTAGTTCACCAACATTTTATTACTATGTTTTAAAGTAGTTTTAGATAAATATGTTCTATGTGTTTCCTCCTTCTCCCACACCTATGTATAAACACAGTACTTGGCAGTAAGTATTTGTATAATTCAGGTTTAAAATGTGGTGCTGCAAGTCAAGAATGGCTGGTAAGTAATACGTCAAATATGTGTACCCTACATGATTGTCTAGGGCCAGATTCTGACACCATTAACTCACATTGAACAGTAACTTACTCCAAAAATAGTTCCACTGTGGTTAATGGGATCACTTGTGGAGTGAGATGCTGCGGAACATGACTAAATGTGTTAAACTCTGTCCCTTAACTAAATATCTAGAATAGAACAAATAAATTAGAGTAGTCTCTTTGCATTGGTGTTTTCAAAGTAGAATGTAGTGGACCAGATTCTAATCACACCAGAGTAAGCCTATTCATTGCAGTGCAGTTACTCCACATTTGCACTGGTTCAATTGGGATCAGAATCTTGCTCAATGTTGCCTAATGAGCTGTTACTCTACCATATTTTAACATTTATTTTGAAAAACAATTACTTGATATAGGAGTGTTTGATTAGCAAAGAGAGCCTGAGCACAGGTTAAGTTGAACAAGTGAAGAAACAGATTGACAGAGCATTTTTTTTTAAATACAACATACCAAGTTTGTATTTTTTTTTTTTTGCTGTGCTAAGCTTTAAGTTTATTCACAGGTAATAGTCCATGTGACTGTGTTGTTTCCAGCCTAACTCCCTGCATTCCCTGTTTTCCTGGTGTCCGCTCAATAATAGTCCTTCCAGGAAACAGGAGTCCTCTGACTCCAGTTGCAGAAACCAAGAAACCAGAAAAAATTAAACCACACATACATATTTTAAAAAAGTCTTAAAGTTGAGGGTCATAGCTAAATTCAAAGCTAGATATTAGGCTGATGTATCTTCCTTCAGTTACACCATTGTGTTTATTTGTTTATAAATTATGGCAAATTTAAGACAATGCCTACCTTCAAATTTAGACTTCGCTCTAAATTTCCTTGGGGTTTTTTGGTCTTTTTTCTTTTTTTTGGTGGGTTTTTTTTTTAGTTCTGGCCCCTTATTACAGTTCTGATGGCTTACTAGATGCGTTTGGAAAAAGCTGAATGGACAATTGTTTGGATCTTTTTTTGTATTAAAATGAATTCCTGGATAACACTGCTAAAAAGCAGCCAAACTCTTTGTTCTGTATTCTTGGATTAAATACCAAATAAACAAAGTAGCATATTTATCAGTTTTTTAAAAAGATAACCTGGAAATACTAAAGGTATGCAAAATATCTGAGTACTAAAGTCAAACATATTTGTATTCATTATTTTACCTAAGATGCTACTACTAAATCAAATATAGGGGTTCTGTCATCAGAAGGGGCCTTTCATTTCATAGAATTGAATCCAAAGCTTAGCTCAGGGTTGCAATTCATCTGGATGAGGTATGACTGACTTGTGTTGCACCTTAGAGCGAGCATAATGTCAGCAAGTTGTAAAATGCATCAGTACTGGACTTGGCTATGAATATAATCATAATTTATAGCCTTCAGCCTGGGTGAAATGTCTCATGAGGAAAAACAGTGAGAATGCAATGATAATCTCATTCTACTCAAGTCTGGAAAGGAAAATGCATTCTTATTACTTGTGCAGCACTTCAGCAGTAATACTGTCATAATACTCCTCAATTGACGGGGACATATTTTGGATGCATCTTTGATGGAATAGATAGAAAATTTTAACAGATAAACTGTCAAAATTTAGCAGTTTCTCAATCTGATTGCTGAGGGTAAAAGATTATAGGAGAGCTGTACAACTGTAAATGTTTTTTTTAATAACTTACCTAAACCTTCAATTTCTAAACTCCAAAAAGTTAAAGACGGTTGTCAGGGTTCTCTCCCAACTCTGAACTCTAGAGTACAGATGTGGGGACCCGCTGAAAGACTCCCTAAACTTACTTCTACCAGCTTAGGCTAAAAACTTCCCTGAGGCACAAATCTCTATTTGTCCTTGGACTGAGGTATGCTGCAATCACCAAGTGATTTAGACAAAGAATCAGGGAAAGGACCACTTGGATTTCCTATTCCAACAAAATATCCCCCAAAGCCTACACCCTCTTTCCTGGGGAGACTTGAAAAATAAACAAGGTGAGCACAAACCAGACCCTTGGGTTTGTAGGACACTAAAAACCCAATCAGATTCTTAAAAAACAGAACTTTATTATAGTGGAAAAAAAAGTAAAAGAAGCACTTCTGTAAAATCAGGATGGAAGGTAATTTTACAGGACAATCAGATGCAAAACACAGAGTATTTCCCTCTAGCCAAAACTTAAAAGTTACAAAAACCAGGGATAAATCTCCCTCTAGCACAGGGAAAATTCACAAGCTAAAACAAAAGATAAACTAACACATTTCCTTGCTTTACTTACAATTTTTGTAATCTAGATGCTAAATTCAAGTAGGGCTTTGGGAGATGTATTTTCCCTGTCGTGATTCCTCCCTGACCCGGAGAGAACCAACAAACAGAACAAAGCAAAAACCTTACCCCACAGATTTGAAAGTATCTTCTCCCCTTATTGGTCCTTTTGGTCAGGTGCCAACCAGGCTACCTGAGCTTTTTAACCCTTTACGGGTAAGGAGGGATTTTATGATACCCTTAGCTGTATGTTTATGACAATGGTATTACAATTGGTTGAAAAATGTATTATTTTCTGAAACATTGTTTGACTAGCTCAATGTAATAGCAACTTATTCTTTCTATATTGAAAAATATTGGTGTAAACTCAGAAAATACATTTCCTATAAACTGTTCCAAGCATTTTGTTCACGGAAAAAAGTAGGAATTCTTAAATTGGAAATAGTGATGTTTATGAATTTCCTTACTCAACAATATCTCATGTGGCATAGGTGACTCGTAGTGCATGATTAAAGCTGCTCTTAAAACCTATTACTAAAATACTAACAAATAAACTACTAAAAATACTTGGGCAGAATACTTGCAAATGTTCATTGTCATACAACTGCTTGTAATAAAGGCAGTAGTTCTTTTGACAAGTGGTAGGTGGCTGTGAGAACTGTCTTTTATCCGGACATAAACCCAAGACAGGGAAACTCCAGTTGGAAATCTAGACACCTGGCTGGGGATGGACTTTGTGTCTTAACATAACAAGAGTTTGTGACATAAATCAGAACTGAATACAGAAGGGCAATTTTTCTGCTGTTAACTACATTGATTGACCCATTATGGGCTTGGGAAAAAAAGAGAAGTTGCTGCTGACTAATGGTGTTGAGTAGAGCTGATGGGAGAACGACAATTCCATTTCGTTGCAATGTTCAAGATTTTGAACATTTGTTTCTGCACTGGAACAAAACTAAAACCTTTTGAACTTTTTTTGGCAAAAATGGAATAGTGTCAAAATGTCCATTTTTGGATTGAAACTTGAGGTTTTTTCAAATTTGGAAAGGTATGTGGGTGTGGCTTGATGGTTAGGGCATTGGTCTGGGAGGTGAACAAGCACATAGGTTTAAGTCTCTGCCCATCTGCCTGATTAACAGTTCATTCAAGATCACTCTGACTCAGCGGAGAAGAGACTTGTACCCAAGTCTCCCCCAGACTAGTGCCCTAACCACAAGCTATTGTGTGTAAAAGAGTCTTTCTCTCTCTCTCTCTTCCCCACCCCACACAAAAACTTTCGCAAAACTGATACATCTCCTCAACGTTTTTTGGCTTAGATGAAACAGCATAATTCAACAAAATTTCATTCGATTGAAAATGTTCTGTCCAGCTCTTGTGTTGGGAACTGTGTTCTGGCTGGAGTTCTGAAAGGTTATTGGCTCTCTGTTGCAACAGGAACTGCGTGTACACTGTGATAGGTTAGGAAAGAATGTTGTGAAGGCATTTCCCATTTCCCTCCCTATGAGAAATCAACACCATCTAAATGGCCTAAACATAACTTCAACTGTTGGAAATTAGGACATTAATATTGTGTGTTATTTATTAAACACCATCCCTGTTTTTTGTTGTGCCCAAAACATAGAGGAAGACCTGGTCCTTCCTCTATGTTCCTTACAGTCTAACAAAACAGACAGACAATGTAGTTCAGACACTTGGTCCAATTTTATTACGTAGAAATCCAAATGAATACAGTAGAGCAGTGTTTCCCAAAGTTGGGACGCCGCTTGTTCAGGGAAAGCCCGAGGGATGTACTGACTGACACTTCCTGTTGCCCCCTTTGGCCTGGAGTGGCAAACCACGGACAGTGGGAGCTGCGATTGGCCAAACCTGTGGACGCAGTAGGTAAACAAATCGGCCCGGCCAGTTTTTGCCCCAAAAATCAGAGACTCTTTTTCTAAGAGGAAAATATTCATCCCTGGAACAGTGACAAGTTTAAGCTCTGATAACTCACAACCCGCTAGAAACTGAATCGCTGATCCTCTGGGACACTGACGCAGCTTTGTCCCCTCTCCTTCAGTGCAAAGTAGACCTAAACCCATCAGATCTGGACACTGGAGGAACTGGCTTGTACAGAGGAATAATCTTTGAGTGGCACAGAGCTATTATAGTGTGTCCTTTGGCTATGAAAAAGGGAGCTCGGACCAGTGAATCTTTATGCCCAGCTGATCCCAGCTATTGGAAGAGCTGCTGGGGTCTATTGACAGAAGAAATTAGATCAGCCTGAAGGCTGATATTTATGCCAGGACAAATATGGTTCCTGGACAAAATCCAGTGCTAGTGGGGTCATTCAGCATTCCTCAGACACACAAGAGAACTTGAGGCTGGATCCAGTTACAAAGTTTATATCATTCTATCTGTGGCCAAACTGAAAGGAAGGATTAACAAAAATAAATCTGCAACTAGGTTTTTGATTTCAAAAGGGCTGACTTTCAAAAATTAAGGAAATTAGTTAGAAAAGTGGATTGGACTGAAGAATTTATGATCTAAAGGCAGAGGAGGCCTGGGATTACTTTATGTCAAAGCTGCAGAAGCTATCAGAAGCCTGCATCCCAAGAAAGGGGAAAAAATTCACAGGCAGGAGTTGTAGACCAAGCTAGATAAGCAAGCATCTCAGAGAGGTGATTAAGAAAAAGTAGAAAGCATACAGGGAGTGGAAGATGGGAGGGATCAGCAAGGAAAGCTACCTAATTGAGATCAGAACATGTAGGGATAAAGTGAGACAGGCTAAAACTCAAGTAGAGTTGGACCTTGCAAAGGGAATTAAAACCAGTAGTAAAAGGTTCTACAGCCATATAAATAAGAAGAAAACAAAGAAAGAAGTGGGACCGGTAAACACTGAGGATGGAGTGGAGGTCAAAGATAATCTAAACATGGCCCAATATCTAAACAAATACTTTGCCTCAGTCTTTAATAAGGCTAAAGAGGATCTTAGGGATAATGGTAGCATGACAAATGGGAATGAGGATATGGAGGTAGATATTACCATATCTGAGGTAGAAGCAAAACTCGAACAGCTTAATGGGACTAAATCCGGGGGACCAGATAATCTTCATCCAAGAATATTAAAGGAATTGGCACCTGAAATTGCAAGCCCATTAGCAAGAATTTTTAATGAATCTGTAAACTCAGGGGTTGTACCGAATGATTGGAGAATTGCTAACATAGTTCCTAATTTTAACAAAGGAAAAAAAGTGTAAAAAACTACAGGTCTGTTAGTTTGACATCTGTAGTATGCAAGGTCTTGGAAAAAAATTTGAAGGAGAAAGTAGTTAAGGACATTAAGGTCAATGGTAATTGGGACAAAATACAACATGGTTTTACAAAAGGTAGATCGTGCCAAACCAACCTGATCTCCTTCTTTGAGAAAGTAACAGATTTTTTAGACAAAGGAAACGCAGTGGATTTAATTTACCTAGATTTCAGTAAGGCATTTGATACCATGCCACATGGGGAATTATTAGTTAAATTGGAAAAGATGGGGATCAATATGAAAATTGAAAGGTGGATAAGGAATTGGTTAACAGGGAGACTATAGCGGGTCCTACTGAAAGGTGAACTGTCAGGCTGGAGGGAGGTTACCAGTGGAGTTCCTCAAGGATCAGTTTTGGGACCAATCTTATTTAATCTTTTTATTACTGACCTCGGCACAAAAAGTGGGAGTGTGCTAATAAAGTTTGTGGATGATACAAAGCTGGGAGGTATTGCCAATTTAGAGAAGGACCGGGAAATCATACAGGAAGATTTGGATGACCTTGTAAACTGGAGTAATAGTAATAGGATGAAATTTAATAGTGAGAAGTGTAAGGTTATGCGTTTAGGGATTAATAACAAGAAGTTTAGTTATAAGCTGGGGACGCATCAATTAGAAGTAACAGAGGAGGAGAAGGACCTTGGAGGATTGGTTGATCATAGGATGGCTATGAGCTGCCAATGTGATATGGCTGTGAAAAAAGCTAATGCGGTCTTGGGAAGCATCAGGCGAGGTATTTCCAGGAGAGATAAGGAGGTTTTAGTACCGTTATACAAGGCACTGGTGATACCTCACCTGGAATACTGTGTGCAGTTCTGGTCTCCTATGTTTAAGAAGGATGAATTCAAACTGGAACAGGTACAGAGAAGGGCTATTAGGATGATCCGAGGAATGGAAAACCTGTCTTATGAAAGGAGACTCAAGAAGCTTGGCTTGTTTAGCCTAACTAAAAGAAGGTTGAGGGGAGATATGATTGCTTTCTATAAATATATCAGAGGGATAAATACCGGAGAGGGAGAGGAATTATTTAAGCTCAGTGGACACAAGAACAAATGGATATAAACTGGTCATTGGGAAGTTTGGACTTGAAATTAGATGAAGGTTTTTAACCATCAGAGGAGTGAAGTTTTGGAATAGCCTTCCAAGGGAAGCAGTGAGGGAAAAAGACCTATCTGGCTTTAGATTAAACTCGATATGTTTATGGAGGAGATGGTATGATGGGATAATGTGATTTTGGTAATTAATTGATCTTTAACTATTCATGGTAAATAGGCCCAATGGTCTGTGATGGGATGTTAAATGGGGTGGGATCTGAGTTACTACAGAAAATTCTTTTCTTGAGTATCTGGCTGGTGAATCTTGCCCATATGCTCAGGATTTAGCTGATCACCATATCTGGGGTCGGGAAGGAATTTTCCTCCAGGGCAGATTGGCAGAGTCCCTGGAGGTTTTTCGCCTTCCTCTGTAGCATGGGGCACGGGTCACTTGCTGGAGGATTCTCTGCTCCTTGAAGTCTTTAAACCATGATTTGAGGACTTCAATAGCTCAGACATAGGTGAGAGGTTTTTCGCAGGAGTGGGTGGGTGAGATTCAGTGGCCTGCGTTGTGCAGGAAGTCAGACGAGATGATCATAATGGTCCCTTCTGACCTTAGTATCTATGAATCTATGAAAGCTAGGAATCTTCCCTTCTCCTTTCAGTGATTACAGTCTTTTGCTTCAGGTCCTCATGGGTCCCAAGGTGCTGAACGGATCTGAAGCATGACATTATAATATATAGAAAACTTTTTTCAGGGTATATTTTATTTACAGATTTCTTAAATAAATGTCATTTCCTCTCCCCTTCACCCTTCAAGGCCTCTCACTTAGGCTTATGATACTAAGTAAGTTTGGCTATAGAGAAAAATGAAAAATAGCACCTATAAAATTTTGAAAAACTCTCTCAAATATTTCTGAAATAGTCTTTCTGTAAAATATGTGGCATGTAGAGAATATATGATGGTTTGGTGTGTTTTAAAGGCTTTACTAAAAGTCATTTGGGATGATCTAAATAGCTCACTTGTGAGTAATGAGACCAATCCAAGTTCATGCCAGTAAAACTGTTATACCACACAACCAAGTATTCTGTATATTCCATATATTTAACAGAAAAACTATTTGGGAAATGTTTGACTTTCAAACATTTTTATAGGTACATTTTTATTTCTTTCACTTATAAATCCATGCTGCCTTTCTACCATGAGTACAATTGTACAGTCCTCAGAGGTGGAGAAAAAAAATTAACTAAGGTTTAGAAAAATCTCAAAATTATTTACAATAGCTTTCTATACTTAATGTAATAAATGTAAGGTCCAATATCTTGTGTTTTACTAGGAGAAGAAACACAAGTCTCATAACTTTAGAATGGGAGAATTATTTCTAGCCGTGTTTGGTTGTTATGAACCTTAAAACTAGATCAGGACTGACTTGATCGGGATAAAGATTTTCGGCCAAATTTTTTTTGGCAGAAAATGCAGATTTGGATCCACCATAACCTTTTTCTGAATTCATGTCCACTTTTTGTCATTGTTATGGTTGAAAAAAACCCCATTAAAAATAAAAAAGCCATTGTTTGTACATTTTTGAAATGGAAACATTTTAATTTTTCCATTTGAAATTTGTCATTTTGAAATTTCCTTCAGTTTTATTTAAAAAGTTTTATTTAAAAAATTGTAAAAGCTTGAAATGAAAATGAAACATTTCATTCAATGAAAAACATTATTTTTCTACATTTTGACTCACCAAAGACAAATTAAAAATATAGTTTCAAATAAACTGAAAATGAACTATTTTCAATTTTTCAGAACTTCCAGCAAACCAAAAAAATCAGTTATTCGCACAGCTCTAGGACTGACTTCTGCCTGTCTTTGTGATCCAGCCAATGTAATTTTGGGGAGCTAAATGGTAGTTTGTTTTTTATGCTCTTCAATTCTTGGCCTTCCTACCGAGACTGCCTACTAGGGTCTCGATTAGTTCTAATTCTAGTGCTGGCGTTTTTTCTTGAATGGAGATATGTCCATTAAGAATCTGACTTAGTTCACACTGTGGGCTGTCAAACAGCTTTTAGATGGTAACATCTTTTAGTTATTATTAACTTATACAAAATTCTAACCTGTGGCCTAAAGCTAAAAGTCTTCCCAACATATTACTAATCCTCCAAGCCTTCTGGCTCACTGTATCCACGCATATTTTATTTATTTATTTTACAAATGAAGAGTCTTAAATGCTGTAAGCTTTACAATCATATTTGCCTGAACAGTTGATCATACATAGTAGAGGCTGTGAATATTGTTTAATTATTAAATCTGGACACATGTTCCAAAGCTTGCAATTTACCGGTATCAAACTCTACACTAGATCCAGGTAACTTATCTCCTAGAAACATTATTTTGTAAATTGGATGAAATTCAGTCCTCTGTGTAGTTCAGTTTGGGCATCTGACAAAGATTAAATTTTAGGGTAGTGCTTGATCTATACATACAAAAAATACCAATATTTCTTTCTGACTGAAACTGTAGAGATAGTTCAGGCAAGTACTCTTACAGTTGTATTAATCTCTTCATAATGGATCTATCAGTAACTGTACATTGTCCCAGAGTCTCTGGTTTTTTTAATGTAAATTGGAGTGCACCAATAGAAATCTCTTTTCTATAATTACAGTGCTCTCCAGCTCATTTTAACAGCCAATGTCTAATCTTGTACACTTCACAATCACAAGAATTTCATGTTTTTATTTACTTACACAGTTTCTTTGGACTGGTACCATAAAACAGCAAAACTTGTGGTTTGTTTTGTTTTTTTTACAACTTTTCTGCAGCCACATCCATATTGTCTTATTTGCTGGATTATTTGGGGTATAATTCAGGATTTATGCACATGGCCTGAGTTACCTGGGTAGTAAACAAAGGATTGAGTAAAAGGACAAAGGGAGAAAAGTAGGGGTCTTCAGAGCAGGAGACTGAGTGGAGGGACATGTACATGGCTGAGTGGAGAGAGAGAGAGCCACAGTGGGAGTTTAAGGGATCTGGGACATATAAAATGGGTACTACCATGTGGAGGTGAGCATTTTAATTACTGTTGCTCAGAAACTGATTTGTCCAATCAGTTCCAAATTAGGGATTTTTACATCACTCTACAAAATGACTGTTCTAAGCAGGAACAATCTGTTTTTGCACTAAAGATGGGCCCAAATCAGAACTCTAATTCTGAGCATCCCCTACATTTTCAGGGGTGAGGATATTGAGAACACAGGGAGAGAATTTGGGGGGCATATTGAGAAAGGAGAGAGAGAAGGGAAATCACATTCTGTCCCAGCACATACAACAGCTGTAAACTGCCAGTGGTGCTAGAACAATTTGTATAGTGGGGGTGCTGAGAGCCATTGAACCAAACTGTAAACCCTGTAAAAGATGGAAACCACTTCAAGCCCGGGGTACAGCAGTAGCAGCCCCAGCACCCCTAGTTCCAACACTTACGTACAGTGCAGAACTAGCACAGAAACAGAGTCACACGGAGAAAGAGGAGGATTTCTAGTTCCCTGCTCTGTACAAAAGAGCTTGATGTTTTACAGACAATTTGGGAAGTCTTTGAGGTGATATTTTGAGGAGCCAGGGCAGGGGAGAGTGTGCTTGCATAGTGTACGACTGAGGGGGCAGGGAAGAAGCAATTGTACAGCCACATAATTCTGCAAGCAAATGCTTTGTTACCCAATAGCCCAGTCTAAACTTACTCTTCACTGCACATAACTCCTGTGGAACCTGTTTGTTGGCATTACAGAGGGGCAGTGCGTTACTGTCCCATGGAGTGGTTGCTCGCTGAGGGATGAATCTGAATTACCTATGTACATTGGTGGGCTCTACAATGAGAGGAAGGTTGGTCCAGTGGTTGAGGTGCTAGCCTGCCATTCAGGAGACTTGAGTTCAGTTTCCAGATCTGTTACTGACTTCCTTTGTGACACTTAGCCTGTCTGTGTCCCCAGTTCCCCATCTGTAAAATAGGAATAATCATACTTCCCTACCTCACAGGTGTGTTAAGAGGATAAATAAATAAAAGTTTGTGAGTAACTCAGATATTAGTGCAAGTATGACCATTAAGAGCATAACATAGCTAGAATGAACTCTTTTCACTCAGGAAAAAGACTTGGCTGTGAATTGTGGATATCTCTGCTATAAAAAACTGCTTCTCAATGTCCACCAATAGTTTACAAAATTATTAAAACGTAATGCTATTTTATATATATATATATATATATATATATATATATATATACACACACACTCAAAGCTACACTCTTACATGCAATATTCTGTTCAGTTCTGGCCACTCCATCTACAAAAGGATATATTAGAAATACAGGAGTTCAAAGATAGGCAACAAAAATTATTAGATACATGAAAAGGCTTCCCAGTGAAAAGAAATTTAAAATAGTGGGCCTATTTAGACTACAGGTGAGATGAGTAAGAGGGAATCTGCAGCATTATACAAAATGAATCCTCTAGAAATGGCAAATTGAGGTCTCCTATTTGCCCTTTCTCATAATGCAGTAACTAGGAGACATTTAATAAAACTGAAAGACAACAAATTCAAAACTGATAAAAAGAAATGCTCTTTCTCACAGTGCATAATTAACCCATGGCAGTTAGTATCTCTGAGGCCAAAAGTTCAATAGGATTCAAAAAGGGGTTGGACATTTAGTTAGATAATGAGAACATTCAGAGTTACATTAGATAGGATAATAACTTTTTTTTAAAGAAAAGTAAATGATACAAACCCTGATGTTTGTGGGCATAAGCCAAGCACTAATTGATGGGGGGGATAAGGAAGAAACTTTCTCTTTGGGCAAGTTATTTCACAATAGTCTACCTTCCTCTTAAGTACCTCATGTGGACACTGTTACTGACAGGATACTGGGCTAGATGGGCCACTGGTCTGATCCAGTATGGCAGTTCCTCTCCTCCTTGTGTAACAATGGGTGGATGGCATAGATATTTCTTTGAAGTGAAGAGAAATTGAAATTTTTACTTTTTATTAATGAAAATGCTAGCTAAATCTCATCCATCTTGGATCACATAGGGGTTCCCTGTAATATATTCTTTCTAGTAGCTATAATGCCAGACTAGAATACATGTAAACATAGACAATTTACTAAATGTCTTCTCCAAAATAGAACCCACGACCATAAAATGGCTATTATGATATAATCCAATTTTTTTCAGGCTATTTTTTTAACATTTACTAATAGCACAACTCTGTTGGTCTTTTAAGTGGACACTTAGGACAGGTTTAATATATTTTTGATGTTTTCTAATATTACAGTTGCTAACTATAAAACAGAATAATATCATTTTTGTCATACTCTTCTCTTAGACGCCAGAGGAATTAGAAGATATATCGGACCTTGAAGAAGACTACGATGCACACAGTCGTACCAGTGTTCAAACTGAAGGGAAAACTGACAGGGTATGTATCAGACTAGTTTAATAAAAATCAGTTTGGAGAAGAAAAAAAAAACCCTAACCTATTGTATTGCTGTTCCTGTGAAGCAATTTTATGTCAGGAAGCGAATCATCAAAATGCCCTCTTAATACATTTCTGAAAATAGGCACGGGACTTTGAACTGAAATATATATGTATTTAAGTGACAAAGACAGACCTGATTAAATTGTAAATATCCTGTGAAGATTTAAACAAGCCAGGCAACTTCTTACATATAAACACATACCTATGTAGAATTCAACTTGCTAAAGTTTAATAATCTTTGAGTTTGCCTAACCAAGGTTCGGTTAACCATGTATCTTGGCATTCAAGTTTTATATGTGCTTTAAGTTTGTGATGCACTCTATCCAAAAAAATGACTTCTATATAGGACAAAAACAGCCCTGCAGCACAAAAAGGACTTGGTTAGAGGCTTAGCTGCGGCAATGTGTGCATAATGGGATTACTTCCTGAGGAAGGAGTAAGTTCTTTGACAACTAATATAATATTATTATAACAGAAATAATAAATAGATCTAGTAAAAATAGTTATGAAACCTTTCCTTAATTTAAAAATGGATTTCACAAGAAAATTTACATTTTCCAGCAGTGTTTTTATTTTTTGTTTTTGATAATCAAAAATATTTAGCCTTTTTATAAACATAAAAAAGTGAAAATTTTGAATGAAACAAAAAACAAAACAAAAATATTGCATTTTCCACAACATTTTAAATACATTGTTTTTGACCAGCTTTAATTATAAATGAATAATTTTTAAAATAAATTCAAAAAATAAACTTTTGGGGCAGCATGCGGTCAAGTCAAGCTCTTAAACATGATAATTAAGGATTAGATTTACTCTCATTCACAAGTAGTCCAACTGTAAGTGTTTTACAATATAGTCATAAAGAGTTAATCATAGAAGTCATACAGATTTACTAGGAATTGTTTGAATTAATCCAGGTATAGTAGATAACTGACTGCAAATCTACCTTTAAAAATTAGAAAACTATTGTTAATCTAGGAAAGTATTTACTAGGCCTGTGGTGAAGAAAGTTAAACTAACACTTTTTAAAAAAGAATTGCAGTGTAATTGGATGTATTTTTTCTTTCTAAGTAGAATACCAGTGCCTAATAAATGGTATCATTTTGCCTAGGTCTCATTGAGAGAACTGGGTAAAGTTGGAGAAAAAGCTTTTCAGGAAAATACGCATGAAAATTTTGGCCAGTTTGTTCAATGTGATTTCACTCCCCTTGAAATATTGATTTTCGTTTTAGTAAAGTTTTAGGATCTTGAACCTTTCTTTTTATTTCTTTATTTCTTTTTTTGGGGGGGGTTGGGGGGGTGAAGCAAGAGAAAACTCATCCCCTTAACACAAATGTTCATAACACTTGAGTTGGCATTCCATCCAGGTAAACCTCCAAGCCATACTTTCTGTCTGGATCTAAAAACCTCTTCACTTTCTGTTTGGTACCAAGGCGCTCGGGAGTGACTTCAGCTCCCATCACCAGGGTCTTCAGCCTCAACAATCTCTGCTTTTTAACTGACCAAGGCTAATTTCAGTTTGATCAAATCCTTTATCAGGGCAGCAGCATGCAATATTATGTAGCCCTTGGCAAATCACTACAAGATGCCCTTCATCTAAATAGTATGGTTTTGCTTGTTTTCTTTTTTTTTTAAAGCAACGCTGCAGGACCAAAATGGCTTAATTCCCCAGGTTCAGTTATACGATCATTATCAATTGATTCTTAAAACATAGTGTGAGAAATGTAACTACTGTTTGAAAGATTATCTCCTACAAAGTTATTACTCAATAAATACAGTTGACAAGTAAGTTATAACAGCTGCCCTTTTCAATCTAAATTATGCCTAGAAATTTTTGCCACACTTCCTCCCTATTACAAGCTAAAAAATCCAATTGTAGCTAAGGAAAGCAAGGTCCTTCTCTAAAATACTATCCACATGTTTTGTCTCTTAACAAAACAAACAAACAAAATACCTCAGACCAGTCCCTGAAGGTCGTAGGCTGACATAAATCTTGACATAAGCATTTTTAAATAAATGTTTAAAAAAGTCTAGTTGTTGTCAATAAGTCACAAATACGAGAAATAGTTGAGGTTTATTGGTTTGGGATACTTTACTGCACTAATACCTGACCGAGTCTAGGTGTGAACTAGGTCTCTTTATAGGGTTAGTCATTAATTTCTGAAAAACTGCCACACTCCTTCCAGCATAACTTTCATTTTTTAAAAACAAATGCCCCAAATAATGCAAAAGTAATCTCTCATGGAGTGGTAATAAATTAAACTTTATACTATAGCGTGGAACAACAAAGACTGTCACAAAAATTGTGTAGTAAGCTTCAGTTATTTTAAATTAAGGGTATGGAGAAAAAAATGTGAACTGAGAGGGGAGAAGACCAGTACATAAAATCTTTTGTTTATTGACTCTCCTTACACATGATGTTTACCTTATAAGAAAGAAGCAACCAAATATTTAATCCTAGCTACAAATCCGAAGGTATGTCTATTGCAGGCTGTGATTGCCACTTGAGTAGACATAGATTAAAGCTAGCTCGGGTCCCAGAGCAGTGAAGCTGCAGCAGCTCACACTCCAGCCCAGGCTAGGCTCGTGAGTAAATTGCCCAGGCGAGCTTTTACAGCTCATGCTAAAGCACGGGCTCCTGTGGTTTCACTACTCTGGGACCCACCCAAGCAACCTAGCCTCAGGTATTTTCTACTCGAGCTGCAATCACATCCCATAACTGCAATATAGACCTACCCAGAGACCATTGGCAAACACTGTATCTCTAACCTGTATCTTTAAAAAACAGGTTTCGGAGTAGCAGCCGTGTTAATCTGTATTCGCAAAAAAGAAAAGAAGGACTTGTGGTACCTTAGAGACTAACAAATTTATTTGAGCATAAGCTTTTGTGAGCTACAGCTCACTTAAAACAGTTTACAGTGCAGTGATTGCGTTATAAGGACTCCAATACATGAGTTCAGAGTAGCTTTTGCTTACTCTTTGATCTCTTTCTGACAGATATTTCCACACTGAGAATTTGTTTTATATGTACGTATTAGTCTCAAAATCAGTTGTCCTTGAGCATAACAGCAGTCCTGACTCGACTTGTGCATTCAAGAGAGCAATGATTTATTTTATGTAAATTCCTCCATGCCAGTCTGTGTGTTTCCACCAGCAAGCAGGCCCCTTTGAAATTACCCTGTCTTATTTCATTTCTCTATTAATCATGTTACATATAATCAATAGGGTAGGAAAAAATCTGCTATACATCAGCCACTGTGACTGAAGCTGCATATTCACTAGCAAACAGTGGACGATGCAGAGTATTCAGAGTAAGCTAGACATTACTACAGTGAAAAGCTCTAATAAGGTCAAAATTGTGTCTTTCGTTTCTCATCCTTGATAGATATGGAAACCTTATAAATGGTATTAGTTATTATTTGTAACTTTCAGAAACCAGGAGGAGAGAGTGGAGTTTAGTGATGAGAGCAGGGGACTGGGAATTGACTTCTGAATTATATTCCTGACTCTGTCACAGACTCGAAATGTGGCCTTTGGAAAGTTATTGTACTCCTCTTTCCCTCAGCTCACCTATCTGTGAAATGAGTGGAGCAATACTTACAGGTTGTTCTGAGGTTTAATTTAACTTGGTAAAGTGTTTTAAGATCTTTGAGAAATTACATAAAATAATAGCCATTAAATGTTTGTAAAAACAATTTTACACCCTTGAATGAAAGACATGGGGCCAGATCCTGAGCTGGTGTAGATTGGTACAGCTTCATTGAAGTCAATGGAACTATGCCAGTCCATTTCACATGAACATCTGGTCCACAAGGCACAAAGTTGTCTTCTTATAGATCTATGGTGATCTGAATGAAAATTCTCAGTGCCTTGCAGTCATTTTTTTGGAAGAAATGCATTCCATCATGATCAGATACTGAGACTAATTATGTCATATATATGACAAAGAGAACACTCATATTTAAGCATCTGTTATGAAGAAGCTAGGGAAGATAAAAGTACCTAATTTAATTTAAAAATTGTGATTTTATTCACATCAAAAATACAATGTTTCAGTGCACACAGAAATCATTTTACAAAAGACTGAAGCAAAAATTATGTTTTCTCTCAGGTAACTCCATGCCCACGCTTAGTCTCACAGAATTTCTTCTACACTGCTTTCTTCTTGAATGCATTCAGATAGGGTGCTCCAGGGTACACCTGTCTCTCTATATGAATTTGTCCTTTGTTTTGTTTGCACAGCCATTGGGAGCCAATGAAAAGTTAACCCATTGTGTGCAAGATTGTGAATGAGAAAATCCATAAACTTTTTATTTGTTAGTTTGTTTCACATGTGAGATCTACATTCAGTGTAAAGAATTGTGCCTATTTGAGGTTTACACATTCTTTTTAAATTAAAGTTTGTATTCATCTTTTAAATTACTATTATGTAACTGTAATAAAGGAAAAATAGACATGCATTTATAAGATTTTCATTCATATAAAAAGCTTAAAAAAATCCAACCTTGATCAGAATTCCATTAAACATTTACCAAATGCAATAGGGATGATGGTGACGACAACAACAAAAAAACATTGTGTAATTCAATGACAAAATCTAAAGGTACTTGCATCACATTTTGACACTCAAAGCAATAGCAACAGTAGAAATCAAATATGTCAACTATTAATATTCAGGTAACAAAGAATTATCTAAAATATGCATTGTTATTTTCATTTAGATGAGCTTTTTTTTTTTGGCCAAACTGTGTTAATAGGAAGATTTTGGTATCTTCATAAGTAAAAAAAAGTCATTAAAAAACCCCCAAAACCTGTCATAAGTTTAATTTTGCCAGAAGCAACACAGAATCTTGAAAGCCTAATGACAAGAATTCAGGGCATAGTGCCAATAACTTTGTTCTGTAATTTTAAGTACGTCTGCTAATAGTGGCTTTAATGTTTAATACAGAGCACAGTAATCCCTGTCAAGAACAATGATTCATCAACAGTATCACATTTCCCTGCATAATTCATATGTTCTCATAATTTCAGTAAAGGAAGGGACTGGAGTAATTGGATGGCTCAGGGCATTAGCAATGTGATATGTAGCCTTTCATCTTGGGGTTTAAAATCTCGCCCAGGCTTGGCGTTTTTAAAGGGTGCTATTATGTGGCAACTGTTCAGTTTCCTGTGCGAAATGAGTTTGGTGACCTCAATCTGATTCTTTGTGGCTGGATACCTGCCTACATCATAAATAGTACAAAAGTTGTCACTTACTGGACTCCATCTTGGTAAGTTCAGCAGTTGAAAGAATGGGCAGTGGTGACATGGAAGCTGAACTAACTTCTCACTCCTGAAGTAAGTCCCCTCCAGGATAGGGTTGAATCACATTAGCAGGGCAGTATAAGAGAGATGATTAAAATTAGATAAATAGAGTGTGCTTAATTAAAAAGTAATGTGTAAAGAGGTGCAAGAATGGAATCAGTAATCAGTGTCATGAATACACAGGGACATGAAGGAGGTTCAAGTTAAAATACTGTGATAGTTACTTATTTTAAACTTTCTGTTATTCTCCTTTTGGTTGTTTTTCTTTCCCCTCCCCTCATCATTTAAACCAAATTTCAGTGGAATATACTCATTAGGGCTGGTCAAAAAAATTCAATTTTAAGTTATTTTATTGAGAAACAGTATTTTGTCAATGATGACATTTTTGCCTTTTTCATTTTCTATGAAATTTCAAAATGAAAAATTTTGATTTTTTTTAAAGTGGGCAAACTCCTACTTTCTCTCCAGTTGTATTCCCTCTACCTCTGCAATGGAAAAAGTGGGGAAAGCTAAAAAGAGACGGGAAAAATACTTCCCCCACCAATTTTTTTAATACTCTAATATTCAGATACTTTTTTACACTCCAGTAATTACCAGCAAAATGAATTCAGAATGTACCAATTTTCACACCATCTTCTGGGATTATCAAAATATTCAGTTTTGTTCCAACACACAAAACACTTTTGAAACAGAGTTTTAAAGGAAATTAACTTATTACATGTTGAGAGAGATTCTGTCAATGTAAAAAGACCCCCAAAAGAGATATTTAAGATGATATTGTAAGAAGCAGAAAACTCAACATGCTTACAAAGGGGAAAGTCCTTCATTATGATGTGACTAAAAATACACAAGAAATGAATACATCACAGCATAAGTCAGACTGAATCTTTCTGGTAACTTCCCTTACTGTTGTATACCCTACTAAAATGGTTCAACTTGCCACATTCCTTGTAATGCTTTCGAAGTGTGGGGCACTACTTCTTTTCCTGCTCTTGCTGCCTCCCACATTAAATGCATCTCACTATGGACATGGAAGCCTGACCACCTGTCTCCTTTGCTGTAGTCTCACTGGATATAATTCTGGAGGAGTTGTGCCTTCTGTGACTTTCATCCTTTCTCTTGAGGCTTCTGCTGCATGCCACATGTCTAAGCATCTGCCTATTCAAGATCACGTTCCTGGAACAGCTGCTCCTGTAGGTGGTGATCCTAACTGCTGCAGACTATCCTGTCCCAAATTAAGGAGTCTGTCAAGTCCCCAGAATTACAGGTAGCAGTCAGTATGTCTCAGGGGTCTGTCCCCTCCCCTTTGGATTGGTCTGTAATGAAAACTATGTTTCATTCCATAGTTTTATTCCACTTTTGGAGGCAAAAGGTCCCCAGGTCTCCTATGACTGCTGTGAGGATTGAGGCAGTGGTGAGGTGGTGCCTTGTTTCCAGTAAAGTAAAATAACCGTTTTACTTTCCAGCTGTTGTTGTTCTCCTGTATGGCCAAGTCTGTGTATAGCTCGAACTCCTCCTTCCACCAGGTCCATTGCTGGGCTAAGATTGTGCCTGCAAAGTCCACCAGGGAGGCTACAGAACAAGTTGCATTGCTCGTGCTGTCAGCTCCTGCACTTAAAAGAACTCAAAGCTCAGATTCTGCCACCATGTTTCATTAGCAAAGAGTGAAGCTACCTGCACGTTACATTGAACAAGGGGAACTTTATTCAAAGCTGTGTGTTGGTTTGTCCATTTTGCTTCCAGCATAACTACCCATGTTCTGTGTTCCCCTAGTGCCCAGTCAATAACCATCCCTCCCCTCTGACTCTAGTTACAACTGATGAAAATACACTCTGTGCTCTTTCTTCCATGAATTCTTGAATCTTCAGATTTCTATGTAGTACCTCTTTGTCAAAAAACCTTATGGCTATACACATACTAGAAACAATAAGACTTTTAATTAAGTGATCGCGGACAGAACTTTTGTTATCTGTTATAATTGCAATCCCTTGCCACACTGTGTACTATGCTCAGAAAAATATTCACTAGAGACTTGCATACAAAACACATATTTGTGTTAGTAACCTTTACCAAATACATACCTGTGATCTAGGCAAGCTGTGGCATATCTGAAAAATATATACTTGAATGCAGCCAAATTTATGGTCATACATCTAGGAAAAAAGATTGTAACTTACAATTAGAGCTGGTTAAAACTTTTTTGCCTAAATATTTGGTTTTACTGAAGTGTTTTGCAGAGATGAACCACTTTCCACAGAATTTTCAACAGAGAGAGAGAGAGACTGACTCTATTGATGAGAGGCTAGGGTACTGGGCTGGGATGTGGGAGATCCTGCTATGCATGATCTAGAATGACCTGGGATGAAAAACTCTGCTCTGAGTCAGGCAGACCAGGGACTTGAATCTCCCACGTCCCAGGGCAGCACCCTAACCACTAAGCTCATTTTCTCAAATGAGAAAACATTTGAAAGGTTTGGGTTTTTTTCCACTGAGGAGTGAAAACAAATTGTGAAACTCAAAAGTTGCCACAAAATGGAATTGCTGTCCTCTGGTCTGCACAAATTAAATTACAGATTACACGCTGTGTCCTGAAAAGCAATGGTTTTGGAAAGTAGTCATACAATGTGTGAATCTGTGACAACAAAATGATCTGAAACTTAAAGATGGTCAGGTTCAATGAAAGCCTAGTTTTATTTGACATATGCCAGTTTGCCCATCCCTAGTATTATGACTAACGAGGTGGATAACAATAAGGCTAAACCTCTCAGAAGTCAGCAGATAATACCCTCTTTGAAGTTACCCAAATACCACGGAAAAACAGGCTAACCAATATATTTAACTGAGTTTTATTTTAAAAAATATTTTCTTTTGTAAAAGAACCAAAATATGAGGAAGATGGTTCCCCATCACCACCCTCAACTTCCTAACACCATTATCTTTTTACTGTAGTGAAGAAGTTTGCAACTATTTGTGCTTGTTATGGAAGTAATAAAAACTTGCTTTCATTTGTTGGACAAAATAAACCTGCACTTACATCTCAGCAGATTTTCAATTTAAATAATTATTTCACATTTACCTTTACATTGTCTATCTCGATGCAGAACCACACCACACTTAAATAGCTGTGGATGTAATTTTGGATTTGTTGCTACGTATGTTTTCAGTGCAATATCAGAGAGCTTAAAGAAAAATCAAGGTCAGCGGATCAGCATTTTATGATTTTCCTTGGTCATTTTGTTCCAGTGAATAAATTGTCATATTCCACTTGGAAAACGTTACTCTGAATGCACAAGCAAAACATCATACCTCATGGTTCTCCTATTAAAATCTCCTCTTTTTTATGGTTGCCAAACATGGCTCTCCATTCCTAGACTCAAACATTATTAAAACTGTGGGCTGGGAGTGTTAGACCTCTCCATCAGCTGATAGAAGATAAGAAATATGATAGTTACATATTTGCTATGTCAAATGGACAGTACTCTCCTGCTTTTGATCCCTTTTCCCTCTTTACCCCTTGCTCTCCTTCCTTTCCATTTAATTTCTTGCATTATTTTCAGCTAGTAGAGCTCCCCAGTCACAAACAAACATCAAGTTCCTCAGTTTCAAAGATCTTATCATGATTTTGATCTGCCTGTATGTTTGGTCAGTTTCATACTTTTTTACATTTTAAAACAAACATTGAAAATACTACATAAAATTGTCAGTTACACTTCCTAATTTGGTGCCTGTAATTACACCATGGATATGCTTTATGAAACCTATAATTGCTAGTAATTCATATAACTAGGAAAATTAACTGTGTGACAGAGTTATCACAATGTAAATAAAATCTACTTCATGTATGTGGATTCAAAAAATACATGAATTACTTATAAAACTAAAAAGATAATATAAGTAATGCAGTCACCTTCTTAACCTTCCAATTATATGAATTAGTGGTAATTTGTTAAAAACAAGAATAACAAGAATTATATTGTAATTGCAGTGAAGCCACAGTTTTGTAATAACTGTCACCATATTAGAAGATAGATCCATTACTTAAATGTGAGTGACTATGCAATAGCTACACCACATCATTTGCTTTGAGAGAAGGGAAGGTTAGTAGTGGGATGAAAGGGATCTATGAGCTCAGAACCATGGAGGCCAAAGTTCTGCAAGGATTCTTGGACCTCAGGGTATCTGTGTAGAGTGCCCTTCCTGCTGCTTGCTTTCCAGTAATACCTCCAGGACAATATTCTTTTCTTTTAATTATTTTTTATAATAGTCTAAGAACCACTTGTTTTTTTAACCTATAATGATATCGAGTTAGATCCTGGGCTGCAGCTGAAGGAGTGCTCGGTACAGTTTAGGAAAGTGATGCAAAATTAGCTTTAAACCTGTCTTTTGTATCCACAAGCTTTCGGTCATCCTGGCATTAGTCCAGTCACCTAAAGGCTGCTCCAGTTATGCTGACTTCTAATGGTTCTGAGAAACCTTTATGGCAGCCAGGGATCATAACAGGACCAGGCTGGATATGCCCCTCTGTACTGGTCACAGGCACGGGAGGGAACATGGAGGCATCTATGGTGTGTCTCATCTACCCTTTTAATAGCTGAATTCATGCTTAAATGTGCTTTGTGCCAGTGGAGCAATGCAAAATGGCCTGCATGCACCAGAGTGTCCAACTCATTGATTTGAGTTTTGGCTGGCTGTGATAAGAGAATTTCAGGGTAATTTTTTTCAAGAATCTGATTCCTATGCAAAAACCTTACCCGGAAATAATGTAAAAGAAGTTATTTTGTAATGGGTTTGGCATGCAGGCATCCAACACACCATTTTGGTAATGATGTTCTCAGTATGCATGGGACTATTTGGTCCTTCACTGTTTTCAGCTGATTCAGTACAAAAATCATTCACATCAAGGCCAGCCAGCCTGCAGAAGTCATATTGTTCTCTTTAAAATCAGTGTTTGAGTTACTTTAATCCTGAAGGGAAGGATAACTCATACAACTGTCTTTCCTTATCTTGGAATGGTATTTATACCTGATAAACAAGCATACTGTATCCAATGACTGGAGTATTTTCCGTTGTGGCTGTGATAATGTAGACCTGGCTTGATGGCCTGAGTCCATAAACTTATAAAACAATTAAGAAACCAAAGTGCTATAAGTGAGAGCATGGTGAGAGTACCACTTCCCCATCTTTTGGAGATAATCTAATTTCTGATCTGAATATGGTATTTTAAAAATGATTTCTAGTTGACACTTTGATAATCAATTTATCATTTAAAATACTGGCTCAATTGACAGTACAGAAATTTTTGTTTTGACTTGTAGTTAAGAGTTTCCAATTGTATAGAATAGACATCAGGGAGAATCCCTGAGAGGTCAAGAAGTCTAATGCCTGGCTACCTTATATGATTTATGAGCAGCAAGGATCTATGCTAGTGAGAAAGACCGATAATAGCTGCCTTCTATATCTATTGCCAGTTTGGGATGTAAGCGTCTGAGTCATTGGCTTTAAAACTAAGGAATTCTCTAAATGTCCGCATCCATGGAATCTATTTTGTACTGAATTCAATTTTATTACTGAAGTTGGATAACACTTACTGAAATTGGATAGAATAACCAGAACTCAAGATTGGAGGAAGCATGCTTTCTGTTCCAGCTAAACTAATCTGCACAATTTTAAATAATTTACTCAACATAGCTGTAGATTTCTTTTCAGCTTACTGGTGACTGAACCATGTCTGCATTTGTGTTTCCTTCATTCTGACAGCAGTAGTTAAAATTATTCCTATTTAGTTGATGTAAGTTGTCCTACATTTTCTGATGGAAATGAAATACAGTATTTTCCGATAAGGAACAAAAAATCACTTGGTGATGAAAAACCCATAGCAGTTTATGAATTTTTCTGGTACTACAAACTTCAGATCTTGCAGCAAATATTCATCATTTATCAGATTAATGGCTTTTTAATTAAAATGTATTTTGAATAATATGAGTGGGGAGCACATTTTTGATATTTTTGTGAGTCCCCCATAATAAGGTAACTTTTCAGTTTACATATTTTTTAACAAATTCCATAGATGTTAATTTTCAGGTGACACTGGACACATCTGGAATGATTGCATTGGCTTGAAAACCCAGGGGAAGAGTGGCGGGAATAGCACAGTGCCACTACTTCCCCCTCCTTCTGGAGCTGGGAAGTGGATGGGTCCTTGGCTTTACCTGTTCCTAATGCTCCAGCAAATATTGCTGAGTCACCAGGGCAGGGGAGGTAATCTACTTCTGATACAGACTCATGGTAGGTTACTATCCCTATGAAGCAAGGTGGAACCTGGGGTCACATTGTGACTCTGAGTTACAGTCAGTTCCCTGCTGTGCTCCTGGGCCAGTTCAATTACATGCTGAATGTTACTTGGGGCAGATTGCTAACTGACAATCTTGCTCATAAAGCGGGGCTAGCCCTTAAAAGCTTCTAACTGCCAGCACTCTACATTACCAGGAGATATTAAAAATGAAATCAATCAAATCAAGATCTATTTTAATGAAACAATTATAGGAGTGGCAGTCTTTCTCTCACAGGATGTGTGAATAGCAGTTATATTGGGCAGTTCAAGCAATCTAAGAATCTCTTTTCCAGAGAATTCTCTAAAAGGAGTTTACGCTATATTTCTGGGTGTGGTGATGACTGCAGGACATACATTAATATCCCTTTAGGAACAAAAGAAACCTTTAAAGATTTAAGTCACCATTTAAATATATAAAATGCTCAGAATTTTCCATACTGTAAAAGTTAAATACAGGAACATGTGGAATCAACATAGATCCCTTGTTTCAGAGTAGCAGCCATGTTAGTCTGTATTCGCAAAAAGAAAAGGAGTACTTGTGGCACCTTAGAGACTAACAAATTTATTAGAGCATAAGCTTTCGTGAGCTACAGCTCACTTCATCGGATGCATTTGGTGGAAAAAACAGAGGAGAGATTTATATACACACACACAGAGAACATGAAACAATGGGTTTATCATACACACTGTAAGGAGAGTGATCACTTAAGATAAGCCATCACCAACAGCGGGGGGGGAAAGGAGGAAAACCTTTCATGGTGACAAGCAGGTAGGCTAATTCCAGCAGTTAACAAGAATATCAGAGGAACAGTGGGGGGTGGGGTGGGAGGGAGAAATACCATGGGGAAATAGTTTTACTTTGTGTAATGACTCATCCATTCCCAGTCTCTATTCAAGCCTAAGTTAATTGTATCCAGTTTGCAAATTAATTCCAATTCAGCAGTCTCTCGTTGGAGTCTGTTTTTGAAGCTTTTTTGTTGAAGTATAGCCACTCTTAGGTCTGTGATCGAGTGACCAGAGAGATTGAAGTGTTCTCCAACTGGTTTTTGAATGTTATAATTCTTGACGTCTGATTTGTGTCCATTCATTCTTTTACGTAGAGACTGTCCAGTTTGGCCAATGTACATGGCAGAGGGGCATTGCTGGCACATGATGGCATATATCACATTGGTAGATGCGCAGGTGAACGAGCCTCTGATAGTGTGGCTGATGTGATTAGGCCCTATGATGGTATCCCCTGAATAGATATGTGGACAGAGTTGGCAACGGGCTTTGTTACAAGGATAGGTTCCTGGGTTAGTGGTTCTGTTGTGTGGTGTGTGGTTGCTGATGAGTATTTGCTTCAGATTGGGGGGCTGTCTGTAAGCAAGGACTGGTCTGTCTCCCAAGATCTGAGAGAGCGATGGCTCGTCCTTCAGGTAGGTTGTAGATCCTTGATGATGCGTTGGAGAGGTTTTAGTTGGGGGCTGAAGGTGATGGCTAGTGGCGTTCTGTTGTTTTCTTTGTTGGGCCTGTCCTGTAGTAGGTGACTTCTGGGTACTCTTCTGGCTCTGTCAATCTGTTTCTTCACTTCAGCAGGTGGGTATTGTAGTTGTAGGAATACATTATAGAGATCTTGTAGGTGTTTGTCTCTGTCTGAGGGGTTGGAGCAAATGCGGTTATATTGTAGCGCTTGGCTGTAGACAATGGATCGAGTGGTATGATCTGGATGAAAGCTAGAGGCATGTAGGTAGGAATAGCGGTCAGTAGGTTTCCGATATAGGGTGGTGTTTATGTGACCATCCGATGAAGTGAGCTGTAGCTCAAGAAAGCTTATGCTCTAATAAATTTGTTAGTCTCTAAGGTGCCACAAGTACTCCTTTTCTTTTTGCGAATACAGACTAACACGGCTGCTACTCTGAAACCTGTGATTATGCAAGGCACTGAATTTAGCCGTATAGAGTGGAAATCTGTCAACTTCATGAAAAAACTCGCACAGATACAGACAGACATCATCTTCCTCTCCAAATGCAAACAGATGGACATCATACCGAAAGGACTGAAGGTAAAAAATCCATTACAATCTACATACCACACAGACTATGCTGACAGCTTGTGCCACACACTCTCAAGGAAACTGCGGAACCACCTGATCAACATCCTCTACAGCAAACAGGGAAAGATTAAGAATGAGCTCTCAAAACTGGATACTCTCATAAAGAACCAACCTTCCACACAAACTTCCTCGTGGCTGGACTTTACAAAAACTAGACAAGCCATTTACAAAACACACTTTGATTCTCTACAAAAGAAAAAGGACACTAAGCTATCTAAACTACTATATGCCACAAGGGGCCACAACAATGGTTCCTGTAACCCACCCAGCAATATTGTTAATCTATCCAACTATACTCTTAGCCCAGCGGAAGAATCTGTCCTATCTCGGGGCCTCTCCTTTTGCCCCTCCACCCCCACGAACATGATACAGTTCTGTGGTGACCTAGAATCCTATTTTCGACGTCTCAGACTCAAGGAATATTTCCAACACACCTCTGACCAACATATTAACCCACAGAGACCTTCCTGCCAACACTACAAAAAGAAGGATTCTGGGTGGACTCCTCCTGAAGGTCGAAACAGCAGCCTGGATTTCTACATAGACTGCTTCCGCCGACGTGCACGAGCTGAAATTGTGGAAAAGCAGCATCGCTTACCCCATAACCTCAGCCATGCAGAACACAGTGCCATCCACAGCCTCAGAAACAACTCTGACATCATAATCAAAAAGGCTGACAAAGGAGGTGCTGTCGTCATCATGAATAGGTCGGAGTATGAACAAGAGGCTACTAGGCAGCTCTCCAACACCACTTTCTACAAGCCATTACCCTCTGATCCCACTGAGAGTTACCAAAAGAAACTACAGCATTTGCTCAAGAAACTCCCTGAAAAAGCACAAGAACAAATCCGCACAGACACACCCCTGGAGCCAGGACCTGGGGTATTCTTCATCATCTGGACCCATGGAAAAGAAGCTCTTGAGGAATTCCACCATGATTTCAACAGTTTCCATCCCACCATCAACCTCAGCCTGGACCAGTCCACACAAGAGAACCACTTCCTGGACACTACGGTGCTAATAAGCGATGGTCACATAAACACCACCCTATATCGGAAACCTACTGACCGCTATTCCTACCTACATGCCTCTAGCTTTCATCCAGATCATACCACTCGATCCATTGTCTACAACCAAGCGCTACGATATAACTGCATTTGCTCCAACCCCTCAGACAGAGATAAACACCTACAAGATCTCTATCATGCATTCCTACAACTACAATACCCACCTGCTGAAGTGAAGAAACAGATTGACAGAGCCAGAAGAGTACCCAGAAGTCACCTACTACAGGACAGGCCCAACAAAGAAAAGAACAGAACGCCACTAGCCATCACCTTCAGCCCCCAACTAAAACCTCTCCAACGCATCATCAAGGATCTACAACCTATCCTGAAGGACGAGCCATCGCTCTCTCAGATCTTGGGAGACAGACCAGTCCTTGCTTACAGACAGCCCCCCAATCTGAAGCAAATACTCACCAGCAACCACACACCACACAACAGAACCACTAACCCAGGAACCTATCCTTGCAACAAAGCCCGTTGCCAACTCTGTCCACATATCTATTCAGGGGATTCCATCATAGGGCCTAATCACATCAGCCACACTATCAGAGGCTCGTTCACCTGCGCATCTACCAATGTGATATATGCCATCATGTGCCAGCAATGCCCCTCTGCCATGTACATTGGCCAAACTGGACAGTCTCTACGTAAAAGAATGAATGGACACAAATCAGACGTCAAGAATTATAACATTCAAAAACCAGTTGGAGAACACTTCAATCTCTCTGGTCACTCGATCACAGACCTAAGAGTGGCTATACTTCAACAAAAAAGCTTCAAAAACAGACTCCAACGAGAGACTGCTGAATTGGAATTAATTTGCAAACTGGATACAATTAACTTAGGCTTGAATAGAGACTGGGAATGGATGAGTCATTACACAAAGTAAAACTATTTCCCCATGGTATTTCTCCCTCCCACCCCACCCCCCACTGTTCCTCTGATATTCTTGTTAACTGCTGGAATTAGCCTACCTGCTTGTCACCATGAAAGGTTTTCCTCCTTCCCCCCCCCTGCTGTTGGTGATGGCTTATCTTAAGTGATCACTCTCCTTACAGTGTGTATGATAAACCCATTGTTTCATGTTCTCTGTGTGTGTGTATATAAATCTCTCCTCTGTTTTTTCCACCAAATGCATCCGATGAAGTGAGCTGTAGCTCACGAAAGCTTATACTCTAATAAATTTGTTAGTCTCTAAGGTGCCACAAGTACTCCTTTCCTTCATAGATCCCTTGTGTTCAGACTCAATGGCCCAGATATAAAAACATACCCCAACACCTTCCCCATCCAACAAGATAAACCCTACTGGACTAAAACTGCTACTTGGGTTCCCTCACAACATTTAGCCCACTTTTCTGTTTTCAAATTGTCAGCACACAGTAATTTGTACATATTTATTCTCAATTTGTATCTGATTAAATGCTTTGTCTGGAACACTTCTAGCCAATAGATTTAGGGTTGCCAACACTCCAGATTTGACCAGGAGTCTCCAGGAATTAAATATTAATCTTTAATTAAAGATTATGTCATGTGATGAAATCTCCAGGAACATATCCAACAAAAATTGGCAACCCTAAATGGATTGTTTGTGAACTACTCACTCTGGCCCCTATCCTGCAATCAAGTATATGATGGTTATTCCTGTGCCCAGCCAGAGCCCCAAGACTGTTCATTTGAGTATGCAATATTTATGATTTGCTGCTCAAGGCATTAATCTGGTTACCTAAATCACATGCTAATGTCTGGTTTTTTTTAAATCCTGATCGGATATTTTTTCTAAATAGGATAAGGGCCTAAACAAATGATTGGATCTCAGTTCTTAAGATGAAGGTGGGGGAGCATTTTAGGGAGAGAGAGAAATGGCAGGTGGCAAGCCAGTGTGGAGAATTCTAGAACATTTAAACCTTTTCTTTTACTCTTTTCAACAAGAAAGAGGATTACATTTTGCTGTGTATATGTATCCCTTATTTTAACAGGCAGGACTCCTTCTGATTTCGGAAGAAAGACATATAAGTCATATTCACTATCGGCTTTTTATCCATTTTTTCTCCTGTCACATTCACATTCAGTAATTGCATTTGTGTGTACTTGCACAATCCTAATTGCACGTAGGCGCAGTCAGCTCTCTTTGTGTATTTTTTTATTTGATTGTCTCAATGCCTAAGCTCTCTAGCTACAGAGGTAACATGGGCAACTGCATCCGATGAAGTGAACTGTAGCTCACGAAAGCTTATGCTCAAATAAATTTGTTAGTCTCTAAGCTGCCACAAGAACTCTTTTTCTTTTTGCAAATACAGACTAACACAGCTGCTACTCTGAAAAATGGGCAACTGTGGTATATTTTCCATCTCTCATACAACATTATTTCATATAAGAATTTTGTGACATTCTGAGGGGATTTGACAGTTGCCCTGAGGTTCATCAGCAGCGATGACTCTAATACTAGCCAGTGCATTCCACTGATCTTTCTATTGGAGAAAAATGTGAACTCTCTGCATGGTATGATCAGGCAAATGATAACAAAAGTCTAGAAGTTCCCTTAAAAGTGCTGTGTGTTGCCTCAGATGAATATATACTCCAGGACATTATACTTCTGACTTTTTTTTGTTCATGGACCCAGGATTTAAAGATGCCATTGCCTCTTATCTCCTCAGGCAGATAGAGACATTAACAAATGGGAGCATAAGCTTATCGGCTTGGTGGCTGTGTGAATTTGCAGGGGCCTGATCCAAATCTGCTACTATAATTCTCTCGGAGCAGGATGTGGCAGATCAGATTGTGGAGAGTGTTCCTTCTGGAGGACTTTGGGCTTGTCCTCATTATCTCTAAGCTCCAAGTGGATTCATCCAGTGTTAGGACCACAAAGAGAATGGATGAGATAGAGTATGAGTATTGGTCTCAATAGTAGGCAAGTGGTACTAGGGCGAGGCAGCATGTCATAATTATTTCTCTTTACCCACTGCTTTGTTGTTATTGGGCTTGATTATGTTACAATTTTTTTCATCTGCATCTCTGTATGCATATATAATCAACAAAAGGAGTGGGTGGGAGAATCTCCATTTTCCGATTAATTTCTTCATCCTTCATTTCTTTTGCTGCATGTGGAAAATTGCTTTGTATTCCCTTGAGCCTCTGTACTTTGCTGTGGAAAAGACCAATATACTTGCCTAAGTTACTAGACCACAATGGGACTGAAGCTAAGCAAAAAAGAGCTCCTGGAGCAACTAGCAGCTATGACTTCCGCTCTCTGTGATGATGATACTTTTCTGCCGCTGCTCTAAGTTTCTGAGGGAACCTTGTAATATGGTTTGTGGCTTCTGGTTAGTGTATGTAGCAATGTATGACAAGGATGATAATGCTGTGGTTTCTGCTTTTCTTGCTACTTGCAGGGCTCTAGATTTGAGGTGCTGGGCCTTGCTTTGTATAAAAGGATGTCCCCACATCTTTCAAAAACTAAGTATGGAAACGAAGCTTACAAGAGCAAAAATAGTTAATTTGGTCAGATGAATATTCCTGATGTGTCTTGTCATTGCTTGACTTCAGGGCACAGTACATACATACAGTAGCATGTGCACACATTCTCTCTCAGGGAGAAGAAATTCTGGTGGCAGAACCAGTTAAAGGGGGGGGGGGAATTGAATAGTAGAGCTTCCTCCTACTCAGTTTTACAGGGCCCTGTCCAGCTTTGAACCACAAATAGCTTTCAAAATAGCTGCAAGTGCATTTCTGGATTGAATACAATCATAGATATATATTAGGACGCCCTACCAAATTCACGGTCCATTTTGGTTAATGTCATGGTCATAGGACTTAAAAAATTGTAAATTTCATGATTTCAGCTATTTAAATCTTAAATTTCACAGTGTTGTAGTTGTAGGGATCCTGACCCAAAAAGGAGTTGGGGCAGGGAGTCACAAGGTTATAGGGTGGGTGGTTTGCAGTACTGCTACCCTTTCTTCTGCGCTGCTGCTGGCGGCAGCTCTGCCTTCAGAGCTGGGCAGGTGGAGAGCGATGTCTGCTGGCTGGAAGCTCAGTTCCGAAGGCAGAGCCACCACCAGCAATAGTGCAGCAATAAGAATGGCATGGGATGGTATTGCCACCTTTGCTTCTGGGCTGCTGCCTGCAGAGCTGGGCCCTCAGTCAGAAGTTGCAACTCTCTGGCTGTCTAGCTCTGAAGGCAGCATCAAGGGTGGCATGGGATGGTATTGCCACAGTTACTTCTGTGCTGCTGCTGGCAGGGCACTGCCTTCAGATTTGGGTGCTTGGCCAATAGCCAACGCTCTCTGGTCATCCATCTCTGAAGGCACCACAGAAGTAAGGGTGGCAATACCGTGACCGCCCCCCAAAATAACTTTGCGACCCCCCCCCGCAACTCCCTTTTGGGTCAGGAACCCCAATTTGAGAAACACTGGTCTCTTTGCCCCCCTTCCACTCCTCCTCCCCCGTGAAATCTGTATAATATAAGGTAAAAGCACAGAAAAGACCAGATTTTATGGGGGAAGGCCAGATTTCATGATCCGTAACATGTTTTTCATGGCTGTGAATTTGACAGGGCCCTATATGTTAGTATTCAGGATGCTTTTGTGTTTGAATATTCTGATGAAGAAAAAATCATTTGCATAAAAGTTTGCAGAAAAAATGAGTAAAAAGGGCCACAAACTATGGCAAAGCAGAATAATGGGCTTTATTTACAAGAATGATTAGCAATTTGTTTCTGCATTCATCCAGATCACCTTCATATTCAAGAAGAAATCAGCATCTTCAGAGTTCTGCATATGTGGGTTTGATCGTTTTTTTTTTTACTATTATTCTCATAGGTACAATAATTAATATTTTAGTCCTTTTAGATGTAGCTTGCACTCAGAGTTTTGTTATTTGAGCTGATTGGAGATTCTGATATGCTTCTCATCATGAATTTCTTAATGGAGATGAGAACTGACCATAGAATGGAGGTTGACTTTTCCCATTGTTAGAATCCCTGCAGAAACGTTCCAAAGACAATTGATGAATACCATTAAAAAGTAAGAGGTGTCATCTTTGGTTAGAAGGTGAGTATTGTAGATGGACTTGAACTTCAAAGCATGAATTTGATCTGGATCTACTCAAAATTCAGGAGTATTACATTTCAGAATTTCATTACATATTGTTCTAGAGATAAGGCCCAGTTATGAAATTGAAAGGTGTTCAGATTGGAGGTGTTGGTTCGGGCCCATGTATATTTAAAACATATATTTAGTAATGTCCAGTGATTTTACCAAAAAGAAATTACTCTTAGAAACAGACAGGCATTTTGCAAATCAAATTATCTTATGTTTCAGGCTAAGATGACTCAACTGCCAGAGGCTGAAAAAGAAAAGATAGCTGAGCAAGTGGCTGACTTCAAGAAAGTCAAAAGTAAGCTTGATGCAGAGATTGAAATATGGGATGATACCAGCAATGACATCATAGTTTTGGCTAAGAGGATGTGTGTGATTATGATGGAGATGACAGACTTCACAAGGTAATTATGTGGAAAATGATCTTCAATATTTATAAGTGTTAGGGGCAGTTGTCACATTGGTAAAATGAGAAATACTAAGAGTTTACAATGGCAGGTGACAAAATCTTTGTAAAACTGATTGGCAAAGCTAATATAATTGAGGTTTAAAGAATTAGATGTGAAAAGCTGAAACACCAGAAGGGATCTTCAAAGTTTTGCACTCTATTTATCCTTGAAAGAAAAAACATGATGCCTATCTCTGTCCTCATTTTGATTTATTTTTTTCCCACATTTTGCTCAGGGATGTTGATCCAGTTGATCCTCTTAGCATTTTAACTTCTTTTCTTTCTTGCTTTCTTTCAGTGAAAGGAATAAACTGACCTAAAGTAATTTAAGTTCTCTAGTCTTTTGCAAAGTGTACCATAGGATGCTGTCAAACATACAGTACACAGCAGACATGCATACAACATGTACTGTACATTGCAAATGACAAGCAAGTAGACACTTGGACTGATACATATCTAACTTCACATTTCTTTTGATTACTTATGTTGAGTTACCGTACCTCTTTGCAGTATATGTTATGCTGTATTATATAGTATAAAAACATTCTGCCGTACTGCAGATAGTTTTAAAGGTAGGCATTTCTCTCTGGTGGTGTTAGTAACTGGTCACACTACTACATGAAACAGTCTCTGTTTTAGAAATCTATTCTGTCTTGCATTGACTATATGTATAGTAACGCTCATAAGGCACCATGATATCAAGGGGATATCAATTGTTTATTATGTTTCAGAGTAGCAGCCATGTTAGTCTGCATTCACAAAAAGAAAAGGAGTACTTGTGGCACCTTAGAGACTAACGAATTTGTTAGTCTCTAAGGTACAACAAGTACTCCTTTTCTTTTTGTTTATTATATGTGTTTATTAATAAAATACTTGTGGATATGCCAAATGTTCCACCATTTGTCCTGGGAACTTCCTGACCTATATGGGGTGAATACCATCAGAAACCAATGGGTTCCTTTAAAAAAAGACAATCCTTTCCTGTAAGGCAAGGGGAAAATTTAAGGCACAAGGGGCTAGATCCTTACCTGATGTAACTTGATTTAGTTTCATTGGGGTCAGCAAAGCTGAACCAATTTACACCACCTGAGGATCTGGCCCCAAGCTTGTTCCTGTGGAAAGACAGTTTCTATATTTCCTCATGCCAGCACTTCTCAAATTCTTCATAATTTGGAATTCCTGAAACCCAATGCTTTTTAACTTTATTTTATGAGCATATGTTGCATAATGATATATTACACTTCTATAAAATAAAAAGATGTACTGTAAAGATGGAGATGTGCCCATACACTTTCACAATTAAAAACACTCATTCTGCATCTCTCTCACCAAAATACATGAATTAACGGATTTAGAAATAGGCTCCATTAATCTTGACTAATCTATTCCCAGTTTCTCTGTGTGGCTCTCATTGATTTCAGTGTGAGCCACACTTGCATGTCCAACATCATCAGATTTTGCTCTTCTTGTACTTATTCCCATAAAAACCACTACCACTGAAAATGGGTTGGAGCATAAAACTCAGAAAGATAACATTAAAATCTGAAAGGATGGCAGTCCAGTAACTGGAAACAAAATTTTTAGTGGAAAAAATAATTTTTTTTTACTTACAGGCCCTACAACTACAGCACTGGATCAAAAATCACTTGTATTCCAGAAACTCTCAGAAATACTAAGAAACATGCTACACCCCACAATGCACCTCATATATCCAAAAAGGTCTGAGCAAAAGCAAACAAATTAATCGCAATTTAGGTATTTGCAGTTATTGAGCCAGATCCCCTACCATCTGGCTCATATGCCCCGCTCTGCCGGTGCAAAGTAACTGGAAATCAAGCTTATACAGCTACTTAGGGATTCCCTTTGCATAAGAGGTTCGTCAGTAGGTTTGTGTGTGTGTGTGTTCTTTCAGTGTTCTGTTCAGCTCTGCACAGATAGCTAGCTTAGCAGACCTTGATAGTACCACTCAGTGTGGTTAAGTGCTGGAAGCTGGAAGGCTGTTGCCTCGGTAATGCTCTTTAGGCTGCTCGGGGCTTCTGCTCTTGGACTGCCAATGTTGTTAGTAGATAGTGCAGCATGTTAATTCAGCAGGCCTGGATGCTACTCATAAAGAAAGACCACTGGCATGGTTTGGTGACAAAGGTACTTTGCCAGGTTTATTGCCTCCGAGGCACAGTCCTAGCACCCTAGCTCCATGGTTACAGGTATGCTAGCACGAGTGCCCCGTGGCAAGGAGTGGCTCAGTGAGCAGTGGTAGTTTTTGGCCACACAAAGGGCTAAGGCGGGGTATCCCAACCTCTATAGACTGAGTCAAACAACTGGAATACACAACTTATACACTACCTTATATATTTCATGACATCTTTGTTACCTCCCTTTGCACCTGATAACTTGGGCAAAACATTCCTGTTAATTATTTTGTCAAATCATCTTATCTTGTACTAGATTGGGATGTATATTCTACTTGCTGGAATATATTTATGTAAATATTTAGTGCCTAGTACATTAGCAACAAATTTGCCATGTTCATATACTGGTCAGTGAACTTGTAAGCATTTGCTTTAATACATGGCATGATTTTGGTTTATAGCCTTTGGTTCAGGCCTCAAATTTTGCACCAGGCCCAGTGCTCTGGGAGTTCTCCCTTTCCCTTTCCCTTTCCCTTTCCTTCTCCCTCTCACTGTCTCTCTCCACAATATGCATCTTAGGTAACTCAGAGCTGACATACACCTGGCACTGAGTGTGGGACATTGCCAGAGGGAAGGAGCTGTGGCCTTAACACTGCTACACTGAATCTGTCCTTTGCTCTCAGAACAATGCCTTGAGACCATAGATAGTTGGGCACAACTTAGAGCAAGAGCTCTAGTACAGCTGAAGATCTGGCCCATAGTGTGTAGACTGTGCAGATGTTACTAAACTGCAGTTCTTAGTAGATATATGTTTTTTCTTTAGTCTTTTACTCTTAGATTATAGTTGAAGAGATGCATGTGGTTATTCAGTTTGATTCCCGGTCTTGTGCAGAATGTTTTCCAGTATTATTTCATTTTTTTCTTATTAACCTGCATTTGAACACTTCCAGTAATAGTGCCCCTCTTTTGTAGTCAATACCTTTTGATTTGTTCTTAAAAGTTGCAGATTTACAGTCCCAGAAAGTGCAATCCTGTAGGTATGCAAAGAATAAGTGGACTCATTGTTGAAGGAAGTGTAGATCTATCCCTTTATGCTACCACTTGTGATTTCAGAGATGGCAAAGAGCAAATATATAGTGCTGAGGGACACCAATGGCTTTTCCTCTACCCACCACATGAAAATCTGATGGTAGAAACTACTATAATCAAGTCATGCACTGGCTGGACTCATGGTTTGGTACCCCCAGCCTGTGATTTCAAACAGTTGGACTTGGAAGGAATAAAAGATTCAGACGTCCTATTTGGTTAATCAGAAATTACTCAGATAAATTGTGAATTTGCTTGTCTGCCCAGTTGGTGTCTAAGCTGGTTTCTGTTTTCCTTCAAATGTGTTACTTTGAACTAATTTTTATTTAATCTCATTGAATGCATCACAGCCTTAGTCTCTGAAGGTCACACTGCAGTATCAGTTTATCCTAGTGTGTATGTGTTATCTTTCACATTTTTATAACAATAATACATTTAACTAAAACAAAGTCATTGTTGACCTCAAAACATTCATGACTCAGGCAAAACTCTCAATTAAATCAATTAATTATGTCTGCATAAATAGTTGATATTTTTGTCTCAAGATTTTAACAAAATCTTTTAGTCCTGATTCTTGTTTCTGCAAAACATCATTTTAAACCATTCCTACCTAGCGGTAATTCAATTAAAGATCATTTCCTGCTCATGGTCTGTAGCTAGGTGTTACTCCATAGTACGGTAATTTTATGTAAGATATATTTTTCCTATGTTGCTGAAACTTTTTATATGATACACCATCTATTGACTTATTGAAACCCAAGTATAACTAATATGAGTACTACCTACCCTGAGTACTACCTATCAACTGGGCAATTCTGTCATAGAAAACTATTATATATGATTAACATAAAAATATCTGCTCAAGGGTGGAAAGACACAGCTGAACATTTGCAGCAGCTGGTATTGGTGCTAACAGGTGATTTCTGTACTACATACATGGATATTAAACCCACCCTGTTTATTATTTTGATTTTGCATGTTTAAATATGTTTTAAATATATATTATTTGGGGCCCCACATCAGCCACAGGTGCCACCCACCTATGAATGTGGATGGTTTGGAAGCAAGGCATATGTTGTTCTGAATCACTGTGTCTCTAGCAGCCTTATTTCAGCAGAGTTGATGCTACTGTATAGATAACGTCTGAAGTTAGTCAATGCCAGTTTTTTTTCTCTCGTGTGTTTGCTGAAGGTTACGGCTGTTGGGGAAAATTGTGGTAGAGATTTCTCCGGATTTTCTTTAACAGCATCTCAGGGGTCAATCTCAGTTTCTCTGAGAAGGTTGGAGTAAAAAATGTACAAAGAATAGAAAAATTGTCACTGTACTGCTCAGGCTTCAAAAACACCAGATAGAAGTAGAAAAATAAATGAAAACTGCTTTTGGGCCTGATGGTGCTTTCCTGACGTGTGTTCAACCTACAACCAGAACCTTGCTCCCTTACTTCTCTCTTTTGGGTGAATTTTTTTTAATTACATATATTTCCACCTCTAATACTCTTTCAACAGATTCCTCTTCCATACTACTTCATACATCAAGCTGCTCTAAGTTATTGCTTAATGTGTGTTTTGAGACAGGAATGAGAAATCCATCCTTTGTGAATATTGCATTGGAAAATCATCCTTCATGTCCCCTTCCTTCTTCCTTTTCTACAGCGACTGATAGACTGGTTACAACAGTTTACATGCTAAGATACTGCCTCTCAGGCAATACTTCCTAAACTAATGAGTACTAATATTAATGTTAATCTAGTATTATTTTGGGCAAGTCAGTTCACCTTTCTGCATAGATGCTAGAACTAAGGGTGCTGGGGGTGCTTCTGCACCCTCTGGCTTGAAGTGCTTTCCATTATATATGGGGTTTATAGTTTGGTTCAATGGCTTTCAGCACCCCCAGCCGCACTATAAACATTGTTCCAGCACCCCTGCCTTTCTGGGCCTCAGATTCCCCATCTATAAAATGGGGAAAATGATACTTCCTTTGTAAAGCACTTTGATATTTACTGATGAAAAGTCCTATTTCAGAGCTAGTTATTGAGTTCATTTGTAACATATTTTCTGTATCGTTATAATTTTAAAAATGTTTTCCCATGTTATAACACCAGTTCAAGTTGTTGTTGTTGATTATTTTCTGAATGGCCCAAAGTATGTTAGGTGCCATACAAAAAGATTATAAAATGATTGTACTCTGTCCTTTGTTCCTCATGAAAGAGGTTGGCGAGCCAGATCTCAGAATCCATCATTGTGTGCTGAATGTGGTAGATAGTGAATTAGTATTATACACACACACACACAACTCAGTTATATCTGATATGCAGATGAATTTTCCAAAGTCCCATCTGTACTTCAGAAAGATACCATGTTGTGGGACCCAGCTACAAAAGTTAGCAGCTAATAAAGTTAAAACATTGTTTAGACCTGAATTCTGGACATAATCATATTTTACCATGTTAATAGGCTCAGTATAAGAATCTGAATAGAATGGAAGAGACTAGAGCAGAACTCTGTGTTGGACACAAGGCTCGTTGGAATTTTTAGGGGAACTGGCATTGTTGGGTGAAGCTGGACACATTTGTTGGGACAAGACCTATTCTGGAGAGAATTCATTTCTGCTATGGATTGTTCTTTCAGCACAGAATCTTGGCCTCTGAACTAACCAGCTCACCCCTGAACGAAAGAGAAATTGTAATGGTTTGGCAATGGAGTAAATACATTTTCATGGAATATCGGATTCTGAAGCAGTTGTAATCAAGTAGACTGGCCTATAGCTGGCTGATATGACAGAGTTGTCCTAAGAAAGAATTGCAACAGCTTTTAAAGTAAATGATTCACAGATGTGCTCTGTTTTTTCAAGTAATATTTTTTCTCAAAGCCATATTCTGAGGGAACTGAATATGTTGCAAATAAATAGGCTTGGATACATTATTGATTCTATGTCCTATATCAACTCGTTTTTCTTCCAATAAGGAAATAACTCACTTCTTGAGTCCAGACCATTCTGACCATTCCAAAGTTATGACAATTGGTAAGGAACTTTTCAATGCCTTTTTATAAGTGTTTTCTTTCATAATTTCTTTTATAATTGTTTTTAGAAGAAGTGTGGAGATATGCTCCAGAAGAAACATTTTGTCTACTGGCAGTTCCTGACAGTCAGGGGCGGTGAGCCTGTTGCTATGCCCCTTTACAAGATGCAGCATATTACTCACTAGATGGCAGTCCCATGTGTGTGATTGACACACACACACACACACACATAAAACCAGACATACATCTGGCTTGCAGAGGACTGGTATAAATGTGAGGAATGAAAAAGTGTAGCAGTGTGTACATGTGATGGCCGGCCTCCACAGAACAGGGATTGAATTAGGGTCCTCTTTAACAACTTGCATGCTCTTTGGATCAGCATAGAGGGAGACCTATAACACATTCTCACCAGTGGGTTATACATGCTTCTCCTAAGGCAGGCAGAATGTTCCCCCTGGGGAGAGAGTGAGTGTACACAAGGGTGTGGTGTGTGGGTGTGTACACACACACACAGAGCTCCAGAAATTTTGTTTATGTTTGTTTTTTGTACCCTATCATTTTACATGTGTATTAGAACCACTTTAGAGAACCTAGGAATAATATAGCTTTCATTTTTGAAGGGAACATTATTTTATAATTTAGATCAATCATTATTGTGCTTTCTTCCTCCTAATGGTTGACTTGCCATACATAGTAAGAAATTGGCCTATCTACTGCAATAGTTTTAATAACATTCTGGAAAAAATATTCAAATTTCACTTCTGGTTGGCTAAAAAGGCCCCATGAAAAATTACTCTTTTTTATTGATCTCTTTAAAGCTTTAGAGTAAATGAGATCAGTTTTTTTCCCCCAGCAGACTTTCAGTCAGGAAGATATTTATCAGTGTGGGAAGAGAAGTTTCTTTTTGCTGAAATAAAAGGATATGTGTTTGACTGAGGTATTGCTAGTAGGGAACACTACACTCTGTTTTTTAATGAATTCAGATTGGGATAACAGTAAAACAGGGCTCACTTTTTAGGTGGGGAGGGAAGCCCTGCAGATCAAGGTTAAGATTACTATTGCTAGGGGGACCCCAACCCTTAATGTTTAAATCCAGTTTGCCACGTGGAAAGTTCAACCATGAATGAAGGCGACACACGGGGTCTACATACAAGGGTTCCACTGCATTAAGGGAGGCCAGCATCTGATTGTGTGCTAAGAGGAATGCTATAAATTATGCATCAAACATAGCCAAAACTCTTTCATAGTCATCTTCATGACTGTCTTTAATAAAGGTAAAAGGTTTGCTCTGCCTGCTTCCCCATAGCATAAATTAAAGAAGATACCAGTATATCTTCAGTTTCCTTATAAAGTTTTGCAGCAATTCGAAATCTTGCAAAATACTGCTTTCCGTCTGTCCGTTCTGTAGGTCTATCAAAACTGAAGTTCTCTGGGGGCATTGAAGAGTGGCATGTTTATGAGATTGATCCTGCAACCTTTGTTGCTTTGTTCCATCTGTTTGCAACCTTTGCTTCTACTTTCCTTCTGTTTCTGCAACCTGTCGTCTCCAAAGGGACTTACAATCACCTTCTTCCCCCCCCCCCAGCTGAAATAATTTGACAGAGCCTGTAGAGATTGTGGAATCTCCATCACTGGACATTTTTAAGAGCAGATTAGACAAACACCTGTCAGGGATGGGCTAGATAATACTCAGTCCTGTCATGAGGGGTGCAGGGGACTGGACTAGATGGCCTCTTGAGGTCCCTTCCCATCCTATGATTCTATGATTATCCTTAGAAGTATTCTGAACTGCATGAGCCAGTTCAACGTAGACACAATTACGAAGACAAAAGCTATGCATACAAAGCGTATGTGATCAAAGACCAACACTCTTCTCAGCCTCAGTGTTGCAGTCATGATGAGCCTACTGAAAAAAGTGGAAGAACACAATGGAATATTTGGTGATATTCAACTTTTGAAAGTAGAGAAAGTATAAATAACCTTGAGAGACCATGTTGAACCATATGGTATACATACACTTTGCAGGATTCCTATCCTGTTACTGCACGAAGAGGTACAGAATTAAAGAGAATAGAGAGGATTGGCATAACTGAGAAAATATCTGATCTAATAGCATGGTATGCCCCAGTGGGACCAATTACGAAGAAATATAGAAAAAATACTTATCTGTATGGATCTAAAAACTTAATGAAGCAGTTGTGAGAGAAAAATGTATCTTCCCAACACTGGATGACTTCCTCCCCAAAGTGAAAGGAGTTACAGTATTCTCCAAGCTGGATACCTTCAGTGCATTTGGAAAATTACTTTAAAGTGCTAAACTGACTATATTTATCACTGTTTGGGAAATTTTGCTTTTGAAGATTACCTTTTGGGATTACCAGTGTAATTGAAATTTTTCAAAGAAAGATGGCAGGGTTGTTAACAAATACAAATGGAGTTGTAGTTTTCATGGACAATATTTTAACATATGGGTCTTCAATAGAAGAACACAACATCTCCCAGATATGTTAGGGTCAGCTGGCCTATGTGTATAAAGAACATTGAGGTAGTAACAAGAGACTACTCTCTGGTAGCTGGACAACTAAGTGAATCATGATTAAAGGTGACTGCATCATAATTCTGAACAAAATGACAGGAGAAATCCTAAATCTTATCCATGAAGGTCATCAAGGATTAACTAAATGCCCTGAAGAGACCAACCAGTTGGTATGGTGGCCAGGATGAGCAAAGACATAAACAATAAAGTATCTGCATGTGAATACTGCATAGCTAACAGACCAATACAAAGAACTTTTAATAACGACACCTCTACCAGACAGACCTTGGAGAAGACCAACTGCAGATTTATGCCAGAAGACTTCATTACCTGGTCGTAGTGAACTATTTTTTTGAAGGTATGTAGAAACAATGTACTGGAAAGACATAACATGTCACAATTTTAACAAGAAACTGAAGTGCACTTTTGCTTATTTTGGTATTCCAGAACAACTGGTGATAGAAAATTGACCACAAATCACTGCAGCAGAATTTGAGTCATTCTGAATGAAATATGATTTTTGATCATATTATTAGCAGAACCACATTACCTGCAAGCGAATGGAAAGGCTGAGAGAGCTGTACAAACAGCCAAGAAAATCCTACCAGAGGAAGATCCATTCCTTGCTCTTCTGAGCTACAGATCATCACCGATAGCAGCTATTGGATATAATCCAGTACAACTCCTGGTGGGAAGACTACTCGGAGCAACTATTCCAACTTTGGAAAAGAACCTATCTCCAAAGTAGCCACATATGAAGAAAGTAGCCACATCGGATTAAAAAAATCAAAAAAAGTTTATGAACACTTTACAACAGACATCACTCCGTTAGAGAACTGCCAGGTCTAGAAACTTGTGACTGTGTTTGTGCCAAAGAAGATGGGAAAAAAAGGATGACCAGCTTCAGCTGTTGTACATAAGAATTTAATCTCCAGATCATATATGATCGAGGCCAACAGTGGAGAGTTTAGCAGAAACCATAGACATCTACAGTTTGTTCCTCAGAATCAATAATCAACAGAGAAAATTTCACAGGTTGCAGATGCAGAAGAAGGAGAAAATTCAAAGATTCCAAACTGATCAAAGTGAGTCATTGCAACTAATGAACAGCCAGATGACCAAGTTATGATGCATTCAGATCATGTAATTAGAAAACCAGTATGATTCAGAGACCCTTAACAGGCTGATCTGTTCTGAACTTCAAAGACAGTGTGATAGTGTACATTTTGTAAATGGTAGGAATGTAGAATGTAAAGGGAGAGATGCAATGGAATACTAAACTATGTTATGAAAAGGATTACTTGTGGCACCTTAGAGACTAACAAATTTATTTAAGCATAAGCTTTTGTGAGCTACAGCTCACTTCATCGGATGCATGCTGTAGCTCACGGAAGCTTATGCTCAAATAAATTTGTTAGTCTCTAAGGTGTGACAAGTACTCCTTTTCTTTTTGCAGATACAGACTAACACGGCTGAAGCTATATTACTCTGAAACTATATTATAGTATGCAGCCACTAGGTGGCGATGTGTAACATACCTTATTTAAACTAACCTCAGCCTTACCTGGCAAAACATTAAAGGAGAAGTTTCAGAGTAGCAGCCGTGTTAGTCTGTATTCGCAAAAAGAAAAGGAGTACTTGTGGCACCTTAGAGACTAACAAATTTATTAGAGCATAAGCTTTCGTGAGCTACAGCTCACTTCATCGGATGCATTTGGTGGAAAAAACAGAGGAGAGATTTATATATACACACACAGAGAACATGAAACAATGGGTTTATCATACACACTGTAAGGAGAGTGATCACTTAAGATAAGCCATCACCAACAGCAGGGGGGGGAAGGAGGAAAACCTTTCATGGTGACAACCAGGTAGGCTAATTCCAGCAGTTAACAAGAATATCAGAGGAACAGTGGGGGGTGGGGTGGGAGGGAGAAATACCATGGGGAAATAGTTTTACTTTGTGTAATGACTCATCCATTCCCAGTCTCTATTCAAGCCTAAGTTAATTGTATCCAGTTTGCAAATTAATTCCAATTCAGCAGTCTCTCGTTGGAGTCTGTTTCTGAAGCTTTTTTGTTGAAGGATAGCCACTCTTAGGTCTGTGATCGAGTGACCAGAGAGATTGAAGTGTTCTCCAACTGGTTTTTGAATGTTATAATTCTTGACGTCTGATTTGTGTCCATTCATTCTTTTACGTAGAGACTGTCCAGTTTGGCCAATGTACATGGCAGAGGGGCATTGCTGGCACATGATGGCATATATCACATTGGTAGATGTGCAGGTGAACGAGCCTCTGATAGTGTGGCTGATGTGATTAGGCCCTATGATGGTATCCCCTGAATAGATATGTGGACAGAGTTGACAACGGGCTTTGTTGCAAGGATAGGTTCCTGGGTTAGTGGTTCTGTTGTGTGGTGTGTGGTTGCTGGTGAGTATTTGCTTCAGATTGGGGGGCTGTCTGTAAGCAAGGACTGGTCTGTCTCCCAAGATCTGAGAGAGCGATGGCTCGTCCTTCAGGATAGGTTGTAGATCCTTGATGATGCGTTGGAGGGGTTTTAGTTGGGGGCTGAAGGTGATGGCTAGTGGCGTTCTGTTGTTTTCTTTGTTGGGCCTGTCCTGTAGTAGGTGACTTCTGGGTACTCTTCTGGCTCTGTCAATCTGTTTCTTCACTTCAGCAGGTGGGTACTGTAGTTGTAGGAATGCATGATAGAGATCTTGTAGGTGTTTGTCTCTGTCTGAGGGGTTGGAGCAAATGCGGTTATATCGTAGCGCTTGGCTGTAGACAATGGATCGAGTGGTATGATCTGGATGAAAGCTAGAGGCATGTAGGTAGGAATAGCGGTCAGTAGGTTTCCGATATAGGGTGGTGTTTATGTGACCATCGCTTATTAGCACCGTAGTGTCCAGGAAGTGGATCTCTTGTGTGGACTGGTCCAGGCTGAGGTTGATGGTGGGATGGAAATTGTTGAAATCATGGTGGAATTCCTCAAGAGCTTCTTTTCCATGGGTCCAGATGATGAAGATGTCATCAATGTAGCGCAAGTAGAGTAGGGGCATTAGGGGACGAGAGCTGAGGAAGCGTTGTTCTAAGTCAGCCATAAAAATGTTGGCATACTGTGGGGCCATGCGGGTACCCATCGCAGTGCCGCTGATTTGAAGGTATACATTGTCACCAAATGTGAAATAGTTATGGGTCAGGACAAAGTCACAAAGTTCTGCCACCAGGTTAGCCGTGACAGTATCGGGGATACTGTTCCTGACGGCTTGTAGTCCATCTTTGTGTGGAATGTTGGTGTAGAGGGCTTCTACATCCATAGTGGCTAGGATGGTGTTTTTAGGAAGATCACCAATGGACTGTAGTTTCCTCAGGAAATCGGTGGTGTCTCGAAGATAGCTGGGAGTGCTGGTAACGAAGGGCCTGAGGAGGGAGTCTACATAGCCAGACAATCCTGCTGTCAGGGTGCCAATGCCTGAGATGATGGGGCATCCAGGATTTCCAGGTTTATGGATCTTGGGTAGCAGATAGAATACCCCAGGTCCTGGCTCCAGGGGTGTGTCTGTGCGGATTTGTTCTTGTGCTTTTTCAGGGAGTTTCTTGAGCAAATGCTGTAGTTTCTTTTGGTAACTCTCAGTGGGATCAGAGGGTAATGGCTTGTAGAAAGTGGTGTTGGAGAGCTGCCTAGTAGCCTCTTGTTCATACTCTGACCTATTCATGATGACGACAGCACCTCCTTTGTCAGCCTTTTTGATTATGATGTCAGAGTTGTTTCTGAGGCTGTGGATGGCACTGTGTTCTGCATGGCTGAGGTTATGGGGTAAGCGATGCTGCTTTTCCACAATTTCAGCTCGTGCACGTCGGCGGAAGCAGTCTATGTAGAAATCCAGGCTGCTGTTTCGACCTTCAGGAGGAATCCACCCAGAATCCTTCTTTTTGTAGTGTTGGCAGGAAGGTCTCTGTGGGTTAATATGTTGGTCAGAGGTGTGTTGGAAATATTCCCTCCTCCCTCATCTCATCATAAAAGGCGATTAGATTAGTCAGGCATGACCTTCCCTTGGTGAATCCATGCTGACTGTTCCTGATCACTTTCCTCTCCTCTAAGTGCTTCAGGATTGATTCTTTGAGGACCTGCTCCATGATTTTTCCAGGGACTGAGGTGAGGCTGACCGGCCTGTAGTTCCCAGGATCCTCCTTCTTCCCTTTTTTAAAGATGGGCACTACATTAGCCTTTTTCCAGTCATCCGGGACTTCCCCCGTTCGCCACGAGTTTTCAAAGATAATGGCCAAGGGCTCTGCAATCACAGCCGCCAATTCCTTCAGCACTCTCGGATGCAATTCGTCCGGCCCCATGGACTTGTGCACGTCCAGCTTTTCTAAATAGTCCCTAACCACCTCTATCTCTACAGAGGGCTGGCCATCTCTTCCCCATTTTGTGTTGCCCAGCACAGCAGTCTGGGAGCTGACCTTGTTAGTGAAAACAGAGGCAAAAAAAGCATTGAGTACATTAGCTTTTTCCACATCCTCTGTCACTAGCTTGCCTCCCTCATTCAGTAAGGGGCCCACACTTTCCTTGGCTTTCTTCTTGTTGCCAACATACCTGAAGAAACCCTTCTTGATATATGCCATCATGTGCCAGCAATGCCCCTCTGCCATGTACATTGGCCAAACTGGACAGTCTCTACGTAAAAGAATGAATGGACACAAATCAGACGTCAAGAATTATAACATTCAAAAACCAGTTGGAGAACACTTCAATCTCTCTGGTCACTCGATCACAGACCTAAGAGTGGCTATCCTTCAACAAAAAAGCTTCAAAAACAGACTCCAACGAGAGACTGCTGAATTGGAATTAATTTGCAAACTGGATACAATTAACTTAGGCTTGAATAGAGACTGGGAATGGATGAGTCATTACACAAAGTAAAACTATTTCCCCATGGTATTTCTCCCTCCCACCACACCCCCCACTGTTCCTCTGATATTCTTGTTAACTGCTGGAATTAGCCTACCTGCTTGTCACCATGAAAGGTTTTCCTCCTTCCCCCCCCTGCTGTTGGTGATGGCTTATCTTAAGTGATCACTCTCCTTACAGTGTGTATGATAAACCCATTGTTTCATGTTCTCTGTGTGTGTATATATAAATCTCTCCTCTGTTTTTTCCACCAAATGCATCCGATGAAGTGAGCTGTAGCTCACGAAAGCTTATGCTCTAATAAATTTGTTAGTCTCTAAGGTGCCACAAGTACTCCTTTCCCATTAAAGGAGAAGACATCTCTGGAGTATAGAAGACATCTCTGGAGTATCTCTCTGAGAAAGAAGCTCTATACTTAGTCCATCTCTGATACAGAAGCCTGACCTGATAGTAGCAGACCTGCAGCCTGCCATGTACAAGGTGTACGTGACACTCTCTATGCAGAGCATGTACCCCTAAGAAAGAAAAGGAGTACTTGTGGCACCTTAGTGACTAACAAATTTATTTGAGCATAAGCTTTCGTGAGCTACAGCTCACTTCATTGAATGCATCCGATGAAGTGAGCTGTAGCTCACAAAAGCTTATGCTCAAATAAATTTGTTAGTCTCTAAGGTGCCACAAGTACCCCTTTTCTTTTTGTGAATACAGACTAACACAGCTGCTACTCTGATACCCCTAAGAAGGAGGGGTTTGTGGATGTGCCCTAGAGGACCCAATCCAGTAACTGTGAACTTCTGTCTGTGGTCTGCATAGGTGCCATGGTAGTTATTCCATGGCAGAATCTGCAATTGTGTATGTAGATGGGCTGCAGAGCTGCCCACTTCTCTGCCCTGCCTGAGGGTCAGGAGTGGATTCCATCTTCCACATTGTTCACTGTATGAATCCCATTGATTTTGTTTGGTGAGTATGGCGGATGAATTTTACCGCATCACAATTTGAATAGATAAAAAGTGTGTGTATATGTTTGCTTAAGATATATGTAGGGATTCCTAGTTGAAATAATGTAACAAACAATTTAAAAGGATATAGAAATATCTGCAACCTGTCCAAATGACCCATCTCACATTTACTATTGACAATTGAAATTTGTTAATAAAATGCTGTTAATACTGAGGTTGACCCAGTATAAAAGACTGGAACAAAAGGAATGCCTGTTGTTTGTTTAAAAGTAAACCTAGGGAGATTTTCTCTTTAAGAATCCTAGTATTAGGCATTACTGTAACTGTAGTCCTTAGGGTAACCCTAAATCTAATTCTTACCATGACCACAAACTCTGCACAAACTCTAACTCTAGATGTAAACCTTAATTTTATTCCTAGTCTAATCCAAACCCAAATTCCTAATCCTAGCTCATCTTTATGCCCAATCCTAACCACAGACCCAACCTTAATCCAGATGTAGCCCCTTACGTCTAGTCTCATTTCTGTTAAAATCGCTTGTGTAAAACCCATCGTATTTGGCAAAAATCTGTAAATATCTAACGGATAAAAGGACTACTTAATGAAATGAATGGATAAAGGAAAGTGTGTGTGTGTGTGTGTGTGTGTGAGAGAGAGAGAGAGAGAGAGAGAGAGAGAGAGAGAGTGTGTGTGTGTAATATGCTCTAGAAGAGCATTCGATCCACAATAACAAATTCAAAATATCATACTTGAAAAATACATTATAATTTGCTTGGGATGAGAGCTGTGCAGACAATACTAAATTGGGAAGGATTGTTAACACTAATGAGAACAGATAAAGAATAGAAAAGGATTTAACATAATTATAAATATTAGAATAAAATAGCAAAATGTGTTACAGCCTGGAAAATGCAAGGTAATACAGGGGAAAATAATTCAAAACACAGACAGTTGGGGTGCTGAGATATTCAGAAATCTGTAAGGCTGTATAGTTATGGAAATGTAGGTGAGTTTGACATGCACAGTGATAACAAAAAAAGCCAGAATGGTAGGTTTTATGATAGATCTGCATAGACACCATGTTATGGAGCACAAGTAGTGTTCTCTCTCTATAAAGCATTGGCCAGTACCTACCATGAATGTTTTATGATGTTCTGAATGCTTCAGTAATGAAACCCTCATGAGCCAGCACACATTAATAACCAAAGTGACTGTATACTCTTATTGTTGTAACCCGAGTTCTGTCTTTTTTCCTACCTTCCCAGTTTTTGTAACCATTGCTTATTATGATCTGTCTCTCTCAGTCTTGTATATAGTGTTGTTGTAACCATGTTGGTTCCAGGATATTGGGGAGACAGAGTGGATGAGGTAATCTTTTATTGGGCCAACTTCTGTTGGTAAGAGAGAAAAGTTTTTGAGCTACACAAAGCTCTCTTCTACCACACCTGAAGAGTTCTGTATAGTTTGAAATCTTGTCTTTCTTATCAACAGAAGTTGGTCTAACAAAAGATATTACTGCACCTACCTTGTCTCTCTTAATAAAGAATTGTAAATCAAAATTTCTTTTCAAAATGCGTAAATAGATAGGTTTGGTCTCAACAGCTAAATGACACGCCATAATGAGGAGGTTAGGTGAGAAGAATGATGAATGTGATCTCATAAAATGTTTGCCTTTTTGCAGATAAACAAGGTATGTTAAATGGCCATGCACCAATAGAGTGAACAGCTAGAGAACAAAGTAATGAAGTCAACACTATTTTGTTTCCTTAGCAACATTACTATGGATAAATATGACTAATCTATGTATAACTACAATGAGCACATGGATTTAAGTCATAAAAGGACTAGTTTACTATTCAAGGATATAACCTCAGTGGTTGTATTAGGTTGCATAGGTTACCTGTTGGGGCTTATTATCAGTAAGTTCATTTCTAAAGTTGGCTTTGTTTTGTTTTGAATCTGCATTTTCATTCCTCAATCTTTCAATCCCTCATGCACTTTTGTGTATCTTTCTTATCATCAGTACTATTTGCTTTAACCAAATTCCATTTATAAACCTTTTTTCTGAAATCCCATAAGTAACCTCTATATTCTGCACATTTTCTCCATTTTTTCCCAGCTACCCAGCCCCTTGTATTTCCTTGTAAAATTTTTTTGGGGAAAAAAAGAATGCATCATATGAAACAAAACTCTTTTATGGCTGTGGCAATCTCCTCAGTTTCACCAATGAATATCAATTAACTTTTTCATAATTCAGAATACAACAAGAACTCGCTAATGTTGGACAAATTCCTCTTTTCTCCCTTCCCTCGCTCCTGATCCTTTCTCTGGACTGTTGTGTTCACATCTTTTAGGAAGGAAGATCAAAAATGGATATCTATGGGCTATGTTATCCCACAGAGGATGCAGCACTGGGAATTCTCAAATGTATTCTGGCTAAATTAGTGTGACGAGCTCTGGAGGCCCTGGGAAGCTCATGCTAGAGCAGAGCTATACCACCACAGGATTACACCCTCTCTGCCATTTTCTCTAGTGTAGAATGAGGGGGCAGCCATGAGCCAGTCCTTCTGGAGAGTCTGATGCTTCTGTTCCAACAGGTTCCACCACTCCTTGCATTATGGGAGAACAAGCGTTGGGATTGTGGCTGGCCCCTTTGCAAGGAATCAAGTTGGAGAAGGTTAAATTTCCCTTCTTGAACTTTCCCACTTGGCTCAGCCACAATTTGGATGGATGGATGTGTGTGTATGTGTGTGTGTGCATTTATATAAATAATATGTATTTGTCTGTACATTTTATATACATGTAATATGCATTTAACCTCTTTCCTATTCTTTCTTCTTCCTCTTTGCTCTTGGAGGTGTGGAGAATTCACAGCTATGTTTTTACAATTTTGAAATAAAGAACCTTTCTGTGTATTTGTGCACCTTCTATTTCTTCCAGGTACATAACTGCAAATAAAAATACTACATTTTTAGTTTAGTTTAATGGGTCAAATTTAGTCCCTTGATAAAATAAGACATAATAATCTATGCTTCTGTCAGGTCTTGTCATTATTCCCATTTAATATTTCTACTCCAGCCTTTATTTTAAAAAATCTTGTTGAAACTCTAGTAAACTGTTATACAATATTATTTTGTCAAAAATGCTTAATATTATTCAGCATTTTCTTTACTATACTAATAATGATGTTTTTGGGTATCTAGCTCTCTTTTTTTACATCCAGCCTGCTTCTTCCCCCTACATGCTGCTCATTTTGCGATGACAAAATATATAAAAGTGATATAAAAGGTCACTACACTGGGAAACACTGGGATGTCTCTAAATACTGTAATGTGACTAAAGCTAGGTGAAATTTTTCAGATGAATAGTTTATTTACCAAAATATTCACTTTTGGTCAACCTGAAGCTATTCATGAATTTGACTTCCCTGTATATTTTAGGGCCAGGTTCAGAAAACCACATGTGCCTCTTTCCCCGTTTATAACCATTATCTCAGTGGTTCTGGAACTGGCCTGGGGTGCTGGAGACCCAGGTTTGAATCTCCATTCTAGGGTGACCAGACAGCAAGTGTGAAAAATCAGGATGGGATAGGATGGGATTTGGGGGTGGTGGTAGTTATAGGCGCCAATATAAGAAAAATCCTCAAATATTGGGACTGTCCCCATAAAATAGGGACATCTGGTCACACTAATTCTGGAGCAGGGGCTTAAACTCAGATCTCCTTTAGCCAGGTAAGCATCATAATCACCAGGCTATAGGTTAATTTGGGGTGGGTTGCTTCAATCTCTCCTTTTGAAACTGTTTCATGTGGTATAAATATTCATTAGACAAAAGAGAAAGAGAACAAGAATGACTCTATAGCCTGGTGATTAAGCCATTCACCTGGGAGGTAGAGGAGATATGGATTCAAATCCTTCTGCTGAATCAGACAGAGAGAAAATATAAATCCACATATTCTACCACCCAGATGAGTGCCTTAATCACCAGGCTATAAAGTATTTTTCTCTCCCTCTCAGAAAGAGTAACCTGTAATAAAGAGGCATATGCAAGCTTCACAGATGGTGCATTTTTGCAGAGATGTTAGCAAACAATGTCTTAAAAGGAGAGTACTTCAGGTAGGTCTGTTCAAGAGGAGTCATTGGGAGATGGAATGACAAAGAAAAGGGGGCAAAAAAATCAAATATTAAATTTTAGACATAAGACAAGAATTTCAGCCTGCCCTCCTTTAGTAGTTATATTTGCACTGATTTCACTGCCAGGGAAAAAATATGGATGTAATATTGCTCCCATGAAAATAAGGCCATTGCTAAAAAATTGGTCCAGAATGATTTTTTTTCATTTTTAAAATTGTGATGCTTAATTATCCTTTGTTGTTGTTGTTGCTAATTTACTGCTGTACTGTGCAAAGCTGCTTGTCAATCATATTTCTTTTATGAAACAGAATGCCTCTCATTATTAGTACAGCTGTATACTCCATTTCTGAAAATGTGTTTATAAATTTAAGACCAGGAAAATGTATTCTATTTTACGTAATTACCCCCTTGGAGTTTTCTATTTCCATATATTGTAAGTACACTGCTTATAATGACATGTTTGAGTAATAGTTCGTATACAGTTGAACAAATAGCATACATAAAAAAAGAGCAATATATTATGCATGGAAGCACTTTAAAAAGATATTTTTAAAAGCCTTCCATCTTAGTAAAAGAGCAACCAGTACTTCCTTCAGAATATTTCCTATAGAAAATAACAAACATTTCCTATTTCCACCTCTTTCCTTTTCCTGCTCACTTATTTGTTGAATGTCTATGACTAAGGGCTTGTTTATGGGGCAGCAAAGTGCACCAGAGACTGTAATTTGTAAGACTCTCTGATGTGGGGTGCTTTACCTGCGCCATTCTGCCCTGTTGGCACGCTCTATAAACCGTGTGTACACTACATGCCACTGGTGTACCCGTATGTGTACCTATACACTGCAGTGAAAAGCAATTTGCATCCACATTGAGGTATGTAGCTATATGTGTCAATGAAAGGCTCTGGCAGAGGGGAGGCAGCAGGGAAAGGCTCGAGCAGCTCCTCCCTGCCAGAGTCTTTCCCTGCTGTGGGGAAAGGCTCCAGCAATGGGGGGCTGGCAGAGCTTTTCTCCACTGCTGGAGTCTCGCTCTGCGGTGGGGGAAGGGCTCCCGCCATGGGGATGCTAAAAATAGCAATGTGTAGACAGAGAGGCATGGCTTGGGCAAGAAGAGAAGAGAGCACCCTTTAGGTGGGTCTTTACTTGCCTAAGCAACGGCTCACCAGCTACAGTGCTATTTCTACCCATGCCAGGGGAGCTACACTCACCACGCTGCTGAAAGAAGCATGCAGTGTAGCAGGATCCTATGAAGTATCTAGTTTGCAAGGCAGGACTAAGTTTACACAAACCTATCTTTTAGAGCGTGCCAGCAGATTGTATATGGGGAAGGTAGAGCACAGCATGTTAGTGCACTTTAGAAATCACGGAGTTGCCAGGCGTCTGGTTTTCTTTAAATATGAATCTAACTTTAATATTAAAGTAGGCCTGCCCTGTAAATCATATTGCATTATTTCCATTCCTGACGCTGATGATTTGTTAATAACCAACAATAGAGCAAATTGCATATTCATACGTAAAATTCACAGTTTAACATGTGACATTCACTTGCCTCTTATGGAGCTAAACAATTTAGAATTTATTTATATGAACATTTGATCACAGGCATTAAAACTTACCTTTTTAAAGAATTCATGCTAGTAAAACTTGAATATTTATGATAAACACAAAAAAATTTGCAAATATGGTCAACTGGAAATTGTATTTCCAATGTAATGGATTTACAATAATTTTGTGCATAGATTGCTCAGCTTTGTGTAGGCAGATCAGATTAAAAACAGTAGTTTCTTGTGAGAATAATGGCAAAAATATCAAAATGTTTGTCTCTAGTAACATGCCATAGTTGTACTAAATGACCTAATCATATACTCTACAGATTTAAACTTAGTTTCAATTTTCCTGTCTTCTTGAATTTCAGGAATCATGTAAGACTTTGGGATGCATGTTCTAAAAAAAATTGCCATTTTGATCTGAAAACACTGAGAAAGAAACAATCATTCAGAGTTAGCAGAAAAGAACAGTCTTATGATCTTTATAACTACACATTTCAAAGAACAAATATACAGCTGCAATACTAGAAAATTTAATTATTGTACATTTGTACTTGTACATTAATAGCTAGGCATGTGTAACTTGTGATATCCTCTTTTATGAATTATACTAGAAGATTTTTCAGACACAGAGAGGAAGATGCCATGTTCTAAGAAAATTAATTTTATGGTTTAGCTTTTTATTTGACAGTTTCCCAAGTTTTAGTACTACTATGAGAGACTATTAATTGTAATAAAATGCATAATTGGATTATAAATTGCCACAGTTAGCCCCCCAAAACACCAAGAAGTTCACTGGTGGAGTTATCATTTTTTGTTTGCAAAGCCTATTTGCCACTTGAGTTATAAAAGTCTTACTCTTTATTGTTAAATACACACCCACCCACACACCCACACCCACAAGTGTTTATTAATGCCTACATTGTTATTGGTCTTTGCAATAACAATGGATAAGTCCCTTGCTTTTTCTAACTACGTAGATTCTTTCACCAATGAAAAATGGAATCTACAGTTTGACAACTTTATTTTTAATTCATTACACAGTGTTCTGAGTAATTTACATTCGTAACTTTCCCAGTGGTCAAAATGTTTAAAACAAAGAAAAAAAATAACTTGTGTCATAACTGATTCTCATTTGCCTTACCCACAATCTAAAATTCTTTGTTGCCACATTCACCTGAGCAGTCCTTTGGATATTCTTAAGTAGGGTGGTTTATCAAATTTAAGTATATTTCTGCATCATTGAAAACATTAATAAATATAGCAGAAGATATCAGGTTGTAACAGTCTGCATGGAGAAGCAATGCCGTTTTGCTGACACATCTTAGTGAGTCAGATGCAGCAATCTATTACTTATCAGCCTGCCTATTATGTAAGATAGAATGTGAAGAATATTTTGCACCAATGCTAGACCCTGGATCCATTTCAAGGTCTTGAACCTAATCTTCAAAGGCCTTAATAAGCCATGACCTAACTGAATTAGAGACTACCTCTCTCTGACAGCTCTGATCAGAGAGGCATCATTGTTAATGGGTCCAAGGGTAAAATAGTCAGGGACAGGGCATTCTTTGTGGAATGCCCTTAGTTCTGGAATTCCATGTCTAAGGAAATCAGAACTGGCCTGAATATTGCCACTTTTAGGACACAGTGCCAGACCTATTTTTCATTTTGCTCAAGCCATGATTCATAAGAATGGCCAATCCATACATCCCACAGAAACAAACAAAAGAAGAAGGAAAATGCTTCCTCTTGTAACTCTTCTCTTCAAAGTAAGTTAGCAATGTCCTTGGCCATAAGTTTAAGACCATGCCTATTCAGCAAAGCACTTAAGCATATGCTTAGGTTACATTGTCCAGGACATCTCAGGAAGAAAAACAAGACACCAGGAATGTGACTTAGCTAACTTTACTAAGTAACAGCAATAACTCTTGCAATGCAGTCATCTTTCCTTTGTAGTCTGTACCATCTGCTTGAAGGCTTCCATCCGCCTCTGTCCCCTTGCCCTCTTAGCCTGGTCCTAGTACTGTTGCTGGGATCCCTTCACCCTTCCCTCACAAGAGAGTTAAAAGGGTGGGGCAGAGAGGTTATTTCCCCACTGTTCCCAACTTTAGGAGCCCCAACCCCATTCCCCTGGAGATCCTCTCTTCTCATCTGCTTCTAGTTATCAGGAAACCAGACTCCCCACCTTGCCCCCCACCGGGCACCTGAAAGTAGCAACAAAATGAATTGTACAGCCTAACTTATCCATTGGGTCCCCTGTGCTGCTGAGAGGGAGGCAAAAAAAAAAAAAAAAAAAAACTGCAGTGCCTGGGCCAGCTGGCAGCTATGGAAAAAACTCTTCCTAGCACCAAAAATCCCATCCTAGCACCCGCCTAGCATGATGCCCACAGCAAGGCCGCAATATCCAATCCAATTCTAATCTCAAGGGGAAAGAGGACTTTTCTTCCTAACACAGAGTGGCACCCAATAATAAGACCTTTTTAAGGTATCATTGGTTGGGCACCCAAAACTGGGGGAACCAAAATCCCCTTGTGGACAGAGAAGGCCCTGAATCCAGCCACATAGTACATTCCACCCCATGACTGGGGAAGATGTGGGGAGCCTTTGTGCAGACAGCTTCAGGGAGGTTCCATGTGCCCTAAGCACCTGACTGGGAAGGATCCAAGCAAAGGAAGAGAATGTAGTTAGTGGGGTTGAGGTTGTGTAGATTCAATGTCAGAAAGAGAGTGCAGTGTTTTCAGACATGATCAGATCCTTCAGTTTGACTAGAATAGTCCCACACTGTCTCCCCTTCCTAATGTAACCAGCATTCTCTGTGTTTTAGCGCAGGCCCAAGTTCATGGGGAAATATATTTAAAACCTTTTCCCTTTCCCCTGGTAGTCAAAAAATTCCTTATCCTTACAATCAACTCCACCTAAAAGGGGGGTATGCTTTGTCCAAAAACTTGGACAACCCAGAGAGATCACCTCAAACCAAACTAATTTGCTCTATTGTTTATGGGACCACTTAAGTCATGCAAAATATAACTTTTGAATAAACATTTTCTAGCCTCTCCCTTGTTTCTCTGATATAAATGCTTTTTCCCAGCAACTCCATGTGATTTTCTGGTGACTCTCACACCCTTTCCAGTTTCTGTCCATTCTCCTGAAACTTCTTGACCAGTCCTGGGGATCTTCCCACTCCTGCTGCAGCTCCCATCTTTTTTCCAGTGACTCCCAATGTTCTTTCTCTTCATTCCCTGAGTGACTCTTTTCACTATATCCTGAGGTCTAAACTAAGAAAACCATTGTCCGCTCGTTCTGAATTATGTTTCACTTCCAAACAGTTTCCCTAACTGAAGTCTCAGTCTGGACTTTTCCTGAGTGAATTGTTATTCTGCATATTGGATGAGTTACTTCTCTGATGCAGCATGTGGTTCACCATGAAAGAAGCCTTCTTAATTCAGTGGTTGAGAAGTCTTTTGTATTTGGTGTGTTGTGTAATAGGTGGTCCTGTGATATCTGTTAAGTATAACATTGCTACTTTAAAATCAAATCTGTTGGCTAACCAGAAAACAGGTGACATTTTCATGAGTAGTTTGCTTTTTACTCAAACATAAACTCTTTGTTTTCTTGTTTATGCATTTATTAATGCCATATGGACCGTCATCAGTATTACTGCTTCGTTAAGCTGGTCATAGATAACTGATGATAAAAACATTAATACTAATACAGTAAACATTTTCCACATGTACCTACAAATAGGAGTGAACAGGAGTCAGTCATTTTTTTTTCAGTTTTTCCCTAATGCCAAAGATTTATAGTCTCTCACATTCCCGGGAAGTTTGCAAATGCTTAGTGTACATCAGAGCTAATGATTGCAGTTCTTGTCTTTCAGTTCACTCTGTTTACAGGAGATCCTCTTTAAAGTTTTTGTTTTAAAGGATAGTGAAGTTCTAAAGGCGCATTAGTCTTCTTGTCAGTCTGCCTGGAGTGGCTCATGGCTGTGAGTACTTACCTCAGGACAGACTGTAAGAAACAGGGCAGACACCCTAAACTGGTGGTATGTTCTATAATTAGATTTCACCAAGCCAGAAACAAATGTGAATTCCTGGATCACTATACCAGTCTTAACACTGAGTCACAGACCAGCCCCTTAGACTCTCCAGTTTATCTTGCCACCTAGGCTAGCTCAACTTAGTGATAAATGGTCACTTACCCCAAAAAATATCAAAATATGCAGGTTGCTTCCAGTCCCAAGAGACCAGTCACTTCCCCCAGATCAGTTGGTACCCTAGGTCTTACACCAAAGACAATGCCTGTTGCCAATCCTGTAATAAACTATCTAAAGCTTTATTAACTAGGAAAAAGGAACGGGCGCTATTTACAGGTTAAAGCAAGCAAACATATACACACAAATGATTTTCCATCTATGGTTCCTAAAGATGATAGAGATGTGGTAATCTGTCAGTTCAAAATGTCTTTCAGGCAGATTCCGGGGTAACCCCTAGTGTTCTCTGCCTTACAGACAGCCCCCCAATCTGAAGCAAATACTCACCAGCAACCACACACCACACAACAGAACCACTAACCCAGGAACCTATCCTTGCAACAAAGCCCGTTGCCAACTCTGTCCACATATCTATTCAGGGGATACCATCATAGGGCCTAATCACATCAGCCACACTATCAGAGGCTCGTTCACCTGCGCATCTACCAATGTGATATATGCCATCATGTGCCAGGAATGCCCCTCTGCCATGTACATTGGCCAAACTGGACAGTCTCTACGTAAAAGAATGAATGGACATAAATCAGACGTCAAGAATTATAGCATTCAAAAACCAGTTGGAGAACACTTCAATCTCTCTGGTCACTCGATCACAGATCTTAGAGTGGCTATACTTCAACAAAAAAGCTTCAAAAACAGACTCCAACGAGAGACTGCTGAATTGGAATTAATTTGCAAACTGGATACAATTAACTTAGGCTTGAATAGAGACTGGGAATGGATGAGTCATTACACAAAGTAAAACTATTTCCCCATGGTATTTCTCCCTCCCACCACACCCCCCACTGTTCCTCTGATATTCTTGTTAACTGCTGGAATTAGCCTACCTTGCTTGTCACCATGAAAGGTTTTCCTCCTTCCCCCCCCCCCCCCCCCGCTGCTGGTGATGGCTTATCTTAAGTGATCACTCTCCTTACAGTGTGTATGATAAACCCATTGTTTCATGTTCTCTGTATGTGTGTATATAAATCTCTCCTCTGTTTTTTCCACCAAATGCATCCGATGAAGTGAGCTGTAGCTCACGAAAGCTTATGCTCTAATAAATTTGTTAGTCTCTAAGGTGCCACCTGTACTCCTTTTCTATTTCCCCATGGTATTTCTCCCCATCACCCCACTCCCCACTGTTCCTCTGATATTCTTGTTAACTGCTGGAATTAGCCTCCCTTGCTTGTCACCATGAAAGGTTTTCCTCCTTTCCCCCCCCTGCTGCTGGTGATGGCTTATCTTAAGTGATCACTCTCCTGCTCTAATAAATTTGTTAGTCTCTAAGGTGCCACAAGTACTCCTTTTCTTTTTGCGAATACAGACTAACACGGCTGCTACTCTGAAACCTCTCCTTACAGTATGTATGATAAACCCATTGTTTCATGTTCTCTGTGTGTGTGTGTGTGTGTGTATATAAATCTCTCCTCTGTTTTTTCCACCAAATGCATCCGATGAAGTGAGCTGTAGCTCACGAAAGCTTATGCTCTAATAAATTTGTTAGTCTCTAAGGTGCCACAAGTACTCCTTTTCTTTTTTCTCTAGCCCTGTGAGAGATTAACATTTTTTTCAAATATTTTTTTCTCCTTTTTCCATCATTCAGCCAGATTGGAGGAGGCCTTTTGCATGGTGAATGGGGCAACTCACAAAGCTTTTGTCTTATGATGGCCCACTTAATTTTTGAGAGTCCTCCTGGATGGGCTGTGGTGGGGGACAATTACTGTGCCTGTGGGACTTAGACATTGCAAATGACAATATATTTGACTAGATTATTTTTCAAAGCACTGAAAAGTCAAATACACATATACAAAATGAGGCAGAAACATTGAGGTAGTTGCAATTCAGACCTTGTCTAAAACAGTTTTTTTTTTTTACATGCTGGTATTATGTATTCTTTTTCCAGGGGTCTGAAGTTAGTTTTCTTCTGTTTGTCTAGCATTTTAAAATATTAAACTGTGTAATTTTAAAAGACAGCCATTTAAGTAATGGTACCATTGAGACTTCCTATGGTTAAAATTACTTCTCCTTGACATGTTCATAAGTAAATTTCAGCATATACTTCTCACTGATATTACTCAAAAGATTTGCTGAAGGTCACTGAATATGGCAACGCCAGTCTCTCAGCTCTGCAATGGTCTTACTTCAAACTAAAGCAGCTGGATGATTTAGATTGTATTTGGTTTTCAAGGCAACACTTTCAGAGAGCCTCAGGTACCTTTAAACTGAGACTGGTAATGCCACATGAGATTCTGCAATTGCCATGCTGTCAGTGAACTAGTTCATGTCCCTCAGGCCTAGTCACAGAGTTTAAAAATGGCATAAAGCAGGGGTTCTCAAACTTCATTGCACCATGACCCCCCTCTGACAATAAACATTACTACACAACCACAGGAGGGAGGACCAAATCCTGAGCCCACCCAAGCCCCATTGCCTCAGGAGGGGGGACCAAAGCTGAAGCCCAACCTGAGCCTTGCTGCCCAGGACTGAAGTCCTTGGGCTTTGGTTTCGGTCCCAGGCCCCAGCAAGTCTAAGCCACATTAAAACAGGGTCCAGACCCACTTTGGGGGCCTGAGCCACAGTTTGAGAACTGCTGGTATAAAGCATCACTATCCAATGGGCAATGCCAGGAAGTATTCTGGTTCCCTGAACTCCCTGGTGAACCGAGGGAGCAAACCTACTGTTATGTCTCTTTACAGCAAAATCTCCCTGATCACCACTCCCACTATGTGGAATAGTGCAGGAGCATGGTTCTGCTTCCTCCTTGCCTCTTTAAAGGATCAGGTACCCAGGGAATAGGGAATGAGCAGTCCCTGCACGCAAAATCTGTCTGGTTCTTATGTGAGCCAGGACAGGACAGATGAATTCAGAATTCTATTTTAGGTGTATTTTCAAAATTAGTCAGCTCAGCATCTCAGGAGCATGTTTTTAGTAAATTCAGTTTGGTCAGTACTTCTTAATAGATGTATTAATAGCTTAGATGCTGAATACACAAATGAGTTGGTAAAAATGTATCAGTATCTAAGGCCAACAGAAAAGTGGTCTACATCACTACTTAGTACACTGGAGAGTTGATTATTGTGTTCTTGTGTTTACTTAGAGAACTGCATGATTTTCATTCTGGACAATGAGTGTCTTTGTGTTTTTGAATAATAAACGTGCTTATAACATGAATCACGTAGGCATTGACCCTGCAATTAACTCCATGCAGGCACAGAGGTCCACCCGCTAAGAATCAATTGCAAGAGCCGAGTGATGCTGTGCATATTTTATATTTCACTTCATAAAATATTCATGAGTTTGGGGGAGTTATTTACTGGATTTTTTTCAGTGGTATTTTCAGAAAAATGATTCCCTCTTCCATTGCCCACCCGGTATGGGAAAACTGTAACATTGATGTCCATCTGTTAACAAATCTGCCAATAATTATATTTATCCTACTGGCTGTACATTAGCAAAATGAGTGGATGAGTTGGCTTACCCAGGAGAAGGATGGTGGGAGTGAACTAGAATTTCTGGATGCAACGGGCTTGATTCACAAAAGGACATAAGTGCCTTACTGCCACTTTAGGTGCCTAAATCCCAGAATCAGGCCTGACTGGAATTAACAAAACCCGAGTTCAGCTGCCCCAGTACTCCGTAGGACAGATATCTAAACTCGCTCTGTGCCTAAATTTTTGCAATAAATATTCCCTAGCTGTCTGCATTTCTGCCTGTGCACACGTGCACTGCAGCCCCACGCCAGGCATCTGGACACCTAAGCCCCAGAGCAATGCATAAACTGGGAGAATTAGGTGTTCCTTCACCTAACTCGGCTGTGGACCCATTTGGTAAGCATGCTCAGATCATGCCTATAAGATTGGGCCCCATAGACAAGTTTACATGAGGGGAGGAGGGAGAAGGAGAAGACCTCCTTCATAATTTTTAGTCCATTGGTTAGAATATTCGTTTGGGGTGAGATAGATCCCTGCTTCTTCTTCAAGTGTTGGTCCCTCTGTATGTTCTACTGTGCGTACACATCACCCCATGTGCCTGTGATGGAGGATTCTTGCAAGCAGTGTCCATGGGTCGGGTCTGCATCTGCACTCCTGCCCTCCTTGTGCTCCATACTGAGTGAATAAGGAGTGGGACAGACCAACCACCTCTCCAGTTCCTTCTTACTGTGGATGGCCTGAATCAGAACCTCCAGTGGCTGGATTGTCTCCATTCTTTTCAGCCTTGTCTTCAACCTGTGAATCTTTCAAATCTTTATCTATATAGTATACCTAGTATGAATCGTTTGAAGAGTGTAGTTAGTGTTCTCCAACCCAGGGGACCCTCCCCGTATACCGATATGGGAATCAGACTACGGCCAGAACACTGAGCTTTAAAAATGGTGGTTCCTGTCCCTGCTCCTTCTCAGTCAGTAACAACCACCTGCCTTTACTACTTCAGGGAAGTGTATATCTCCACCAGCTGTAGTATTTCTTGCTCCTTCCACAGCTGGATGTAACAGGTGTGGGAATTGCAACTTAAAAAGCCCCTCATGAAAAAGGCTATGATGAACCAGGCTGGGGATACCCTCTGGACACCAGCCAGAAACAGCGAGGAGCGCACTTTTTGTTGCAAGGTCTGACTCAAGAAGGAGAGAATTCAGACCCATGGACCTTCTGTCAGGGTCTCGTCAGGAATGCTCTCATAAATAGTCCCTGGAGAGGGGGGTGTGTGTGTGTGTGTGTGTGTATACACACACACACACACACATATATAATATCTCCTTATGAGAATAATCCATGAAGAAGAATGGGGAAGAGGGTTTTGGGGGTGGGGTAGGAAGACAAATTCAGTTGTACAGCCAGAAGGGAGGGTGGAGAGCCATTCTTCACCTGTGTTAAGTTAATGTTTTTATTCACAAACTAAAATTTTGTGTGTTTACACTGACATCAATAATACAATTCCAAGAAAAGAACAAATCATTCACAGCTTTTGATATGAAAGATATAAGTTTACATCAATATTCATCTCAGGTTTATGGTGAATCCTGACTAGTATCCATACAGAGTGCTTCCATTTGGCCACATTTAGGGTCTACATCAAAGTAGTAGCAGCACAGTTCAGACAAAGCAGTTTCACCATCTTTTAGACAATTGACTTCTTCAAGAACAATTTGCATCAACCTTGTTGCTGCTTCAGATTCTATTACCCTTAAGAATCTCTGAATTTGGAAAGTCTATTCTGACACCAATGCAGACTATAAAATTTGTAGGTACAACCTTAGACTCCATCAAGGCAAGAGCTTATCTCACAATGGAAAGATTTCATACCATGAGCAATCTGATAGACTTCATCTCTGCTTCCTGCATGCTTGGCAAAGAAGCGAAGCATGAATGCTATAGTGACAATTCCCACCAGGCTGAGGGCCTCACTAACTTTTTGGAAAGATCCTGGACAAATCTGTATGTGGGTTCCTTTCCTATCCCCCATATCTGAGAAGATGATCATTACTAATGCCTCCCCGATAGGCTGGGGAGCCCCCATGGACAGTTACACAGCACAGGGCACTTGGATGCCCTGAGAGACCAGAAAACACATCAATCTTCTAGAATTCTGGGCAGTCTGAGAGGCTTGCAAAGCCTCTCTACAACTCATCCAATGCCAGACAATATAACAATTGTATTCTACATAAACAAGCAGGGAGGAGCAGGATCCATGCCCCTGTGCATAGAAGTGGTCATCTTGTGAAACTGGTGTATCAAGAACCTCACCGGCAGTGTACTTTCCAGGACCCCAGAATTCATAGGCATACAACCTCAGTAGACATTTCACCATGAATCACAAGTGGGAGTTACACGATTCAGTAGTGAACAGTAGTTTCAGTGGGGAACCCCTACTTGGGACTTGTTTACCTCCCAGACAAAGAAAAAAATGCAACATTTACTGCTCCCATGGAACTCAAGGAAAGCACTCCAGAGGTGATGGTCTCCTACTTCTTTGGTCATATCCCTTGAGCTATGCCTTCCCTACTATTCTGCTATTATCTAATTTTTTTAGAAGATTTGAGAGGAGAGGGTACAAGTCATCCTCATGGCCCCCAAATGGCCCACACACTTCTGGTTCCCAAGCTACCTACAAATGTCAATCAGTCCACCAATCAGTCCTTTCTGAATCTCTTTATCAAAGAGAATGGCAGAGTCAAGCATCCCAACCTGAGGTGCTTAATCTGACAGTTTAGTATTTAGATGGACATCAAGTCTACAACCTTCCTGCTCTCAAGCCATGCAAACCATTCTGAATAGCAGAAAGGACCAGAAAATGTTACCTAGCCAAGTGGAAACATCTCTGTGTCTGGGCCAAGCAAAATCATATATCTCCTGAGACAGTGGATATTCCCACTATTTTAGATTGCTGTATCTTCTTACTCTCAAGACGACAGGTCTTTCTCTCAGTTCACTGGGGGTTCACCTGGATGAAGTCAGCACGTGTCACCCACCACTGGATGGTCACTCATGGAGGATAGGTCCATCAACGGCTATTAGCTAAAACAGCCAGTGATGCAACCCCATGGTCTGGGTGTCAATAGCCTTTGACTGTCAGAAGTTGGGAATGGACTACAGGGGAATGATAACTTGATGATTGCCTCTTCTGTTGATTCTCTCTGAAGCAGCTGATATTGGCCCCTGTTGGAAGACAGGATACAGTATTAGATGGACCATTGGTCTGGTCCAGAATGGCCATTATTACATTCTTTTGTACTACATCTTTACTTACCCATTAACAGCCAAGTTTTTTAAAGGTTGGATCAGAAACTTTCCAACACTAAAGAATCCAGCCCTTCCTTGGACCTTAATTCAACGCTTTCAGCACTCACTAAGTCACCCTCTGAACTGTTAGCTAGCTGTTCCATGTCTAACCTTTTGATTGTTTGCCTTCCTCATTGCCATCACCTTGGCCAGAAGGATAGGTGAACTTGGGGCCCTGAAAACTGATCCACCATACATACATAATAATCCATAAGGACAAAGTCTCGCAACAACTACATCTGAAATTCACTCCTAAAATAGTTTCAGAATTCCACATAATACAGTCAATGGTGAGGAGAGGAGACTCCATTCCCTCAAAGTGCGATGAGCATTGGAATTTTACCTGCAGAGAATGAAACTGATCAGAAAATTACCTAGACTGTTTGTTGCCATAGCAGAACAAGTCCGAGGTCAAGCTATATCCTCTCAGAGAATCTCTAGGTGGATCTCTGGCAGTACCCTTTTCTTTTTATCAGTTGGCACATCTCCCTACCCTACTTGGGCTAAGGCTCACTCTACAACGACACAAGGGATCTAAGTGGCATCACTTCAATAAGTACCCTACTTGACATTTGCAGGCCAAATCTATCCACACATTCACAAGACATTATGTGTTGGTCCAAGACTCTTCTGACACATCCTTTGGGGCTGCAATTCTACAAGCAGCTATGCCATCTGCATCCTTGCACCCACCTCCTCTCTGACTACTGCTCATCAGTCACCTACAGTGGAATACACATAGGGACTAGCACTTTAAGAATACAGGAAACTTACTTACCTTTTTGTAACTGGAGTTCTTTGACCGTATGTGTGTTCCATGACCCATCCTCCTTCTCATCTGCTTTGAATCATGACTGGATTCATGGTAGAGAAGGAACTGGAGAGGCAGTCAGTCTACCCCTCCCATTATAATCTTAGTACAGAGCACAAGGAGGGAAGGGGCGCAGACATGGACCAGCGGGCACTGCTTAAAAGAATCCTCCAGTCTCAAGTGCCTGGAACACATGCATACCCCTAGTGGAATACAGATATAGACTGCACATCTCAAAGAACTCCTGTTACTAAATCAGTCTTCCCTGATGAAGTTGTTCCACTGTGAATACAGAGTTTTTAAAAAGCCACTGGTATAGCGGGGACTGGATCCTGGGTTTCCCACCTCATAGATGTGCGTTCTAACAACCACACTAGAGAATGCTTGCATTCTCTCTGTGGCCAAATAATGCTACGACACAGGTTATATATTAAACCAAGCTTGCTTCATTGCAAACATTGAAATGATACATTTCTATATTGGTCTTTGAAACGTAGAATAGTGCAGAGCCAGGGCATTTCCCCATGGGCAATACATCCGCAAATGAATAATGCTTTTGAAATATTTTGATAATTGTTTTAATCAGAATCATACAGTATTTGGAAGATAAATTACTGAGCCATTAGCAACTTAGCAATATGACTGGATACCCATATTAATAAACACCTGTCACAATGAGATAACAGATGTTCGAGGTACATATCTAACACAAAATGTAAATTTTTGTAAGTTCTTATTCTTCTGCTACAAAATGTGTTAATTACATTACATATCCTGCAATTTATTTGTTTGATTTTGCTACATTACAATTGCTAAATTCATTTTTATCTAGGAAGAAAGTACACTGATAAATTCCCATAGTGACTCCACTGACTGAAATTTAAACTCTTTCTGGAAGGTTAATTTTGTTTACTTCCATTTTCCATCTACAGCCTATCACTTGTTTTTCTGTACAGCAGTGGTTTTCAACATTTTCATAATGTGGGCTGTGTGACAGACCCAGACTAGTGGGGTACAGGAGTCTGGTAGAAGGCAAATATACTGGCCACTGGATGAATAGTTTTCTGTTCCCTGAGTAACCAGAGCACGGGCTGCCCTAGTGCAATCAGGAACCTGCTAGAACTAATTAAGACAGGCAAGCTAAATAAGACACCTGGAGCCAATTAAGAACTTACTAGACTCAATTATGGCAGGCAGGCTAATCAGGACACCTGGTTTAAAAAGGACCTCCCATCAGTTAGTGGGGTGTGTAGGAAGCGAGAAGGCATGCTGCTGGAGGACTGAAGAGTACAAGTGTGATCAAGCTTCAGGAGGAAGATCCTGCAGTGAGGATAAAGAAGGTGCTGGGGGAAGGCCATGGGGAAGTAGCGCAGGGAGTTGTAGCTGTCACACAGCTGATATAGGGGACATTGTAGACAGCTGCTATCTACAGGGCCCTGGGCTGGAACCCAGTGTAGAGGGTGGGCCCAGATTTCCCCCCCCCATCCCTCCCAACTCCTGATTGGACACAGGAGGAGTTGACCTGGTCTGTGAGAAACACCAGAAGGGAAGGTCTAATTTGGAAAGGGATCTGACCTGTCCCTGGCCCACTAGGTGGAACACAGAGACTGCAGGTACTGTTCTGTTTCCCCTATGCTGGCCAGTGATGAGGTTAGTTGAGTGACCGGTAGGTTGAGCCTCTAGCAGAAGCAGCCAAACTGAAGGCTGCTGTGAACCTCTGAGGTGAGCAAATCTGCCAAAAAAGCGCAGGACCCACCAAGGCAGAGGAGGAACTTTGTCACAGCTGCCTCTTAAAGTGGACAGCCCCTTATGGACCCCATACTTTGCCAACCTCCCAATCCTGCTATTGCACGCCCTCCCTGAGGCAAACAGAGGGCTTCATTACATGGAAAAGTTATATTAGAAGAATAGAGAATGCACAGTGAAAATATAGTAACTTTAATGTAATAGTTGTAGCTGTTAGGTTACAACCGCCTCCATTTTGTAACTCTGCTCTTTATTTCTTCTTCCTGGATGTTGGGTTTTACATTTATTAATAATATATTTTCTTTCCTTGTCTCTTTGCATTTTGATGTGCCTCTGTGGTGCTTTTCTTAACCAGTTTTGGTGTCACTTTGATCACAGTTGAATTGATGGCAAAGAAACATCCAAGAAATGCACATTTTTTTTTCTTTTGTGTGTGTTCTGTTTATGTTGTTTTGCTATCAATTGAACTGGTCAGGAAAATAAAACACTGGAAAATAGTTTTGGAATAATCTACAAGTAGCACCAGTGAATCCTTCAGTGATGAGGCAGAGTCAAATTTAATGTCACAATGCTCTGAGAACTACTGGTTATTGTTGCTGAATTATTTACAGAGCACTATAAGGAGGCTCTGAGCTGTCGTATTTCTATATCCCATCAGCCTACATACAGCCTTCCCAGTGGCTAGTTACATAACTCTTTTTCAGTAAAATCATTTTTATTTCATAGCATTTTTATTTACAACCATGTATACATGAATTACTAGAACTGAGCGAGATGATTTTGAGAGAGTGCAATTACCTTCAAACAAAGAGGGATTTCATGTATTTATTTAGAGTTAAAAGTACCTAACAAGGGTTCCCAGTATTTGTATAAATGATATTCAGTATAAAATTCTGTTTATAAAAAGGCTGATGTCCATAGTTGAGGTTGCTTCACAGAAGATGCTCTGTGATTGATTTCTTCTTTGAATCAAAGGGCTTTTAGTTCTAGGACACTTCCTCTTTGCCCCTCCCCCCACTGGTCACAACTACAGCAATAACGTGAGATGAGAGGCAATTTCGCACGTGCCCAAGTACTAAACTACTTTTGACTTCATGAGTTATCTCCTTAGCATGCAAGTTTTTACTCATCATAGGCTATGACTCATTCTGGAGTGCATGCTTTGGCTGAGGTAAAAACACTTAAATAAGGAGTATTATAATGGAGGTGGGTGAAATATTTATATTATGACTGTAGTTACAGTATTTGAAAAAAAAGGAGAGAAAAGCAAGAAATTCATAGGCCCATAAGATCCCCTGTGGTGTAAAAACAAAATAGGAACAAAATAACAGAAAAGCTCCAAGCTCTGTTTCTGGCACAGTTGTAACCCTAGCACGAGATCAATACAGTTTTGCCAGTTCTCATTATTTTATCATATGTCTCACAATATCTGGTTTTTTTTAATTCAAGTCCCAGGTTGCGAAGGTATGTGATTAGGTAAGTATCTCAGATTTCATTAAAATAAATAAATAAAGTTGTAACCCTTATGGATGTAGAGGAAAAACAAAAAAATATGACCCTTAGCTACTCTGAGTCTATTCCCAGGGGAATCACAGTTTATGCCTCTTACATCTGCACTGACAGCATTAACTAAATTTCTTATTCTATGTGGTTTTCAACCGATGGTGCATATAGAAAATTCTGCATAGTGCAGCTCCACCCCTTATGAATTAGCCTTGCCACTTTTTCTATATCAGATTTTGAATCCAAAAGTGATCATTATGATCTTAGTAATGTGGGGCTGGAAGTGACCTCAAGATGTCTTATGAAAGGAGACTCAAGGAGCTTGGCTTGTTAGACTAAAACTTGTTAGACTTGTTAGGCCTAACTAAAAGAAGGTTGAGGGGAGATATGATTGCTCTCTATAAATATATCAGAGGGATAAATACCGGAGAGGGAGAGGAATTATTTAAGCTCAGTACCAATGTGGACACAAGAACAATGGGTATAAACTGGCCACCAGGAAGTTTAGACTTGAAATTAGACGAAGGTTTCTAATCATCAGAGGAGTGAAGTTTTGGAATAGTCTTCCAAGGGAAGCAGTGGGGGCAAAAGATTTATCTGGCTTTAAGATTAAACTCAATAAGTTTATGGAGGAGATGGTACGATGGGGTAATTAATTGATCTTTCAATATTCATGGTAAATAGGCCTAATCCCCTGAGATGGGATATTAGATGGGTGGGATCTGAGTTACCCAGGAAAGAATTTTCTATAGTATCTGGCTGGTGAATCTTGCCCATATGCTCAGGGTTTAGCTGATCACCATATTTGGGGTCAGGAAGGAATTTTCCTCCAGGGCAGATTGGAAGAGGCCCTGGAGGTTTTTTGCCTTCCTCTGTAGCATGGATCACTTGAGGGAGGATTCTCTGCTCCTTGAAGACTTTAAACCACGATTTGAGGACTTCAATAGCTCAGACATAGGTGAGGTTTTTCGTAGGAGTGGGTGGGTGTTCTGTGGCCTGTATTGTGCAGGAGGTCAGACTAGATGATCAGAATGGTCTCTTCTGACCTTAGTATCTGTGAATCTATGTCGTGTAGTTCATCCCCATGTGCTGAGGCAGGACCAAATTTGCATGGACTCTCCCTGACAGGTTTTTGTCTAACTTGGTCTTAAAACTTTCAATAATGGTGATTCCACAACAAACCTTGGAAGTCTGTTTCAGAGTTTAACAATCCTTATAGTTAGAAAGTGTTTTTTCCTAATATCTAACCTTAAATCTCTATGGCCGCAGATTAAGCCAATTATTTCTTGTCCAACCTTCTGTGCAAATGGAAAACAATTGATCACCATCCTCTGTGCAACAGCCTTTAGCGTATTTGAAGACTATTATCATGTCTCGTCCCCTCCTCAGTTGTTTCCTACATTTTCCTCATAGGTCATATTTTCTAAACTTTTTGTTGCTCTCCTCTGGATTCTCTCCAATTTGTCCATGTCTTTCTTAAAGTGTAGCTCCCAAAACTGGACACAATACTCTAGCTGAGGCATCACCAGGGCAGAGTAAAGTGGGACAGTTACCTCCCATGTCTTTCATATGACAATTCTGTTAATACACTCCAGAATGATGTTAGATTTTTTCACAACTGCATTTCATTGTTGGCTCATATTCAATTTTTGATCTACTATAACCCCAGATTCTTTTCAGCTCTACTAAGGACTAGCCAGGTATCCTCCATTTTAAATTCGTGCATTTGATTTTTTTTTTCCTTCCTAAGTGCAGTACTTTTCTCTTGTCTGTACTGAATAACATCTTGTTTATTTCAGACAAGTTCTCCAATTTGTCAAGGTCCTTTTGAAATCTAATCTTGCCCTCCAAAGTGCTTGAAATCCCTCCTGGCTCAGTGTCATACACAAATTTTATAAGCATTCTCTCCACCCCATTATCCAAGTCATTAATGTAAATATTAAATAGGTACCAGACCCAAGTCAGACCCCTATGCGACACCACTACATCCTCCCAGTTTGATGGCAAACCTTTGATAACGCTCTTAGTTGTGAACCGACCTATAGTAACTTAATTTAGAACACATTTTCCCCAGTCGTCTTATGAGACTGTGTCAGAAGCTTTACTAAAATCAAGATCTACCATATCTACAGTTTTGATCCCATCCAATAGCCAGAAACCCTGCCAAAGGAGGAAGTCAAGTGATTTGGTGTGATTTGTTCTTGATGAATCCATATTGACAGTTACTTATTGGCTTATTATCCTGTAGGCCAGGAGTAGGCAACCTATGGCACGCGTGCCGAAGGCGGCACACAAATTGATTTTTCAGTGGCACTCATACTTCCCTGGTCCTGGCCACCGGTCTCGGGGGCTCCGCTGCCGGTCTGGGCTGCCAGCCCCACTCAGCCCGCTGCCGGTTCCAGGTCCCGGCCACCAGTCCAGGGGACTCTGCTGCCAACCTGGGGTCCTGGCCGTTGGCCTGGGGCTCTGCAGCCACCCCCAGCTGTGGCCCACTGGCCCCAGCCTCGGGCAGTGAGGGGTGCAGACAGGGATAAGAGGGGGCACAGCTCAGCACCCCACCTTAAAAATTGTGCCAGCACCACTGTACTGGGATATTTTTAAGTCATGATTTGCAGCTTACATCACTTTCACGCCATGTGGAACAGTGCACTGAGTTTGACATTGAGATTAAAATGTACATGCAAGAACTGGAATCAGAATTTTCTGACATTTCAAGCGATTTGGCCCAATGCTTTCTTTTCTAATTAAACCTGAAAAGGTCAACGGAAGTGACTTGGATTTCAGTGGATGGGTGTTGAAGATTTTGAAATACAGCTCATTCAGTTAAAAAGCTCAGAATTATGGGCATCAAAGTTTGGAGATCTGCAGAGTGCACTTGAAGCTACCGAGGGCCTCGGGCCTCTATTCTGACCTGCTGGATGTCCCTGCCAGTGAAATTTAACTGAACAAAATTGCATTTGCAATGCTTTCAGCATTTGAATCCACATACCTGTGTGAACAGGTATTTTCACACATGAAATCTGTCCTCTGTCCCTCTCAGAGCCGGTTAATAACTGATCACTCAGAAGCCTGTGTGCAGCTTAAAGTATCCAAATATGTGCCAGACATTGGAAAACTCAACAAGGAAAAGCCAGGGCAAGGATCACACTAAACTGATAAGATCTGCATTTTAATTTAATATTAAATGAAGCTTCTTAAACATTTGAAAAACCTTATTTACTTTACGTACAATAATAGTTTAGTTATATACCTTCTAAAAATGTTAAAATATATTACTGGCACAGGAAACCTTAAATTAGAGAGAATAAATGAAGACTCGGGACACCATTTCTGAAAGGTTGCCAACCTCGGCTCTAGGTGCTTACAAATTGATTGTTTAATAATTTGTTCCGGTATCTTTCCAGGTATTGAAGTTAGACTGTCTGGTCTATAACTCCCTGGATCCTTTTCATTTCTTCGTTTAAAGATAGGTGGTATAGTGTGATGATGATCTAGTCTGATTTCCCTAATAAAAAAGACCATGGAATATGACCCATTGGCCTATGGATATTTGCAAAGGTGACAGTGGAGTGGGAAAATTCCACATTGTCACATTTCATATCCATATGGTTTCCCACCCATCACAGTTTTTCATCAGATTTCACTTCCCTACACACTGCACAGTCTGAGTTCCCTCTAAGCTGTGCAGCAGGCTATCAAGGGCTGTGCAGACAGGGAGAGGCGCCTCTCTGCCGGCCCCAGAGCTGCTGTGGCAAGAGAGGACTCGGGGGAGTCCTCTCTCCCTGGCACAGACCTTGAACTGCCAGAGCCCTCACTCCCCTGGACCCCAACCCTCTGCCCTAACCATGAGCCCTGTCCCGCATCCCAAACCTTCATCCCTGGCCCCACCCCAGAGCCCTCACCCCCCCTCACATCCCAACCCTCTGCCCCAGCCCATCCCACAGTCCGACTCCCTCGGCTCCACCCCCGCCACACATCACCTCCATATTGATGCACATAAAAAAATTCATTCCGCACATGGATGTAAATATTAGAGGGAAATTTGTGCACAGTGGTAAGGGAAGCATAAAAGTCAAGACTGATTGACCACCTAATTAACAGATTGGATATATAATGAGATCAGTTGTATTGTTTTAATTTAGGAGTTGACTGTTTTTCCAGTGAAAAGTAGTTACTTGTTGAAGTACAAATTCAAAGTTTTCATCTATGCCCAGGTCAATTTTAGCAGGGATGATCCAGTTGTTCCCCCTTTTTTCGGCTAATGAATTTTAACCCTGATCTAGCTAGACAACCATTTCTTTCATGACAGTTTTTAAGTACAATCAATCACTGGCAAAGGGATCTAATTGTCTGTCTGAAAGGTACCTGTGACTTTATTATATGAACTATGCCTCATTTAAAAGCAAACTGAAATCATTAGTCTGACTCTTCTTGCAATTGTTATAATCATCTGATTAGCAAGATTGTGGTTAGTCTCATACAAAATAAATCAAAGTTATGATCTCAGAAATGCTACATCAGCTATCTGGCCTATAAATGTACAATTACAGTTATTTGGGCTTATAACTTTATCTGTATTATTTTCATCCACTTAGTGAATCAAATGCCTCATACCACATCTCTAGTTCATGATTGCCATTTTCCTCTCTAAGAAGAATTAATCCTTAGAGACCTCTGATCTCAGACTCAGGTTTGTGCGTTTCCTTTTGAATTATGAAATTGCCACCTCTTTTGTTTCCCTTATTAGGAGAATTAGAGGATATGAAATCCATTGGAGGCTATTTCTTTGTTTGCTATCTTCTTTATCATTGACATCTCTTTCTTGTTTCCATCACTTTCTGAAGTGGATTTGTCACATTAGTAAATCTGGTTAATATAATTTGATTTCTTGTTTGGCTGTGGTTCTTTTGGGTTGAAATATAATTAAATTGTTTCTAGTGTCTTGTCTTCAAACTGTCTTCAGCCTTGATTAATACTACTTTCTCCAAGTACAGCATATTTGTTGTTTAAAATATTGTTACAGAGTTTAAGGCTGGAAGGGACCACCAGATCATCTGTTCGGACCTCCTGTATATCAAAGGCTGCCACCTCCTCCCAGCATCTGTATACGAAGCCCAACGATTGAAATTAAACTAAAGTATTACAGCCCACAGGAGACTAGAATCTGCACAGGCAGAGAATAGGAGGTACCAAGGTGCACCAGTGCCTAAGGCTCCCACAGTGACAGGGAAATGATTAAGTAAGAAATACCCAGATAATCCTCTCAAGTGACTAATACCCACACTCTGAGCAGGAAGTTGAAAACCCCCCAAAGTCACTGCCAACCTAACTTGGGGGTAGGAGTGAGGATTCTTTCCAGCCCCACATATGGCAATCAGCATGTGAGCAAGAACCAGCCATCCAAACATGAGAGAGAGAGAGAGAATGCTCGGTGCCACCTCAGAATATTTTTAAAAAATCAGAAATAGAGGGGAATAAAAACAGAAAGGAAGAGCTCCAGCCGTCAGAGCTTCAGTTCTGTGGACTGGTTGTAAATACAGGTTCTATTTACCTGTTCTAGAACTATTTAGGAAGATACCACTGAAACATAACATTCCTGACTGATACCACAGGACTAGGTATCTAAAGTTTGTTGTTCACTTTACTTAATCTTGTAACATTTGGAGCCAGATCATACACAATGCTAAATGATCTTTGTGGCACAAAAGGAGCACCAATCTGTTTTAAAATCTTTTTCCTTGTGTAAGAGACTACCACCTGGCTCTTGCCCTTCCTGGCAGAAGGGGAAGTCTAGAGATGAGAATGGTCATGGCCAGTGCACACTGATTATCCTCACCAGTGTAATAGCTCCTAGGAGGCTCCTATGATACAGGGCTGGCCTTACCATGAGGTGAGTTAACGTGGCTGCCTCAGGTGCCAGACTGTGGGGGTGGGCGCCACTAAGACCCAAATAGTGTCTGCTGCTGGGGCATATGTATTCTCTCTGCTCTAGATGCATAGAAATGGTGGAGTGCTGGGCTGGAGGAAGGAAGGCTCAAGAGACATGGCAGGCAGGCAGGAGAAAAGGTGAGAGGGAATAACTGAAAGCAGCAGGAGATAGAGGAGGAGCCTCTTATGTACCTCGCTAGCACTCCCAGGAGCCTGGACTGATTAACACCAGCTTCTCAGGGAGCTTCCTGTTTCCTGCTGCTTCCCTGAACCCACTTGAGGAGAACAGGCAGTCAACTGAAGTAGTAGGAGCCAGTTAGGCCCTTAAGATGCTGATATCTTCCCTCACTCAGGCCCTGCTACCAGCCTGCTTATTTGTCCCCTTCAATTGAGTGTTGAGAGCCACTATAGCTGGCACAGAACAGCAGTCACGAGTGAAAGAAGAAAATGCCCCTCTGGGGCAGCATTCAGAGAAAGAAAGGAAGCTTTTCTATGTAAGCAGGAAGGAGCTCTCCTGAGATGTATAGACACGAATGTTCATGGTTAGCTTTCCGCCCCAAAGAGAATGTGAGTAATGAGGAGATGGCTGATCTTCCAGTTAGTCAGAGTGCAGGTGACCTGGCAGCTACTGCAGCATCCATATCTCCATCTCAAATGGATGTAACCATGCATATTCCTGAATAAAAGTGTAGATCAGAGAAGAGTGTGGTGGAGGCACAAGAAACAGCTGCTGCTGAGTTTAGTTCCTTAAGTCTAGATGATCCAGGACTGTGGACTCTCCACAAAGCGGAGAGGCCATGGCGTATGTACTAAAAAACACAGAATGCTGCATATTGTTTTCATTGCAAAGTCTTCCAGTCTAATGTTCCAACCACATTGGGTTTTACAGGAACAAAGGACTGGAAAAATCTGGCATGAAAAGGCAGCAAATCACCAGAGAGCATTCCATAGGTGGAAAGAGCTTGAGATCAGACTAAGGTTAAAGGCCACCATAGATGATCAGCATCAAGAGAAGATTGCATCAGAATCTCTTTACTGGCAAAATGTTCTGAAAAGACTCATTGCCATTGTGAGAATGCTTGCTACCCAAAACCTAGCACTGTGTGGCACTTCATTTCTTCCTTAAAATTGTGGAGCTGATGGCTGAGTTTGATGCTGTACTCTAGGAGCATCTAAGAAGAGTCATCACCCAAGAAATGTGCACACACCTCTACCTTGGAAAAACAATTCAAAATGAGATCATACAGTCCCTGGCAACAAAAGTCAAACAGAAGATTGTGGCAGATCTGAAGTCAGCAAGATAGTACTCGGTTCTTCTGGACTGCATACCTGACATCAGCCGTATGGAACAAATGACTTTAATGGTGTGTTTTGTAACAACAACAGAACCTAGTGAAAATGTCCCTACAATGGTGAGTGTAGGGCATTTTCTAGAATTTATTGACATTGATGATACTACAGGAGCTGGTATGACAAATGTGCTTCTTAAAAAGCTGGAAGATATGGGAATTGTGATAGCTGACATGAGAGGTTGGGGCTACAATAATGGTGCCAACATGAGAGGAAAGAACACAGGAATGCAGACACGGATCTGAGAGTTAAACCTTCGAGGCTTTTTTTTTTTTTTTTTTTTTTGTCCCATGCAGTTCTCATTCATTGAACTTGGTGGTCAGTGATGGAGCATCGGCTTCTAGTGAGGCTGCAGAATTTTTTAATGTAATTCAAAGCATCTATGTATTTTTCTCTGCATCAACTCATCGATGGCAAATTTTGAAGCAACATCTGGGAACATCCTCTCTAACACTGAAACCACTGAGTGCCACACGATGGGAAAGTCAAGTGGAGGCGATAAAGCCTATCAAACACCAAATGGGGAAGATAGATGATGTCATAGTTGCCATTATGGAGGATAATGCTAGGACAGGAACTGTTCGTGGGAGAATAGTGGCAGAGGGAAATGGAATCACCAGAAACATACATAACTTCAAATTTCTATGTGGTTTAGTGTTGTGGCATGACATACTGTTTGAAATAAATATTGTAAACAAGAGACTCCAAGGTGTTGACCTTGATATATCTGGAGCAATGGAACAACTAGACAAGGCTATTTTCCGACCCATTCAAGAATAGAAGAGTCACCGAAGAAGACATTTTGATTACGAGGCATGGGAGAATCCCATAAGAGACCTCAAACAACAATTCAAAGTTGAATTCTTTAACTAGGTGCTAGACTGTGAAATACAGTCAGTTGAACATTTCATGCAGCTCAAGGAACACAGCAGTATATCTGGGATGTTGTATGATATTCCAAAACTTTTCACTATACCTGAAGAAGACCAACACCAGCAATGCAGGGCACTAGAGACAGTGTTGACATATAATGGCATGTGCGATATTGATGCGAGTGATTTAGGTGATGAACTGAAAGCCCTTTCAAGATATATTTCAGGAGGATCAATTCCAAAGGCTGTTCTGGAATATATGTGCACAAATAAGATGAACACCCTCTTTCCAAATGCTTTTGTTGCTTTGTGCATACTTCTAACACTTCCTGTAACAGTTGCCAGTGGAGAATGCAGTTTCTCCAAGCTGAAGTTAATAAAAACACATCTATGCTCCACAATGAAACAAGAGAGGCTGGTCGGCCTTGCAACCATTTCAATAGAGCATGAGCTGGCCCAGACTGTGGACCTTCAGGAAGCAGTTCAAATCTTTGCAACCAAGAAGGCATGGAAAGCACCACTTTGATTATTCAAACAGATTAAAATACTATTGTTTACTATGCAGACAAGAAAAGTGACATTTGTGATATCATTTTATACTGATTGATGGAGAATAGCACTGATAGGAAAATTGCTTTAACTAAGAGTACTTGGCAGTACACAATCAACTAAATAGGGTTGTATTAAACGATTTAATTATTGTTACAGATTTTGTTAAAATAAAATACAATTTAATATTGTTTTGCCCAGTCACATTACAGCTGTGTGAAGAATTCTCCATATACCGATAAATAGGTCAGTTAGGCAAAAAAGCCAATCTAGTGTAAAGGGAAAAATCAAAACTCTTACTTGGCTATTTTTATATGCAGTGTAGTTGTAGCTGTGTTGTCCCAGGATATTAAAGAGAGATATTAGGTGGGTGCAGTAATATCTCTTATTGAACCACCTTCTGTTGGTGGGAGAGATGAGGTTTCAAGCCACACAGAGCTCTTCTTCAGGTCTGGGAAAGGTATTCCCAGCCTCACAGCTAATGCAAGGTGGAACAGATTGTCTAGCATAAAAGTAGTTAGCATATATTGTAATGGACCATCCAAGGAAGAGTGGTCCATTAATAGGACAAAAAAGAATGTTGTGATAAGCCATAAATCCAGTATCTTTGTTCAGTCCATGATTTTTAGTGTCTACCAGAGTAAAGAATATAAGCCCCAGGCTTGTCTTTTGAGGCAGGCTTCCTTTAAGGATGAGGACTGAAAGGTCAGATACAGAGTGATCACTTTGTGAAAAGCATTTACCCCCTGGTGACAGAATGTTTGTCTTTTTTAATATTTTCTTGCCTTAAGCTAAACATATTCGTGGGGGTTTTGGTTGTATTTTCCCCCCCAAAAAATCTCTTACCTCTACGACTCCCACCAATCTTATAGGATAGATCTGATGAGGTCTCCTAAATGCCTATTGGAGACTCAGCCTGATTGTAAACACCCTCCTCCCCCATTGGTGTTACTGTTATAACAAAATGTAATTTTTTTGCCTTTTTCAAGAAAGCTTCAAGAAGTCAAAGTGTGTTAGTCAAGGGAAAGGCTCTCTTTGCATATGTGAGCTGCTATATTAAATGATATAGATAAAATACCTGGACAATGAATTGCTAACTACAGCTGGTTGAAATGTAAGTGAGCCAGATTCAGCTCTCCTCTCTGTCTGAATTTGAACCAATTTTTTTCATCCCAGATGACTCTGAATCAAGCAGACAGACTTAAAACTGGATCTCCTAAATCCCTGGCCACTGCCCTCACCACCGGGGTATGGAGTATCAGGTTCGCTCCTCCACCTCCTCCAGGTGATTGAAAGCAAATTCTGCAACCTCAAAAGAAGCTGCAAAATGGAATTGTCATCTTCTGGTCAGCTCTATTGCTAACATAGCCTTGAATAATTGTCATGAAAATGTACCAGCCCAGGCATTAAAATCTATTCACCCACTCTTATCATAAGGATGATGGTAATGAAGGCACTAATGATATTTCATTTGTCTGTCAACAAAACTTATTATTTTCCTCGGGAAAGCGGACAAGAAAAATTTTGGAAAGCAGTGTTAAGTCATTAGATGCCTTCTGTTCAGAACTGCCTAAAATACATTTTCATTGCTCCTCTCTGAGTAAATTTTATAGGGTTAACATTATCTGTTTTCTCGTACGTTTTAGGTCAATATCTTTCGCATCAGTAATAGCCGTAAAAAAGAAAACTCAATTTATTTTTGAGCAGCAAAAGTATCATCAGAGATCTTCTATATGCCGCTTTGTATGGCTCCTTTTCATGCATAATGAGTTTTGGATTCGCAGATACAAATATGTAAACTTTTATATGACATTCCAAAAACTGGAAGAAACAACAAAGGAAACCCAAATCCATATATATCCTATACCCAGAAAGATGTTCAGAGTGAATTATGCTACTTAAGAGAAAACTTCATATTAGTTTTGAAACTTGTATTTGTGTCAACAGTGACTCACCAAATCTACAGCTCCCATGGAACTGTTGTTGGGGACCCAGATCTATTCTTATCTACACCACATTTTCTCATATATACTAGACATACTTTAAGCAGTGCCACTGAAATCAATGTGTAAATCTCTGCAGGATTAAGGCCTATGAGGGTAATTTCTTCTTTCAACAAACAGTGAAAAAGTATTATACATATTTTTAAAATGAAAAGGAAATGTTAGCCTTTCCATGCCAGGAGTCACCCTAAGACATTCACTGTGTATTGTTGGCTGTGAAGTTGTGGTGTAGTCCTAAACTGCAGCATCTCCCCACCGTCTTGGCCCTCTAATCCTGCCCGGACACTGTGAGGCAGGGTGGCCCAGTGGTGTAATGGAGCTGGAAGGCTGTGAACAATGAAATCACTCAGAGGAGCAAATTGCAGTAAATGTCATAATAAAGCTGGTAAGGGGAACATTGTTGCCTTATTTTGAAGATAGAGAAATATGCAAAGGGACCTAGAGAGATTGAAAATAGAAAAATGAGATTTCACATGGAAAACACCGAGGGGGGAAAAAGCCTAATCCAAATGCCAGGGAGAAACCTGGAAATCAGTAATGTGAGAAGAGACTTAGAGGTGATAGTAGCCAGCAAATTGGATAGGTGACTGTGACATTTTTTGCGTTCACCCAGGCCACTAAGAGGTTTGGTCACTATCTGCCTTGTAACCCTGGATGTCTTGTGGCGGTGTAGCTGTGGTCCAGAGCTTTGACCTGAACAGCTTTCCAGCAGCCCACAAGCATGGCTTTGCCCAACCTGGTTACCTTTTCCAGGCTGACTTTAGGACCTTTCCAGTCCAGAATTCACTGCAAAATCATCCTGCTGTTCCGGGGCCAGTCCCTCCCAGAGAAAGTGTTAGGTTCTCTGCCTTTACAGAGACAGTGAAACACTCCAACCCGTTAGCTTTCTAGAAGCACACACTTCACTGAATTTGCACCGGTGCTAGTGATTTATAATCAAAAGGAAACAAATTTATCAACAAAACAGCATGGGTTACATGATAGCAAGTGAAAACAAATAACAATGGAGATTATTACAAGCTTAGTCTAAAACTTAATATAGCAAGATACAGCTTTTATTTGAGATGGTTTCTCTCACTCAGTCTCCTGGCCACCTTGGCCAGGACCTATTACAGAGCTTAAATTGCGTGGGGTTTTTTTTTTCCGTCTCCCAAGGTGAAAGATAAAGATGTTCTCTCTCTCTGGTCTCCTCTTACAAATCAGGAAGGTCTGCTGAGGACTCTGTTCATGTTAATTCTCTGTCACTGGAGGTCAGGTTCAGGATAACCCCTGCTGGCTCAGCTCCATAGCTCTGTTTACTGCTAAAGTGTACATTGAGGTAAACTCATCAGATGTAGTGAGCTGTAGCTCACGAAAGCTTATGCTCAAATAAATTTGTTAGTCTCTAAGGTGCTACAAGTACTCTTATTCTTTTCTGTAGGACAGACCTGTTTATCACCTTTACCTAGACCAGGGGTAGGCAAACTTTTTGGACTGAGGGCCACATCGGGGTTCCAAGACTATAGGAGGGCCAGGTAGCGAAGGCTGACTCCCCAAACAGCCTGGTCCTTGCCCCCATCCACCCCCTCCCACTTCCCACCCTCTGACTGCCCCCTTCAGAGCCCTCCACCCATCCAACCCTCCCTGCTCTTTGTTCCCTGACCATCCCCTCCCAGCACCCCCTGCTCCCTGACTGCCCCGACCCCTAGCCACACTCCCACCTCCTGACAGGCCCCTGGAACTTCCATGCTTATGCAACCCCCCTGCTCTCTTACCATGGTGCTCAGAGCAGTATGTCTGGCAGCCACACAGCCCGGCTGGAGCCAGCCATGCCGCCGTGTTGCCTGGCAGGAGCTCGTGGCCCAGAGTGCTGGTGGCACGGCTAGCTGAGGCTGCGGGGGAGGGAGGACAGCAGGGAGGGGCCGGGAGCTAGCCTCCCAAGCCAGGAACTCAAGGGCCGTCCCGCGGGGCCGTGGTTTGCCCACCTCTGACCTAGGCTGTCTTGTCTTAAACATATTCCAGTAATGTCATACAGAGGGAATTCATAACCTCATATATAACATTAACTCATTGATTCTACAATATTAATAACTAGCATGGTATTAGCATTCTGATGGTACCTCACAAGGCATATTTTGTACAAATATTGCAGTAATATGAGAGGTGTGAATACACAAGTCATATATGTCTATATGATATAGTAACAAAAATGGAAGTGGAATTTGGATCTGTTTGCACTGTGCAGTGGCCTCACATTGTTACACCACAGGAAGATTACAGTCTATCTTTCTACCACCCTGGTGCTATTGAATCTGGAACATTGTCTTCATTTCTGAGCAGCTTATTACGAGAAAGTTGCTGTCAAACTGGAGGGAGTTAAGAGCAACACAACTAAAATGGTTACATTTTTGACTTGAGAAAAGATGGAGGGCCCCATTATGCACAGATTATGTGTGGGTTTACGTTTCCACAAACAAGTAGTCCATTGGGTTTAAAGGGATGTCTCATTTGCGTAAAGTTATGCAAATACATTAGTGTTTTTGGGAACAGGTCCTGAGATTTAATATGTATAGCTCGGCTAAGAGATAAGTAAGAGAAAATGTGAGAACAGATTTTTATATTTGAAGTATGTAAATGCTAAGGAACAGATTCTGCCATCCTTATCCCCTTGGATAGTACTGCTCTCCACAAGTAGTTCCACTGAATTCACTAGGTCTACATAAAGTGCATAAGGGTTCCAGAATTTGGCCATAGAAAGGACAAACCTTATTTAAGTTTGTACAAGGGATAAGAAAAGAACTTGGTCTAATGAAATGAAGTTGAGAGAGAAAATGCAGGCTAAATATCAGGTAAAACTTCCTGACAGTGAGATTTATTACCCCATGGCACAGTCTTCTAAGGAAGTGGTTTGTCACCCTTTAAAACTAGACAGACAAAACCCTAGTAAATTCAAAACTTGTTAGAGACCTGCACTTACTGGGTAATGGATTAGATGATTTAAAAGGTCTTTTCCTTCCTAGGTACTGTGATTCACTGGTGTCAAGTAGTTAATTGGTGAGGGTGGCATTATGAGTCAGTTATTCTAGCATTAGATCATCTTCAGCCCAGTCAAATCAGCACCTGCACAGGTGCATTTATTAAATTGAAGTGTAATGTGCCTTGGAGTACATAAAAGGTGGGTGTTTCACCATTACACTAAAAAGTTCACCTTAAACCATGATGACCTCATGGATTAGGGGTAACACCTCAAATATTTTTTAAGAGTTTAAAGGATGAGATCACAAAAGGGCAGAAACTGAGCCCACTATATGTAGTTTTCCCAGTGGAATGAAACCTGATTTTATGTTTTAAAAAGTTTGATTTACCCAAAGATAGAAGATGTAAAATAAATTATTTTTCCCTATGTAGAAAGCTGCCTGAAGTATTTTGTGCCCTCCCATTACAGTTTGCACTTGTTTCTTCTGGCATTGTCACTATTTATTCATGGATTCCATTCCTAAGCATTTGGTTCGCAATCCAGTTGTGGGTCATGGACTATGTCTAACATCCCCCACAATACATAGAAGTGTGACATATCAGTTCTTAGAGAATGTTGGTATAGAGGAATATCAACACTTGCCACTAGCTACACAGTGGGACAGTCATCTGCTTCCTTTCCCCTGCTGACTTGTACAGTCAAGGTAAATATCTCTACCATGTTTGTGGTAAGAGGATACAGAGAAGTGAGTGAAGGCCTTATTGGGGTGGAATTGCTTTATTCCCGACAGCAAGATCCTAGGAGAGAACAGATGAGAGAGAAGGTAATTTCTAGTTCAAACATCTATGGCTGCCTCTCTCAACACAATCTCCCTTAGGATCAGAGAGGCAGTGGATTTACATCCTCAGAAGTTACCAAAGAAAACTGAGGCTACGTCTACACTAGAGAGCTTACAGGGGCACAGCTCTACCGATGCAGCTGCGCCACTGTAAGATCTCTCGTGTAGCTGCTCTATGCTGACAGGAGAGAGCTCTCCCATTGATAAAATTAACTCCAACAAACAGCAGTAGCTATGTCAGCAGGAGAGGCAGAAGAAGCTCTCCCACTGACATAGCGGTGAGGACACTACCACTTGAGTGACATAAATTTTGCCGACATAAAGTGGTAGCATAGATATGGCCTAAGAAACAGTCCCTGACTGCTGTTACCATCACTCTCCCTCCTCGCCCACTATTAGTTACATTCATTTTTTATCTCTCATCTTATATTGGCTTGCAAGCTCTTCAGGAGAGACACCATGATTTCCTGTGTTTGTACAGACCCCAGTAACTGGTCCTGATTGTGGCCTCTGCATGTTTCCCTACGATAACTAAAATAATGACAAGCAAACTAAACTTGGGCGGGGGGGACAGCCTTTAATGGCCACTTGTGCAAACATGAAACAAAGGGAAAATTTAGGAAAGGCAAATAAAGGTTAAGATGAAGGTAAAGTTTAAATTATTGGGACTTTTACACAAGGGATCATATTTGCTTGTTTTCTGTTTTTTCTTTGAATTACAGCATTTTTTCATTTATAACAAATCAAATCACTAAATAGCTTTTCCATAATAAAATTGCTTTCTGAACAGCAGTACAATGGAAATAATTCAAAAATCTGTGAAATTGTAGCTTTTCAGATATTGTCTTGATAGTTTGGAATAATAAGGAATTGTAGTTTGTAAAAAAGAATCAATAAGTAGTTCTTTGCCAAACAATGCATTTAATTAACAACACAAGTAAGAGACTAATCATTATATGTCACAGTGTATTATCATCACTATTTAGGTATTTTTACTGCATATGATTTTTGCATGAGTATGTTGGAGGCTAAATGAAAAACAAATTACTGCAATGGTTTGGCTCATTTGGTCATTACACTAAAAACTGTAAGCCTCTAAGCAAAATGGCATATTATTCTCATTAGCTATACTCTGAAGTACAATTATTAAGGTAACTTTTGTCTAGTGTTGCAGACCTTAAAATTTAATGCATTGACTTTAAGAAGCCTAGCTAGCATGGTACATGTTTAAGTTCTCTATAGCTGCTTGATAACACTGAAACTAAATGTCTTTCTATGAAACTGGTAGAAAAGCAAAGTCTGTTTCAATAAGGTGCATTTAACTTAGGCACTCTGTATGTTGTATTTTGATATTTGTGTAAAGAATAATGAAATAGTAGATAAGGCTTATTTTAAATTGAAGAAACATCCATATTTCAATATTAAATATGCTGAGATAACAAAGATCAGATATCCTGGTGATGGGTGTCAAATAACTGCTATAAGTACTACTGCTATTACTAATTTGTCTTTTTTGGACAATTTGCATTTAGGTCACACAGTTTAAAAATGGAACTCACACAACTTTTATAATTACACTTCTCTTCACAGAAAAGTAACACTCAAAATGTCTGACCAAATAATTTGTAAGAACTAATTTTTTGGCAGGAGTTATCTTTTTGTTCTGTGTTTGTTCAGCACATCATATAACAGGGTCCTGGTGCTCATAGGTACTATAATAATAATAACAAAATGCAGTCTCCTTGCAAATTCCTGTCATGCATCTTAGGGGGTCTCAAATTTGAAATCGTTCTTCAAATCATCTGTGAGTTTAATTGTCAGTCTGTAGATTATTATTGAAGTACCAAAAGTATTTGATATCTGAGACTTGAGCTGTATTGGTGAGTTTTGACTGGAGCATATTTCATATTATATTGTTTCTGTTTCCTTATTGGATAAGCATAATTCTTAGAATTAAGTTTCCAAAGCAAATACCCACATTTACTGTTTAAAAATTTACCTAAAATTCAGTGCTTCTGCAACCATTCCACTGAACTCAGTCACTAGAATACTTATGGAAAGTGAATGCAAAAGTGATTTAAACACAGGGAAAGCAAATTCAATTTTTTATTTGAGAAAATGATCACATTTTTTTCATGTACTTGCTCATCTCTAATTCTGAGGTTTGGCTAAATGTCCACACCTTTTGTATGTTTATCTGAAAGTAATCCAACCTCTTTGGGTTGGAAATATCATATACTCAAGGTTTTAGTTTGGGTGATTTTGGTTGGTGAAATTTTCTAATACATTGTGTTTTGACTAGGACAAAAGTAGTAATATTGTGTGACACTATTCTAATGCTTCCGCTTCCAGCTGAAGCGATGAAGTACAGAATTGTGGGGCATTAATGAAATCATGTTGATTGAACCTCTAAAGTTTGGTTTTAATTCTGAATGAGTTGTTTTGTTTAAAGTTTTTTCCATCCCTATTTTTCATTCCTATATGCTATATGATGTAATAAACTGTTTCATTTTAAGGGGTAGAGGCCTACTGAAGAATATATCTGATGTGATCAACGCAGCAAAGATGATATCAGAGTCTGGATCCAGGATGGATGTGCTGGCACGACAGATTGCTAACCAGGTATGTCATTTAAGGTTTGGTGCAGAGGTGTATTAAGATTAAATTGGCCCCAGATTCAATCCAGCCAACTAAAAGGTCGCTTTGCAAAAGTACACCTAGCATGTCTAGATCTGCCTTTCCTAGTCTTTCTCCCTCACTCTCTGGCACTGACCACATCTCCCATGGATCTTTGGGTCTCAGATTTTCTAGATCCTTCCTTAATTTCCCCTAAATGTGTGTATTGGTTCTCTAAACCTAAGTGCAACTCCTGTTGCTAAACTAAACAGAATGCAAAGCTTTAGCTGAATGGTAAAACATATTTATGAAGACACCCTGTCAGGTTCCTTCCCCACTCTAAACTCTAGGGTACAGATGTGGGGACCTGCATGAAAACCCCCTAAGTTGATTTTTACCAGCTTAGGTTAAAACTTCCCTAAGGTACAAACTATTTTACCTTTTGCCCTTGGACTTTATTGCTGCCACCACCAAGCGTCTAACAGGGAAAGAGCCCGCTTGGAAACGTCTTTCCCCCCAAAATCCTCACCAAACCCTACACCCCCTTTCCTGGGGAAGGCTTGATAAAAATCCTCACCAATTTGCCTAGGTGAACACAGACCCAAACCCTTGGATCTTAAGAACAATGAAGAAGCAATCAGGTTCTTAAAAGAAGAATTTTAATAGAAGAAAAAGTAAAAGAATCACCTCTGTAAAATCAGGATGGTAAATACCTTACAGGGCAATCAGATTCAAAACATAGAGAGAGAATCCCTCTAGGCAAAACCTAAAGTTACAAAAAGACACAAAAACAGGAACATACATTGCATTCAGCACAGCTTTTTTTATCAGCCATTTAAACAAAACAGAATCTAACGCATATCTAGCTAGATTACTTACTAAGTTCAAAGACTCCATTCCTTTTCTGTTCCTAGCAAAAGCATCACACAGACAGAGAGAACCTTTGTTTCTCCCCCCCTCCAGCTTTGAAAGTATCTTGTCTCCTCATTGGTCATTTTGGTCAGGTGCCAACGAGGTTATCCTAGCTTCTTAACCCTTTAACGGTGAAAGGGTTTTTCCTCTGGCCAGGAGAGATTTTAAAGGTGTTTACTCTTCCCTTTACATTTATGACACCCGCCATTGTCTTCAACAATTAAAGTCATATGGGCTTTTATACAAATATTCTACAGTATAGTCAAAGTTTTGCCCTCTTCTAGTCTAAATAATAGTGCTTAGGGGTTTGGGTACTCGCAGGGAATATATATCATTCTAATTCTAACAAGACAGGGTTCACATCACACTAGGTGAATGTAACATGAATGTTCAGACCAGCAGTTTCTAAGAAATGGAATGTGACTGATGCGCCTGTGTGCTGTCTTCAAGCCTTGCTTCCTCTTCTTTTAGCAATCGCCACCATGTGCTGTGGGCTGCCCAGGACAGGTGTCTATTATGACACCTCTGCAGGACATAGTGCTGAAAAAGAGGAATGCATGCAGTGCCGAAAAGAGGAATTCTGGACTGGAGTCAAACTATGTGGCAGCCCGGTGAAAAGTTCTAGGGCCAGATCCTAGAATTCAATTGCACAGAGCAAATGTGTAAAAGTGATGGAGAGCTTCCCATTACATTCTCCTGATCCTGGTACTGCTCTGTGCAAGACTGTCCCAAAGTAAAGTGTTAGAACAACATGAGGATTGCTCTAATTTATGATGGATTACAACAGACCTAGATAGTTTTAAAAAGCATCCCAGCATCAGCATAGCTCACAGGTGTCCAGGCCATGTGCCCTTTTCCTTGTTGAGCTGGTAGCATGGAAGATGAATAAGCAGAGACCTTACATTAACTGCAGGATTGTGCCAGTAAGCAATGCAGTGTCATGCAACTGTACCGCACAGGAGGAGCCAGTCCTTATCTAGCTGGAGCATTCGATTCCCAGTACCGCCCCATCCTGGCCATCAAGCAGCAGCTTTGTGGCTGTCTTACATGTCCAAGCACACATAGCCCAGAGTCTCTGCTCTTCTACTCTCTAACACACTACCCATCTTTCCCTCAGTTTTGAGTATCTTCATGGTATAGCATGTGGCTCTTATTTTTTTATATGCAGCGGCGAAAGTAACTTAAAGGACTTACCGGTATGCAGGGCCGGGGTCTTGAGCTGGCGGGGGAGGGGAGGGGCTAGATGGCTTAACCAGAAGGGGCGGGGCCTTTAAATCCCCAGGCCTTTAAATCGCCGCCACTACCCCAGAGTTCCGGCAGTGATTTAAAGGGCCTGGGGCTCCAACTGCGGTAGTGGCAGCCAGGAGCCCCAGGCTCTTTAAATCACTGCCAGAGGCCCATGGTAGCAGTAGCTATAGTGGCAGCCGGGAGCCCTGGGGCTCTGACGGAGATTTAAAAGGCCATGGGCTCTGGCTGCTGCTGGGGGCCCAGGGCCCTTTTAAATTGCTGGCCTGGGGAAGCTGCTCTCTGCCGGTACCGTATGGACTTACTTTCACCTCTGATTATACAACATATGTAACAGCAGCAGATTGTTCATCTTTATTGTCCTCTGCCACATTATTCTCAGGACTCCAGTTAAGTGAACACTTCAAGAGGTATACATTATTAATTTGTGCACTTGTGTTCAGAGGAACAATTAAGCAGAAAGGTAGAGGAGTCATCCCTCTTTCTGGTCTCGACAGAAGTTCTTTCAGCATATACATCCTTTCACCATCTGCACTACACTAGAGCATGGTTCCTTTTTTCTCTCAAGATTCTCTTTAGCAATTGTACATTGAGGTTTAAGAATGACCATCACAGATATGTTGCAGAGTAAAATGTGACATCAAATCCAAAGACAAGACTTGTAAACTATTTTTCAGTCAAGATGTTTAATAACAGAAAACTAAGCTTCAGTGAAATATCTTTTCCACTATTTTACTACTTGTCTTATAATTTCACTGACAATGTTATCGTTTTATATGTTGCTTAAAACTGGATTTTAAATTAGGATTAAATTATGTACTGCAAAACAAAAGGTGTGTGTATAGAAGGGATTTTTCCTCTGTTGAACCAAAAATAAACTCTAAATAACATTAAATTGTTTTCCCTATTTTCTTTTCAACAAAGCTCTAACGCTGTCTACGCCTCTGGCACACCAAATAATTGTTCAAAATATTATTATTACCAAGAATTTATAAGCACATATTTCTCCCAACTATGTTTCTATTCACCACATACTGTGCAGTTCAGAAAGCTGCAGCCTGAACTGAGAATAACTAAATCACTTTTATTTGTTATCACATCTATTGTTGTTATTTAGTTAGACCATATCAGTTTGCTATTCACAATCCTCCCATAGCCCAAATATATTAGTCTGTCTGACTTTGCAGTTAAGAGAACAATAGTAATGTAGGATAGTGTTTTCCATATCCAAACCCCCTAGTTTATTTCCTTCGTCTAGGTTCAAAAGTAAGAGAGAAGCTGAAATAAGCAATTGCTGTGTAATGAAGAATCATTGCTGTAGCTCTTTGACCTTTTGCAGTTAATAAAGAACAGCAGTTTCAAATGAATGATTTTGGTTCAGGCTGCATGCAATTTCAGAGAATCAAAATTGAGAATTGTGAAACTCTATTAGTTCATGTAGTTTTTCAGCTGGAAAAATTTCCCATAAATTACATTGTGAATCTTACAGGTTCTCCATCTGAACAATACCTTTATTAGTACTGTTCCTCACTTAATACTACACTTTTTCTCTTATTCTTTTTAAATAAATGTGACGGTGCTGTACAATTAGCATAATTCAGTCACATTGCAACCCATTTTTATTATTAAGATGACTCAGAGTTAACAACTCTGAACATACTCAATAGAGTAACAATGTAAACACACATTAGTCACAAAGAAATAATTAGCAAACTTAGTTAACAGAAGATTGTTCTAAATCAGCTGTCTAAAATCACTTTTCTAATTTGTGACCTGAAAGTCATATGGCAACATACAGTAGCCAGTAAATGTCTTTTTTATTGAATGTGCTCGAGGTTAAAGTCATCTTTGAAGATGCCCACAATACTGTATAAAATTCAAATTTAAATAATTGTTGTGCTCTAGAAATCAAAGAATTAAGGCCAAACATTATATTAATAGTTAGGAAATCTCCTCATCAAGATACAAATACCACGCTGTGACAAAGTTCTTCCTCAGCCTTAGTGGGTCCTGCGCTTTTTGGTGGATTTGCTCGCCTCAGAGGTTCACGGCAGCCATCGGTTTGGCCGCTTCTGCTAGAGGCCCAAACCTGCCATTCACTCAGCTAACCTCATCACTGACCAGTATGGGGGAAACGGAGAACAATCGCTGCAGTCTCTGTGTCCCACCTAGTGGGTCGGGGACAGGCCAGATCCCTTTTCCAAATTAGACCTTCCCTTCTGGTGTTTCTCACAGACCAGGTCAACTCCTCCTGTGTCCAATTAGGAGTTGGGGGGAACCCAGGCCCACCCTCTACACCGGGTTTCAGCCCAGGGCCCTGTGGATAGCAGCTGTCTACAACGTCCCCTATATCAGCTGTGTGACAGCTACAACTCCCTGGGCTACTTCCCCATGGCCTTCCCCCAGCACCTTCTTTATCTTCACTGCAGGATCTTCCTCCTGAAGCCTGATCACACTTGTACTCTTCAGTCCTCCAGCAGCACATCTTCTCGCTCCTTGCACACACCCCCACTAACTGATGGGAGGTCCTTTTTAAACCAGGTGTCCTGATTAGCCTGCCTGCCATAATTGAGTCTAGTAAGTTCTTAATTGGCTCCAGGTGTCTTAATTAGCTTGCCTGTCTTAATTGGTTCTAGCAGGTTCCTGATTGCTCTAGGACAGTCCCTGCTCTGGCCACTTAGGGAACAGAAAACTATTCATCCAGTGGCCAGTATATTTGCCTTCTACCAGACTCCTGTACCCCACTAGTCTGGGTCTGTCACACATGCATATAAACAAACTGTCCTAAAAGTAAGATTAACAACAAATTCTTTAAAATGATTATCTGATAAATAAGAGACAATCAGCAATGTTAAATGTTACATTAAACAAATATTTTGAATGTATGTACATATACTGAGAACATACTGCAAACTACTGTTGTGATACATAGCATTAATCATCACTAAACTCAGTTGAAGTGCAAAGGAAGTCACATTTATTTCTTTGGTAAAGTAGTAAAATCAAAACCCAATAAACTTATGGTCAAAGTTTCCTGCAGAATAACTTTTATTGATCTTTTGTGCTACCGTTCTGCCAGCAGCTAATGGAAATACTTTTTCACCTTGATTTTCAATATAGGTTTCACTGTACTCACAACTAATGCATCCTCAAACCATTTTGAGGATCTTACACAGATATTACTTCTGTAAACCTCCTCCACTCCCTGCCAATCTTCTGGTTGAATTTAGGATCCCATTGACTTGAATAGGTACAGAATCAAACCCTTTTGTTTGCAGTGTTGTAGCCATGTTGGTCTCAGGATATTAGCGAGACAAGGGGGGTGAGGTAATGTATTTTACTGGACCAACTTCTGTTGATGAAAGAGACAAGCTTTCAAGCTACACAGAGCTGTTATTCTTGTCTCTCTCTAATCAAGCCATTTGTAATTTGCCACTATATCTAACTGAAACTTATTTCTCAGTGTGAGAAATTAAACTGGCAACTACCAGTTGTTCTCTGGGATGATAAATGCTAGGAACATAGTAATTACCATACTAGAACAGACCATTGGTCCATCTAGTCTGGTACGTAAATGTGGCCAGTACTAGATGCTTCAGAAGGATGTGTAGGAAACCCCTAATGGAAAACCTGCCCCAAAAGGAATTTGCTTTCTAAAATGTGTTAATAATAATTGGCTACTTAATCCCTGAGCATGAGGATTTACATCCCTTGTATCATTTTATCATGTTTAATGTAACTCAGATTACCTATATAAATGTCTCATCATTTTTTGAATGCCATTAAGCTGTTGGTTCAATCATATCATTTAGTAATAAGTTCCAGAGGTTTGAGTTGTGGAACATATTTGTCACTTTTGGATGTTTTGCCTTTGTTTCACTGGCTACTCCATTTTTAATTCTATTATGAGAAAAGGTTAATGGCTTTCTCCATGAAATTCATTATTCTATAGATCTCGATCATACCTCATAACTATTCATCTTCTCACTGAACAGATCTAATGTGTCCTATCTCTCCTTATATGGAAGTTTTCCATGCTTTTCATCATATATGTTGCCTATCTCTGGAACCTTTCTATTTGATATATTGTTTTCAGATGGGGTGAGCAAAGCAGAACACTTAAGGTGAAGTCTTAACAAATAATAATATAATGGCATTATAATATTCTCAGTAGTATTTTCTAACCTGTTATATGTTATAACATTTTTTTATTTGACCTCCATGGCACACTTAGTAGAGTTTTCCGCTAAGTTATCCACAGAGATCCAGGCCTTTTTTCAGAGTGGTTACAGTTACTTTAGAACTCAGTAATGTGTATCAGTAATTAAAATGATTCCTTCAAATGTGTATTGGTCAACACTGATATCATGCTATCCATTTTCCTAGCTTCGTTATGTCTCTGGACTTTACAATATACTTGTCTAATTTTACCTATCCTAATAATATGGTGCCATCTGCAAATTTTGCCACTCACTGTTCATCCTATCTAAACATACATTGAATTTTAAATACCATTGCCTCTGCACTGGAGACTTGTATGATCAATTTTACTGCTCTTTGAAATCAATGAGAGATTACACTGAAGTCCTATCTGCCCATCTCTGGGATCTGCCCAAGTGGAATTAAATTTCACAAGTCATTTTACAAAAAACTGTAGAGGTCTGAATAGATGGTCCCAGTCAACATATTTCATATCCATACAGTTAGTCCTGATGCTTACAGCTGTTTATGACTGGAAGGACAGATTTTATGGAACTGAAATTAAAGAAATAATGTTTACACAAGCTGCCTACATTGTACTGTGATAGCAGTGTTAAACTCATTAATTACAAAGTGCACTGAGGCCAAAAAGCAGTACCAAATTTGCTTTTTTTTCTTTTTCCCCCCCAGATCTAGGAGGAAGTGCTGAATCTCTCAGGTTTACAAGCCAGTGATTCACTTTTTTCACTTGTGATTGTTCCTGGCTTTCTTTTTCTAAATCTCAAACATGCAGTTTTTTAATTCATAAATAGAATTTTTAATTCTGCTCTATAATCCTGTGGAGTGAATCTCTCAAAGACTGTATTGGCCTTTACAGTAAGGCTGCTTCATACTGCTCTGGCAGTGTTATCAGAATTCAATACCCCTTTAAGACCCCTTTACACTAATCATTGTACTAATCACTGATACCTGGCCTCACTGGGAAAAGTATCAGTGATTTTAAAAGGACCAGGGTTTTCCCCGAGGTATCTCATGAATTAAGCAGTCTGATGCTCCTTCATAGTGTTACCTATTGTGGATTTTATATCAAAGGATCTTTAGTTATAAAGTGCATCACTGTGCAAGACAACACTGGAGTCATTTCTCTTCAACGGCAGAAACTTGGATGGGCTTTATGCTCTATTGATACTGACACTACCAGTATTTTCTAACAGTAAGAATACCATGAACAGCAAAAGGTCAGGCCTACCACAATTGGTTGAAGTGCATCTTTTTTTAAAAAAAAAATACTAGTATTGACACAATGTTCCATCAAAGGAAACTGACTATATTTTCATGGTATCTACAGTAAAAAACAAAACAAAAAAAAATACAAAAAACAAACAAATCTCTCAAAGTCTGTATTGGCCTTTACAGTAAGGCTACTTCATACTGCTCTGGCAGTGTTATCAGGATTCAATACCCCTTTAAGATCCCTTTACTCTGCCATAGCAGTGAATAGTAGCCTTAGTGTAAATGACAGGTTTCAGAGTAGCAGCCGTGTCAGTCTGTATTCGCAAAAAGAAAAGGAGTACTTGTGGCACCTTAGAGACTAACAAATTTATTTGAGCTCAACTCACGAAAGCTTGTGCTCAAATAAATGTGTTAGTCTCTAAGGTGCCACAAGTACTTTCCTTTTCTTTTAGTGTAAATGAGAATCCGATACTATGTGAATAGTCTGTTTCATCAGAGAGAGATTTCCCACAAAGTATACTCCATCACTCCTCTGAAGTCATGAGTAAAGAGAAGATTTCATAGAAAGTATAAGCATCACCATAAAAAACAGAGAATTTACCATGAGATATTGTTCACAACTATGACCTACTCCTTCTCCCATTGATGTCAATGGGAATTTTGTCATTGCCTTGAGTGGCATCAGGATAGAGCCCATAACCTAGAGTCACTTATAGTATAACCATCTATTAGTGTAGGTTTCCATTGTTATTAGTCCATGTAGCTTGCACAGTAAATGGTAAGTAATACTGCAAAAATGAATGCAGAGCCTCTTAGGTGCTGAAGGAAAGTAATAATTTCATGCACTAGTGAAAGCTACTCAGCTAGAACTATGGCTAAGGCAATTCCAGTAGTCTTGAATTAAGGATGGGTGAATGCAATGAAGTTTGGGATTTCTGTGCAACTCTTTGTTTGTAGAGTTTAAAAAGGTTCACAAAATTAAGCAAGTAACCATACTTTAGAGCAGTGGAGAGCAAGACTACATTAGAGAGCAATTACAATGAACAGTCCTAAAGGGAACATGAATCTGATAAAAGTCTGGGTCTAAATTTTGAATGCACGTTTGAAATACATTCACTAGTTTGGACATTAACATTCTATGCTGGAGAGCTGAGAGTTTAGAAAATATTAAATCTTAAGTTTAATAATTGAAAATTGAAGTGATTAAGTATTTGTAGGAAGTGTTTTATTCATTATTCTTTTTCATGTGTAGTGTCCAGACCAATCATGTAAACAGGATGTATTGGCTTACCTGGAACAGATCAAGCTCTATTGTCACCAGCTCAAAATCTGCAGTCAAGTTAAAGCAGAAATTCAGAATCTCGGTGGCGAGCTCATCATGTCTGCAGTAAGTAAAAAGAGTCCAGAAGATACTTTCTGTGCTAGGTACAACTATAGATTTTAAATTTTGAAGTGAATTTATTGCATTTGTGAAATGTAGTCTCATAGTCCTGAGGTCATTATTTTATTTCCCACTGGTTTATATCTTGTGTTGTCATTAATACCCAAGCAAATTGAGTAAAAGACACTATCAAATCAGAAAGAAAACATTTTACATCCACTTCGTACAACTGTGTAATATCACAGATGATACAAGGCAGTGGAGAATCAGGCCTGGTGTCTTTAAAGATATCAATTGGCCTGATTCTTCATTCTGTTACACTGAAGTAACTAAGTTAAATTAAATAGAGAGACCCTGATCTAAAATTGGTTTAGAAAATCAGACCCATTTTGAGGTAATGTGTGTTCACCCAATGCTGCATCTTTCTCATCCCATGGATTTCTCTCTATATATTTTCACTTTTTGATTTGGGAGCTGTTGTTCCCAGCTCATAAGGAATTGACTGCAGAAGTTCTAGTCAGGCTGTTGCAATGTGAGAGTAAGAGAGTCAAAAAAACAAAACAAAACCCTGAGAACAAGGGAAGTTGGTGCTTAATTAGATTTCTGGATCTGCATTAGCCAGAGGACATCAGGTTAGGGTAGATAACTACCAATTAGCCATTGCTATGATTTTGAGCACCAATTAGTAGAATTTTCTGTCCTCTTGCAAGAGAGTAACTCACCTAGCAGAATAGTCTAGCCCTGAGTATTCAAATTATTCCATCAGTGAAGAAACAACCTTTTTCATTGTGCTATTATTATTTGTGCTGAGGTAGTGCCTAGGAGCAGGAGGGATCTGTCATGGACCGGTGCGCAGTGCTGTACAAACACATAACAAAAATGGTCCCTGCCCCAAAGAAATTATAATCTAAGTAATACTTATTCCTTTCTGCTATCTCCATGCTCACATATGCTTGAAGGTATATAAACAAATAAATATTAGAACATAACTACAAAGGTATACAACCAATAATTATTAGAATGCAACGGTGATTTTCTCAATGGTCTTCATGCATACACTGGTTAAATTTTCAGGGACTGAAGTATTTTGTTTTTTAAACCTGGACTCTGAACTGTTTTTATTTGTTTTATAATCTAGCTAGAGGTTACATGAATTCTTGTCTGCTTAGACAAGACTTAAATTGGATCAGTTTTTGTAGTTTATCTTGAAGGTCATATTGGATGAGAATTTGATGACCATATTTCTATCTTTGGAGACTGCAGAAATGTAATCCTGCATGTCATGGTAGTTTTTTATTTGAAAAAAAGTTGGATTTTAATTAGGTTGTAAATTAATGAAATTGTGTTTTATTTTTCATTTTTTCTTTCTTTTTTAAAAAATGATGTTTTAAGGCACATCAGAATTAATACATAATTTGCATTTCTGAATACTGTGGTCAGTGATGGATTTGTGACAATTTGCAAGGCAATACTGTCTTTGAAAGGCAGAACTCTGCATTTTTGTTTAATTTTTCTAGTTGTCTCCTCTACCCATCATTTCACTGGGTGCTCTCATCAGGAAAGTTCCTCCACCCCCCCCACGGTTGTAATATAAATATCAAGTGATATTAAGTAATACTATATTTATTGGGTATCCTTCTATTGCCACTTGCTGTTCTCCCTCAACATTCTAAAATACAAAATAAACAACAAAAATTATATTAAAAACAAACCGAACTCAACTCATGAATCCAAGAGAAAAAGCAGGTTCAGTCCTGTTCCTGTTCATTTGAGTGCAGCTGTATTACATCCCAGAAGCCCTGGTTCACCAAAGCACTTAATTACATGCATAAATCTATCCCTAGCCAGTAAGGGCATGTGCCTACCTGCTTTGCTGCATCAGGGCCAGGGGTAGTGAAATCCTAGCTGCTCTTCTACTAAAGGATTAAATCCCTGCAAATACTCATGAAGGATTTTGTTAAATGCAGATGTGTTCAGCTCTGTACAAAAAACAAAGAAAGGTAGCCCAGGTTCTAAGAAATTGACAATATAAAGTCCTGATCCAAAACAAGTCAATGGAAAGACTTCTATTCTCTTCAAGGGGCTTATGATCTGGTCCTAAGAGACTATATACCTATCGGTACTTAATAATGGTTATAGCTAGTCCTTACTGTTGTGACAGTATAAAAGTACAAAATGCCCTGGCACAGCACAGGTGGTGTGTCAGCTTAAAACTTAATAATTTTTCCCATTGTCATTTCCTCCCCAATTATTATTGTTGGGGTCGAGAGAGCATTTGAAACTGTGCTCAACTATCATTTTCAAGTAAAAATGGAGCACCAAATCCACTTTGCTGTCTTATTTGAGTAGTTCCAATATATGTGTAACTGAAGACTCTTTGGATCCAGTGTTTAAAAGTGACTGCAGGGACTCATTTCATCTTGAGGGGAATATGAGAACTTGAAATACATCAGATGGGGAAGGCTCTAAAGCAAGTAGGGCTGTTAATAAATTGAGAGGGAGACAAAATCAATGACTGTTCAAAAATGACTGAGCTACTGCACTGGGGTTTTTTTTAATAGTGGTTAAAAAAATTTAAGCAAATCCTGCCTCTGCAAATGGGCCTCCTAGTATTAGAATTGCTGGGGTTTTACTGTACAAGGTGGAGGCCAAAGATCTGGGTGGAGAAACATGCAAGGTGGAGCAGCCCCTCCACAAAGTCCTTCTTCCTTGGGAATGCCCAAGTTGCATTTGGGAGTATCATAGAGACAACCTGTGGGGGTGGGGACAGTAGGTCCACTACTATATGAATCCTCTGCCTCTATGCCCTGCAATGAAAGCTATAAAGGGTGTGAAGGGCTACCTCAGCCTGTTGGTTGATGTACTCTCTGCAGCCATCTTCCCATTTCTAGCCCAACCACTTAGGCTAGTGGATTTGGCCCTTTTATCTAAAGGTTTTAGAGTGCCACCCATCATTATAGTATCTGTGCACCTTCCACATAAAATCATCATCAATGTCCAAATTCCTAGCATACTTGATAGAAAGTCTGTCTGTTCTCCATTTTTGGGGTCAGACCTCTATTTAGGGTGGGGTTATTTATTTTGATTTTTTTCCATCTGAGAACTAGCTAATCTGTTTAAGAATGAGAAGTGGAAAAGAAGACATGGTCAGCAACACTCCATAATTTATCTAAGGACACCTCAGTTTACCTATCAGACTAACATTTAGATTATTTTAGTTTATGGCAATACTATGTCTGAGGAGGTGCTGGTGAGCGTGGTGGAGTTCTGGCATCATTCCTTTCATATGTTAGAGTATCATCAATACTTAATTACTTACTTACTCAGGCATCTGAGAACACAGACAGATATACATTAAAAAAAAGAGCAAGTAAGTATTTTGAGGCGGTCTCTCCTATGCCGCGGGCTTCCCCTCCATATGCAACATTCCTGTGGCCATGTCTACATTACAAACTTTGGTTGATGCACATTACGTCAGCATAAAGCCACTACCAAATAGTATATCATTTGTGCATGTGTATACTTGGCTCCTTGCACTGGAGCTGTATATGTTCACCAGGAGTGCTTGTTGATGCACAGTGTTGTCCACCATGAGTAGGTATCTCAGTGTGCAACCCACCACCGTCCAGTGTGCTGATTTTTGGGAATTTTTGGCAATGAATGGTGGGGCAGAAATGAGTCACTGATGGGTGACTGGGAGCAAAAGCTCAACTTTCCAGCATGCAACTGTCTCCATCCCATAATGTCTTCTATATCCCATCATGTTTGTGCCTTTTTTAGAAATCCCATGAACCTATGTGGCCCTCCTCACTGTTCATCCAGAAGCACGGAGCCTGCACTGCTCTACACTGTTGTCATACGCATTGCAATCAGAGAACGCACAATCCTCTGGTATTAGGACAGCTGTAAGCAGAACCAAATCAATGTCAACCATGCTGATTTTTTGCAGGACAGATTGCTGTGGGACATAGTGAGAACCAATTCAAAGTTGGTGGTGGCATTCACTGAGCAGCTTCAGATGGTTGAGCACTATTTCTGGGCCTAAGACATGAGCACTGACTGGTGGGATTGCATCATAATGCAGGTTTGGGATGATGAGCAGTGTCTGTAGAATTTTTGGATGCGCAAGGCCACATTTCCGGATCTGTGTGTCAACCTCATCCCAGCCCTTCAGTACAAGTATAACGCCAACAGATCCCAGTCGTTGGTGGGCAGGATTGAATCTGGGACCTCTGGAGCTTAGTGTATGAGCCTCTACCACATGAGCTAAAAGCCAACTGGTTGTTAACTGTAGCGCAGACTGTAGAGCAGACTCATTTTAGCTCTCTCTTTAAGTGGTCTTAGTGCCACTAGATGGGACAGAACACCACAGCCAGAAGGTGTGTGGGTTACACAAGGACATTAAAAAGAGAGCTGCACTTGCGACACCAGATAAGTACCAGTCAGTGGGAAATCATTTTGGCATTGGAAAATCTGTTCTGGGGCCTGTTGTCATGCAAGTGTGCAGTGCCATTAATGGTCTCATGCTGTGCAGGGCTATGACTGTGGAGGAGATAGTGGATGGATTTGCAGCAGCGAGGTTCCTGAACTACAGTGGAGTGATAGATGGTACCAGATCACCTTGCCACAGAGTACAGCAACAGAAAGGGCTATTTTCTATGGTTATGCAAGCATTAGAGGATCACTGGGGATGCCTCACCAACATTAGTGTTGGCTGTTCAGGGAAGGTGCACGATGCTTGTATCTCTAAGAACACAGGACTGTCCAGAAATTTACAAGCAGGAACTTTCTTTCCTGACCTGTAATTTGTCATTAGTTATGTTGAAATGTCAATAGTGACCCCTGGAGGACCCAGCCTTCCTCTGGCTCATGAAGTCACACACTGGCCACCTCAACAACACCAAGGAAAGATTAGCGACCAGCTCAGCAGGTGAAGAATGACAGTTGAATGTGTGTTTGGCAGATTGTAGGAATGCTGGCATTGTTTACTCACAGGATTGGATCTCTCTGAAAAAATATCCCAACGGTTATGGCTGTCTGCTGTGTCCAGCATAATATCTGAGAAGCAAAAGGGGAAAAGTTGCTGCTGGGGTGAACGGCTGTCTGCTGCATTTGAACAGCCAAACACAAAGGCTATTAGAAAAGCTCCCCTTAAGTTTTAAACAATACATGCTCATTGGCATCTCTGCTTGGGATTATTCATGCATGGTGCCACTCTCAGCACCAGTAATGGTAAATACGGCCCACCAGGGTGAGAGAAATTGTTTGGTACTGAATACTGGCACCATTTTCCACAGGTGGTAGTGATCTCTCACATCTGAGGATAACAATCACAAAGAGAGCACAGCTGTTTCCCAAAGTCCTATATGCTGCTAGTCTGCCATGGTGCCTGCTGAAGTTATCACTGACTGGCACTGGAAAGTGTCCTATGGAAGGCTGCCATCCACAGAAACCCTTGGGAGTGGATCGCAGAGCACCTCCTTGAAAGTTTCATTGAGATCTCTCAGAAGGCTTCAAGGGACAGCCCTGGGTACATAAACAAACTGGTCTGCATGCCCCCACTACACCTAGTCTAACTATATAGAGGAATGAAAAGCAAATAAAAATGCTAGCTCTTTTAGTTGTATCACTACTTCTTCTTGCACTGTAATGGGAAATAAATTTACACACTTACCTGAAGATCCATCTCCTGCATTGGGTTCACTCATGCTTGACTGCTGGGACTGACTAGACAGCAATGAAGTCTCAAACAGGTCCTGGCATAGTTGATCCCTGGTTTAATGTCCCCCACGTCATCCTGGTCCTCACTGTTCAGGCCAGGGGCCGGTGGCTTGGGCTTCACTGAAGTATCTGTGGTGGTGTGCGGGGTGTTAATGGGGTCTCTTAGTAAAAGCAGCGGGTCTGTGGCTCAACACCAGGTCAACTGTTGGCCTCCCTGGCCTTCTGAGATGTCTGACAGTTCCTTCGCTTTCACATGGCCCTGATGCTGGTCCCTGTTATGCTCCTGCATCTCCCCTGCAATCTGTTCATACCTGCTTCTCCCCACAGCCCAGGAGATCCAATATTTCCTGTCTACTCCAGGCTGGTGTGCATCTGGCATGTGTAGCCTAACTGGTCATCTGGGCAGTTGTGCACAACAATGGGGAACTGCTAGATGCGCTCACCAAGCTGGACAATCAGGAAAAGGTATTTCAAAAATTTGCTGGGCTTTAAGAGGTAGGAACTTCCAGGCTCTATGATAAGTCCAATCAGAGCAATCAGTGTGGGGCTGGAGGACAGTTAGGGTTGATAATAAGTAACATAGTGTCTACTTGCATGCATGTTGTGTTGACCTCAGTACATCAACTGTGGCTCAATACTGCTTTGGGGAGGTGGTGTTATTTTGCCTCTTTATCAGGGCACTTACATTGGCAGGAGAAAAATTTGAGTGTAGATGGATGCACAACTAGATCAAATCCAGGTGGCTTATGTTGACCTAATTTTGTGTCAGCCTACTTTTAGAGAGACACAGTGAGACCAACTTCTGTTGTCTCTCTAATATCCTGGGACCAGCACAGCTACACTACCGTGTTCAGCATACCTTGCAAGGTTCATATGTAAAATAAAATATAAAACCATGCCATAGTGCCAGTGTCGGTTTAATTGATAGGTTTGGCTGAGGGCACTTCTGGAGACTCTAGGTGTCATTCCTTTTTACTGCAGTTCTTGATTTACAGAGTCTTGACTTTAGGCCAATTTTAAACATGTGCAGCTTCTCAGCAGTCTCACTTATGTGCACAGCTTCTGCTTATTCCTCACTTCCTTTCTCTGCTCTGCAGCACTTTTCATTCTACTGTGCAGCCCACCATAGATGCTTCAGATACCACAGTATTGGCTTTGATAAAAAAACAGATTATAATGTTCTCTTGTACACTTCATTTCTGATTTCATTTATTTAAATGATTGAGCCAATATTTAGTCTTTCATTTACATCCCTGTAGGATTACGCTCTGAAGCAACTTTTCATATGAGACAAAGTGATAATTAAGCGTGTAAAATGGGTATTGAAAGATATTAAAGTGGGCGAGCTAATAGCTTTGGTCCAATAGAAGATATGACCTCACCCACCTTGTCTCTCATCCTCTTAGGAATTTGTGCTCAGCCATCACCTGCAGTTTAGGAATCTCTCATATTATTTCTACGAGTGCTCATACCTCTTTCTGTGGTGGAACCTAGATCCAAAATCTGTGGATCTTGCTCTTCCCTTGACTCTAGTCTCAGTCCATCTTTCTCCCACTGGCAAAAAAAAAGAAGAAGTTTGTTTACCAAGGTGTTGAGTAATATACTGATTGTTGACTGCATATTTATTGCCTTTCCCTTCAACATATTCCCTGGTCACTGAGCCCCTTAGCTGAGTTTGTTTAAATAAGTAGCAGATGGTTTTTTTTTTGCTTTTAAAATGGCTTTATCACGTTTCACACAACCCTGGATACCATTAATAATTATTATGAAATATTGAGCTTGTCTATTGTTATATATAGGTATTTATACCACAACTCATCACCATAGTATCTGAGTGCCTTCTAGTAGTGCATTATGGGACATGACCACACATCTGTCACATGGTGTTTCACCCCCCGAGAGGGAAGTTTGTGATAGTCTTTAGTTCTTGTGGGTATTCATTTCACAATTTCAGAATGCCCCCAGAGGAAGTTCTGTGTCTCACACAGATCAGATTTACTCTTATTACTGAGAGTTCTTTTGTGCCAGAGGAGCATATTTGTTGACCACAGTCTGCATCCTGGAGCTTTAAATATCCTGGGCCTGGTCCATGCAGCACTTTGACCGTGAACTCAATTCAAAATTGTATGGGAAGCCAACATACAGAGTGGTGGATGGGTTTTATATGTAAGCCTGTGTTGCTGAGGAGATGTGCTCCAGCATTCTGTACTAGCTGGAGTTTCCTAAGTGCTGAAGGTTGCATGGCCAAGTGTACAGCCAAGAGGCGATGCATAACTGAGGCCTGAGTCTTAATGAGATGGAGTCACCTAACCAGCTAGGTATGGCAGAAAGTATTATCATGAATCTTGCTATGTAAGACCCGCCAACTTCAGTGAGGAATCCAAGAGTACTCCTAAACTATGGACTGAATTGACCATTTGTGTATGATCACCTACAATCAAAGGAGACTGCACTGTGGTTGCAAATTCTTCCAGATGCTTGCCTCTGCTTACCGGCACCTCTTCTGTCTTGCTTAGGTTCAGCTTCAGCCCACTGTTTGTCATTCATGAGCTGATCTCCTCCAAATACTGGGCTGTTGTGGTTGTATGTGGAGAAGGACAGATAGAGCTGTGTACCGTTTTCATACTGCGGGCATTTGAGTCCATGTCATCTGACCGGTTCACCTAGTGGTTGCATATAGATGTTGAACAGGACCAGATATTATTTCTGTAAACCTCCTCCACTCCCTGCCAATCTTCTGGTTGAATTTCTCTCACCATCTCTTCTGGTTGGTGAGAGAAAGACAAGCTTTTAAGCTGCACCGAGTTCTTCAGGTCTTGGAAACATATTGAGAATGTCACAGCTAAATACAAGATTGAACAGATAGTTTAACATAAGTAGTACTCTAAGGGACAATTCCAGGTGAAGTGGCCCATTAACATCCTGTAGTCATAGGACAAAAAAGGGTGGTTAGTGGGAAATAGATTGTGGTAAATATTACCTCACCCACCTTAATTCTTTAAACATAATCAATCAATGACTTCCTTTGCCACAGTACCCCCAAAGGACAATTCACAACCGCAAACATACATAGACAATTTTTTTTAAAAAGCAAAGCTTAAAGTGAAAGCACAACTTAAATACTTCTTTAGCTTACGTTTTAAAATAGCCTGGTGCTCAGTGCTGTATATAACAATATAGAATTCATATTACTTCCAAAGCTAAATAATAACCAAAAATAATCTCATTAGGATAGTGTGTCAAAACAAAATAGCCTCTGTCAATGTATTCACTATAACTGAACCAGTGGTTGTATTTTTATACGATATTAATAGCAATTGACCTTTATTCTGAAAGGTTTTAAATAGTAAGTAAAGAGTAGATTTTTTTATTCACTATTCTTAGTTTCTACCTCTATGAACAAATAGGGTTCTAGTCAAACTACAAACAGGAATTCAGAAATCTTATACACATAAGCTTTGCAGCAAAAATGAGACTTTAGCTGTCTGCAAAATTAGAAGCATATTCCCATTCACAAGGCAAACAAAACCCCAAAATTTATTTTATTAAAGATTAAACAAAATAAAGGTTTCCAATTTGAAGAAGAGGAACATAATCTAGTAATACGTGCACATAACATTTTCAATGTTCTCTACAGAAAACTATATACAGTTGTCATAAATATAAAGGAAAGGGTAACCACCTTTCTGTATATAGTGGTATAAAATCCCTCCTGGCCAGAGGCAAAGTCCTTTTACCTGTAAAGGGTTAAGAAGCTCAAGTAACCTGGCTGGCACCCGACCCAAAATGACCAATGAGGAGACAAGATACTTTCAAACTTGGGGGGGGGGGAAGGCTTTTGTCTGTCTGTGTGATACCTTTGCTGGGAACAGATCAAGAATGCAAGCCCTCCAACTCCTGTAAAGTTAGTAAGTAATCTAGCTAGTTAGGTTTTCTTTGGTTTGGCTTGTGAAATTCGCTGTGCTGGAGGAAATGTGTATTCCTGGTTTTGTGTCTTTTTGTAACTTAAGGTTTTGCCTAGAGTGATTCTCTATGTTTTGAATCTGACTGCCTGTAAGATTATCTTCCATTCTGATCTTACAGAGTTCTCTTATCCTTTTTTGTTCTTCTAATAAAGTTCTGTTTTTTTAAGAATCTGATTGGGTCTTAAAAACCCCAGGCTGGTTTGTGCTCATCTTGTTTATTCTCAAGCCTCCCCAGGAAAGGGGATGTAAGGACTTGGGGGGATATTTTGAGGAAATAGGAACTTCAAGTGGTCCTTTCCCTGTTCTTTGTCTAAATCACTTGGTGGTGGCAGCATACTGTTCAAGGACAAGGCGAAATTTGTGCCTTGGGAAAGTTAAACTAAGCTGGTAAAAATAAGCTTAAGGAGTCTTTCATGCAGGTCTCCACATCTGTACCCTAAAGTTCAAAGTGGGGAGGGAACCCTAACAACAGTATTTCTTAGGCCATGGCTAAAGAGGAAGTTACTACATAGCAAGCCAGAGTGTGAATCTACAGCATAGTCAGAATCCTTATGAGGAACTTGGGTGTGTCTATGTTTGGAGAATGAAATTATAACATGGTGGATAGTTATCAGAACTCCTCAAAATCTTTCCTTACCAAATAAAAATAAATCCCACATGTGTACAAAATAGCACAAACTTGCAAAGGTTTTTGACATTTACAGAAGATGTCGTGCTTTTTAGACAAAAGTTCCTGAATTCTTTCCTTGTTGTTAACATAATGTGCATATGGTCATAGATTTAATACAGATTGATGCCTGATTGTTGGACTTGAAGTCTGTGCATGAGGGGGAGTAGTTTCACTTCAGTGAGCTTGAAGTATACTGGTCAGTGGGTAAATGTTGAACAAATTCAGGGGGTATATATGTGTGTCTGCGTGTGTTACTTTCTACTGGCATCCCTACAAGGGAATATTTCATTTTGTTTGAGCTTTTAAAACCTTTTACAAAAATAAGATATAATTGACCTACATTTCAAAATGAAGTAATTTCAAACTGAAAAATAAAACATTTAATTTCAAAATTGTTGAAATGAAGCACTGATGTTTTTTGTGGGGTGGTGGATGGCTTTGATTGAAAGAATTTGGTGAAATTGACACAAATATGTGTAATAGTTTGGTCAATCTGAATCTGCATTTTTGGGAGCAAACAAAGATTTCAGCCAAAATTATTTCCCTAGCTCTAATCCTCAGTCCTGGCTCTATTTCACCTAAGTGTGAAGTTCATGCAATAAAATAATCATTATCCTATCACTATTCCCAATGTAACCAAAACAAAATACTGATAATTGCTTACCAGCAAAGTAAAGGTTTACATTGTTGACATTAATATAAACAATGCTCTTCCTAAATCCCTCCATGATTTTTTGTGTATTCTGATTTATACTTTGAGACTGGAATATAAAAATGATATGTGGTGTGTGTTTAGTACAGGAATAACAAAACCAGTATTCAGGTGAAGACTAATTATAGCCTTTTTATATACACACACAAATATATATATGTAATCTTTAGAATCCACTTGCAAAAGACTGAAGAGGGTGCAGCTACATCTCTAAATAAAATGAACTTGAATGCACTATGAATAAATATTTTATCAATTTTCCGTTTATGCCAAGTCTCATTTCATCAGTTTTCCCTGATATGTAATGAGACCTTGAAGACTCTATTTGAGAGAGATAAAAGCATCCACGTGAAAATGGGTCTTGAGTACATTATAGTACATTCATAGTAGAACAATACATTTACACCAAATTGTATCATGTTATGGGCACTAAACAATATTAAAAAAATGCTACTGTGTTTATAGACAAACTGCATGAAGTAAAATGTGTGGCCTGACTTTTATTAGGTAAAGCCTCCCCTAAAAAAATCTCTCCATGACATTGAAGTTCAATTGATAAAAATGATTAATTTTGTTTTCAGACTCCATATTTTCTAGATTGGTGTGAGGTGCCTCAGGGAACTGAGCCAAAGTATTGACACTAGGATGCTGCAAATTCCACCGAATGCATCCGATGAAGTGAGCTGTAGCTCACGAAAGCTTATGCTCAAATAAATTTTTAGTCTCTAAGTAAGGTGCCACAAGTCCTCCTTTTCTTTTTTGTGAATACAGACTAACACGGCGGCTACTCTGAAGCAAATAACACTGATATCCTAAAGGGACATATTAGTAAACCTGCTAAAATTAAGTTGCCTGTGCTGAGGTGCCAATGGCAGAGTAAATGCAATGAAGATTTCCATCTCCCTAAGTTGTGACAAATGCACCAAAGCAACTAATTTAAACAGGCTTAATGGTAGTTTAAATATTTAGCTTCTTCACCAGGGAGGTGCAAGGTTCTGGTATTTGTATTTGTGTACAACAGTCTTGAAGCCAATGACGCTGTGCCAATGTATACCAGCTGAGGAGTTGGCACTTAACCTGTAATCTTTGGATCCCAGAATTTACAGTGCATTAGGATGCATGTCTCTGAGCTGCTGATACAAGCTGTCTGCAGACTCAGGAAGACACTACCGTATTTTATACTCAGTTTATACTTAAAAGTTTAGCAGGGCTAGAAAGCTCAGTTTTGTTTTGTTATTTTAAAGTTTAGTTTCTTGAACACAATTCTCTACATGCCTTCCACTCAGTGGAGACACTTCTGGCTGCAGCCCACTCAGAGGTTCAGTCAGCAGAACCGCCAAGATGGCTACAGAAGGCAGAACAGAAACAACAGAAGAAGGTCACACCAACCTTCTGGCCAGAGCTCGGGACAATCGAAGCCATCTTCAGGACCTCGAATGGTATCGGTCAGGGCCTGAAACCTCACTTGAAGCGGGTATATCCTGGCCTGGGTCACGTCCAATACTGCCCCTATAAACTCTATCCTCTGCATAGGGGACAGAGGGGACTTTGCTTCATTTAAAAGGAGACTCAGGTTGATGAAGGTGGCTCTGATAAACTTGACCTGAGCCTCCACTTGGTCTTGAGCAGCCCTTGATCAGCCAGTCATCAAGGTAAGGAAACACCTGAACCTGATGCCTATGCAGGAACGCAGCGATGACTGCCATGCACTTGGTGAAGACCCAAGGTGATGCTGGCCAAATGGGAGAACTGTGAATTGGTACTGGGTGTTGTTCACCATGAACCTGAGGTACTTCCTGTGGGGCTCAGTGACATGAAAGTATGCATCCTTCAATTTGAGGGTGGCATACCAGTCTGCTGGATCCAATGAGGGAGGCCAGAGAGACCATGTGGAACTTGAGTTACTTTATAAGCATGTTGATTTCCCGCAGGTCCAGGGTGGGCCTGAGGCCACCTTTGGCTTTTGGTATTAGGAAATAACAGGAATAAAAGCCTTCACCCCTGTGCTCCTGAGGAACCTCCTACATTGCCCTTAAAGATAGGAGTGACTGCACCTCCTGGATAAGGAGTTGCTTGTGAGAGGGTACCTGAAGAGGGATGGGCAAGGGGGGTGGAAGGGCGGGAGGGCACAGATTTGCATGGGGTATCTCCTCTCTACCAAACGGAGCACCCATCGGTCCAAAGTAATAAGGGATCATGCCTGGTAGAAAGGGGAGAGTCAGGACAAGAAGGTAAGGTGGGGTGGATCCATTTCTAGGTGTGGTACACTGTCCTCGACAATGCCTTCAAAAGGCAGGTGCCGAGCTCTGGCCAGAAGGTTGACGTGACCTTCTTCTGCCGTTTCTGTTCCGCCTTCTGTAGCCATCTTGGCGGTTCTGCTGACTGAACCTCTGAGCGGGCTGTGGCCAGAAGTGTCTCCGCTGAGTGGAAGGCGTGTAGAGGCCCAAGGACCTGAAGGGGCTCTGGAGTTCTTCAGGTTGTTTAGCTTTTTGTCTGTCTTTTCTGAAAACAGAGTCTCACCCTCGAAAGGCAGGTCCTGTTGGACCTCAAAAGGGAGACTTGGTGCCACAAGCCCCTTCTCATGGCTACACCCGTGGCCATGACTCTAATGGCAGCATCTGCCCCATCAAGTGCTCCTTGCAGAGATGCCCTGGAGATCGCTCTCCCCTCCTTGACCAAAGCTGAGAATTCAGCCCGGAAGTCCGAGGAAAGTAACTCCGTAAACTTAGCCATCACTGAACAGGTATTGTAGGCTTTCCTGCTGCTGATGGCCTGATGTTTGGAAATATAGAGTTGCAGTCTCCTTGTGGTATATACCTTCTGCCCGAATAGGTCCAGTTTTTTTGCATCCCTATCCTTAGGGGAAGGGCCCTGGAAACCTTGCCTCTCTCACGGGTTAGCAGCGTCCAACACTGGAGAGTCAGATTTTGGGTGAGTGTATAGATCAGGGGTGGGCCACATTGGGGTTGCAAAACTGTATGGAGGGCCGGGTAGGGAAGGCTGTGCCTCCCCAAACAGCCTGGCCCCCGCCCCCTCCCCCTCCCACTTCCCACCCCCTGATTGCCCCCCTCAGAACCCTCAAACCATCCAACCCCCCTTGGCCACTGAGCTGGGTTCTGCCAATGAGGGGCCCACTGCATCAGCTGGGACCTCCTATGCTGCCTTGAGTTTGATCTTCTGCTCCTGCTATAGTCAAAGCGCTCCTAGTTCAACTTGGAATATGAGGATCAGGGCAGCGCTGCACCTCTCAACGTGGAGCATCGGGAGCCCAGGGACTGACTACTCCCTGGATGGAGACCCTGGTGTCTGTGGTTGCCGAGGCGATGAGGAGCAGCGTGACATCATAGCTGGCTTTGCCTTTGACTGCACAGTGTGGGATGGAGTCTGCAGTGCTGATGCCTTCTCTTGTCTCTGGGGCGAGAATGGCGCTGTGAGTCTGAGCAGGTCCTGTGCTGCCTCAATGCTTCAGGAATGGAAGGAAGCGGCAGGCTCTCCAAAGGGTTTGGCGCTTCGAGTCTCGGAGCCGTGGCCCAACTGTGGTGCCACTGATAGCTGGTCTCTAGATCTAGGCAAAGGGGATCAGCCCCTTTTGATCCTCTTCTTTTTCTGCACTGGCAATTGGGACCGGTTCCAAAGGGTGGAGTATCCCTGAGATGCTCCATGATGGTGCCTAAAGACCTTGGCTGTGTCTTTCTTTGGCACCTGGTCTCTTGAAGAGGGCGCTGGCGTGCTCCGCGCTGAAGAAGACATGCTGATGGTGGGATCCCCGGCACCAGTGTCCGACTGCAGTCAAAGAGCTACCTCCATGAAGAGGATTTTAAGCCACTGCTCTCTCTTTTTCAGAGTTCTTGGTGGGAATTTCCAACAGATTTCAGAGCGGTCTTTTTGGTGACCCTCGCCCAGACACTGTAAACAAGAGCTGTGGGGGTCACATTTTGGCATGCGCTTCGCGCAGTCCTTGCAAGTCTTGAAGCCTGGGGATTGCGGCATGCCCCAGAGGCAACAAATAAGGGAGACAAATGGGGGGGAAACCCCTTTAAATGAAACTTAAAACTGACTAACTATACTAAACTACACAATCTGAATAAACAAGGTGAGGACAACAGGAATCAAACTGCTAAGTCAGTTGCCGGAGCAAGAGCAAGGAAAGTTCCAGCTACCGTCACTGGAGATAAGAAGGAACTGAGGGGGTGGCGGGTCAGCAGGGCTATATATTGGGCACCATGAAGGCACGACTCCAGGGGGCACCCAGGCCGAGCCTATGGTTGCTGCTAGGGAAAAATCTTCTGGCTAGTGTGCATGTGCACACAGCTGACTGGAATTGACATGAACAAGCATGCAAAGAAGAACTTTTTTTTTTAAACAGAGAAATCATGAACTTGTGATTATAGGGCTTGTTCAGCTGATTCAGGTCTTCATTCATTTCCCAAATGAATCCAGCCATTATTCAGGTTTGGTTATGAAGCCCTATACACACACACTTTCTCCTCTATAAACGTGGGAGAGTGGGATTGGAGGCTCCTATGTTTGCTAAAATCCATGTTGGCAAATCTCCAAATTTCAAAAGTACCAAGGAAAGCCTTGCTACTGAAGGAATTTTAATAGAGCAGCCATACAGAACTTCAGACCAGAGACCACACTAAAGTTGAATGTCCCCATGGGTGAGATTTTATTCAGAATTTGAGAAGGGAGAAAAATGTGTCTGATCAGGAAGAAAGGATGTTCATTCAAGTGTGTCTTCCAAAATTTGTATTTTTTTAAATTCTTATATAGACCTTATTAGGTTTTCTCATCACTAACATATGCACAAGAAAAATCTGAAACAAACTCCATCCTATCAACCTCTATCACAATATGTCATAAGGAAAAATATAAAATATTTCCCTTTACAGCTTGTTATACATTACTTTCAAACTCAAGTTATTCCCTTTTTGGCAATCTGACTAGGACATTGTTAAATGCTCTATTTCAACAGGAGTTGTGCACCTAACTCCTAGTCTCCTTTGAAAATCCTAAAAAAAAAAAAATAAAAAAGATACCGTACTCCTGTGGAATACATTTACTTGTCACAATATTCCTACATTTCTCTGGAGCATGCAAGGGAGACATTGAAATACCGGGGGAACAACTGGAGAATTTTGTCTAGTGCTGGATTGTAAGGAACCAACACGTAGCACTTTCATTGGTCTTCTGTAACGTAGTCTCCTTACCATCAATATTAAATGCAATGATACCCTGCAGACAGCCATCATGAATTCATGTTAAAAAAGAAACATTTTTACACAGACATTTATATTCCAGCATCCCAAATTCTTTATAGCTGTTAAATCTGAGTAGTGGAACAACATGAATACAATGATCAAACATTCCTGGCAGAAACAAAGAAATCAGGTTGTACTATGTTAGTCTTATTTTTAAAATGTTGTTTATTCCTGTGTAAATTGTGATTAAAGCCAGACTGATTTCCTAAGCTAACAGCAATGTTTCTCATTACAGTTGGATAGTGTCACTTCACTAATTCAGGCTGCCAAAAACTTAATGAATGCTGTGGTGCAGACAGTGAAGATGTCCTATATTGCCTCCACTAAGATCATCAGAATTCAAAGTCCTACTGGCCCACGGCATGCTGTTGTGATGTGGAGGATGAAGGCTCCAGAAAAGAAGCCCCTGATTAAAAGAGAGAAGCCAGAGGAAATCTATGCAGCTGTCAGAAAAGGTTCTGCTAAGAAAAGGATCCATCCTATTCAAGCAATGAGTGAATTTAGAGGAAGAGCAATAATCTAAAATTACTATTCTGCCACTGTGCACATTTCATACCTTGCAACTGCTCATATGGCATCTTTATTTTTCCACTTGTTTAATTCTAGAAGTATGCTAATGTTTGGAAATGCTCTTCTTTTTGTATGTTTAACATTAACTGTAGGGTATTTCATCTTTAAAAAAGATATTTAAAATGCAGATTTGATTAGTTAATAGTATACCATTTAAAATAACCTTTTAAAAATCATCTTATTTTATTGCTCACTCTCTTTACAATGCCTTTTTTTGCAACTGAGCATTTTGAATGATAGGTTAGGATGCTGTGTTATAACAAGAGTTAGCCTTCATGTAATTGAAAGGCAAGGCACAAGGAGTCAACTTCATCACTGGTGTAACTCTCTTGACTTCAGTGGGGTTACACCAAAGATGAATGTGGCCTGACAGTTTTATATTCAGAGCGCTTTATGACATACAGGCTTCTGTGGGTAGGATATATTGGGCCACCTCCTTAGCTGGCCTAAATCAAAGGAAATGTACTGAGTTACACCACATAAGGATCTAGCCCATTCACTTATCTAAATTGAAAGACATTTTAAAAGATTTTTTTTCATAAATATTAGGTATAAACAAAAATGGAATAAAAGTTTTAAAATATTTGGCAGAACAAAAGGTGGATTGTAACAATGGGGGTTGTAATAATATAATATAAAATAGAGCTGATTGTAATGAAACTATAGCAATAGTAATAACTCTAAAATTTAAAGAGCTCTTTGAAACTTTTCTATTAATCCACATTCTGCTTCCTGGCCTGCTCTATGATTGTCACTCATCTTCGTAAGTCCTAATAAATCAGGTAATAACTAAATTATTTTAGATTTTGTTAAAAGAAAGTAAGAAAAGAAATAATGGTAAAAATGATACAAAGAAACATATGACTGGTCCTGACATCAAGGAGAGGTGCAAATGTTCAGGAAGTACCCTATAAATATCAGTCTTTGCAAGATAACTGCAGTGGATTAAACTTCTTGTCCATGGCACCACAGTCCCAAACAGCACAACTAAATTAGTTGTAACCAGCTTGCTAAATTACTATATTTCAAAGTATGCCATGAAGCTAAAAGTGGCGTTAATTGTTAAAATTATCACTTTATTCCTATACAATATTCAGTGAAATAAACTCTTTTCAAGCAAATGCAAATCTTAGCCTCTGTTCACAATAAATTTGTGACCATGACCTGCATAGCCAGGAGCTTCCCTTCCTGCCCAGTTATCCACATGCCTCACCCTATGTCCTAGGCATCAGTACTTAGCTAAAACACCTTTGGCTAAAAGGATTTGGTGGTCCACTTCCTCCCTTCGCTGTGTGTTAGTGTCTGCCTAGGAATCCCCTCTCATTCCACACCTTCATGATGAATAAGATAGCTGCTTCTTCCTCAAGCAGATTCTTCCGGAAGGCAAACGCTATGGCTGCTGCCTATCCACACTTTATTAAAATGTTACAGAGAACAGGATGAGCCAGTTCCTTTCCCCCATAGTGGAGGATGGTCAGGGAAAATACTCCCCCCACCTTCTGAAGCCATCTTGTAACTAAGCTCAGGGTCATGACACATCATAACCCCAAGGGTGTTTGCTAAGCACCACCATTAGTACTCTAGCAAACAGTTACTAGGGATAATGAGGTTTGTTGTCTCTCAGATTAGTTACTTAGGCCCAGATTCTCAAAGGTATTTAGGTGCCTAACTCACACGAGGGAGGTGGCTAAATATCTTTGAGAATCTGGGCCCGGGGGGCTACAGAGATCAGATGAAAGAGGTAAGGGGAGGCCAGCACAAGCTTGCCTCTTCACCCCCTCAAAGCATTTAATGGTGCGGAGAGCAGCCCATAGCGCTTAGCAAGGTGAATGGGCACCTGCCATTCCTTGTAGTTCTAGCGAGAAAGGGGTCAGCTGTATTGGACATTCTTCTTGGAGTTTTGCATTTTGGAACTCAAATCTCCAACTGGTATTTCAGGTTCTCTTCCAGCCCGTGGGAGCAGAACTGTACAAGGTTAAGTTTGTGCAGCTACCACCAGGGGGGTCACACAGTCATCTGCATTGTTCTTTCAATAAAGCCTTTAGGCTCTTTGAGTCATGCATTTGTTATGGTATCAGATGTTTGTGATTAATCATGACTTCAGGAATCACATTAATAATAAAAAGCATGTGGCACATCCCTAAGAGGATTTCTCAGATTTTGTGAGTCCTGATTAAAGTCTCCAGTACTAGTCACATGTAGAATAGATGTTGAGTCACTTTATACATATCACTCTCACAACTACACACCACACTGAAATTAAAAGCATGGCCTGAGATGGTAGCATGAAAGCGAGTTTACAAAAAAAAAAAGTTCTAATGGGAAACCTGGCAACTTAGTTTCAGATTAAAAACACTCTTATTGTTAGTGAAAACAGACGTTGAAACCTTAGGACTAGATTGTACCTACAACCCCAGCTCATGTTGGAGGCTCTAGCAAAAGCTCTGCAAGGCACTGTGCCTCAAAGGACTGCCACACCACTACCCATTAGGAAAGTACACTGTGCTGTTTCCCACAGAACTATTGCTTCTCCTCCCACCACCCATTTGCGGTAACTAGAGCCTGCAGAAACACTAGCAGGGATCAGTCCTTGTATTTGAAATGCTGGATGATACCTCTGGGGTGTGGGAAGGGAGACAAAAAAAACACCTCATATCCTTCCAATCTGCATACCTGCATTGTAGCCATTCACCATCTGGCCCTTTCTGTGCTCTTGCAACCCTACCAATCCAAGAATATTTAAAGAAAAGGAGTTTTAAGAAAATAATATGTTTTCACTGCTTATTTTCGTCCACCATAGTCTCTAAGTCCATGTTTGCTGGTATGCTTGACTTTTAAAATACACAGGCAGTGTGCCCACGCATGGTTAATAAGAAGAGCATCATGGAGAAAAGATTGGCAGGTGTATTTATAGACTGCAAGTACCAAAAAGAGATGAGTTTTTAATCTATGTGCTTTATTTGATGTAAGTTACAGTTCCACAGAGTGACTATTATTAAACTACCATCTCATTACTTAACAACTCTGCCTGCATTTGTATTCTCCATTCTTTTATAACATCAGTTATCTGCATCTGACACCACTATTATAAAATAACACTGATGGTCTCTGAGAGAAGACATACAATGATAAAAGGGACATTGGCTGAATATTTCTGTAAATCATTTGGTACAAGTTGAAATCTGTGTGAAAATATAGCAAATTACAGTTTATCTGGAACCAAACTGCAGCCCAGGGTATTTTGATTCAGATCTTCTGAATCCAAATGTCAAAGTTAACTTTTGGGGCATCCCTGCAGAAATTCAGAATGCAAGCTCTGACCCATTTGTAAATGTAATTTACTTGCCGTAAATGTATTATATGTATATTACAGGAGGTACCTAGAAAGCCCAAACAAGACTTGGGGCCCACTGTGCTAAGCACTGTACACAAACATCTAGCAAGAGTGACACAGCAAGGAACTGAAACCCGGCCTCTCAAATCTCAGCATCTTCTTTTCTGTCTCACCAGCGTCAGCAAGGTGCAACGGAAATCCTTCAGTGAAATAACATATTATACTGACAAGAAGCAACATTAACATATCCCAGCTGCAGTTTAAAGATGTACAAATCATCAGAAAATAAATGTATGCTCAGTGCATCCGCCAAGATCAGGGGCATGTCCTTCCTCTGCTTACAGAATATTAATCAGCCAAAGAAAAGTTTTATATAAGACCTAGCCCAATAGCATCAGTTTCTTCCTGGCTGGAAAATGAGAAGTCAGTCTCAAAGTTTAAAAAAAGGTGTGGGATGGGGGGAACATGGGGAAAGGTTTATCACCTCCAATCACTCTGAAGGACTGTTCCAGTAAGATTCAATTTTTTTTAATGTGTCGGAAGCCCTCACTCTTAACCAACCAGCAATCAGAAGAGGTGTTGTTTCTCCCGCACCCCCACATACATTTGTAACTATTATTTGTTAGCTCAGCGAATCAGTTTTGTCATCACTCAGAACACCAGCCATTGTGTTTGGACGGCTTTGGTTTTTGTTTGGTGCCACTAAATCGCAGGTCATTATTTCTTTTGAAAGCTGAACTGTCATAGAGCCAACATCTGCAGCTTTCCAGGGCTTGCACAGCTCAGGGTCTCTGATGCTTTCCATCTGACCTATGCCTGTTGTTGAGTAAGTGAAGCAGTTAACAAATGAGCTCTATCATTACTCAAACAGCTTTCTTTTAAAATTCAATGAAATAATACAGACTATACCACGTAGATGGAATTTTTCATTTTTTAAGCACATGGTACAAAAGGAAGTGTGCTTAATCCAGTTTTGTGAATCCAGTGATATTTTTCTTTAACAAATAATTTGCCTGTTTCAGTCTTCACCAGGTGTTGTCATGGTTTCCTTCAGTGTTTAATATTTCTAATTAGAAAAAGCCACAGTCTGCCTGCTTAGACTGTGTAGTACTTTACTCTGCAAATTTTCCCAATGATTTCATTCCTCCCTAAACATGGTGAGCCATTGCTAATAAACACAATTCCTCTGGGTTCTTTGTCTCTGAAATCAGTTTTACTTCTACCTCTTTTGCTCATCTTAGGGCCTGGTCTACCCTACAAACTTATGTTGGTGTCACTACGTTGCTCACCAGTGTGGAAAAGTCAACCCCTGAGCAATGTAGTTATACCGATCTAACTGCCGGTGTAGGCAGGAGGGCTTCTCCTATCAACATAGCTACCGCCTCTCAGGGAGGTAGAGTACCTACACTGCTGGGAGAAGCTCTCCCAACATAGTGCTGTCTACACAGGGATTAGTTTGGTATAACTACGTTGCTCAGGGATCTGCATAATCCACAATGACACAGTTACACTGCCAAAAGTTTGTAGTATAGATCAGGGCATAGGAAGAGCAAAAGAGGTAGAAGTGAAACAGTGATTTCAGAGACAAAAAAATGTAGTTATACCAACATAAGTTTGTAGTATAGGGCTCAAGGTATAACTCGGGTGTGCCACTAATCTGACTCCTGTCCACAAACAAAAAATTCGAGCTGGAAGAAAGTGGTACTTTAAACCTGAGCTAGGTGGGTGGGTGCGGGAGCTGGAATGTTTCTGAACCACCAGCTATTAATGCAAAGGGGATGTGCAGGCAAGTTTCACTACGTATGACTCAAGTGTTGTTTCACAGTGGTGGTCACTTTCATGCAAGCCAGGCTAGCTTGAGTGCAGTAACTTGCACTAACTCTTGCAGTGAAGACAAGCCTGAGCTGGAAAAGGTGTGAATTATTTGTCCCTGTGCTGGTATCCTATGTCAGTTTAAAATTTCTGTAACTCTTTTAAATGTCTTCTTGTTCTAGCTACTTTGTCTGGGTCCTCTATTGTAGAATTTAAGAAAGGTGTGTTTATCCAACGTTTTATGAGCTTTAAATAAGATTTAGAAACTATTTGAAGTCTTTATCAGCTGTGAACAGTAAAATTCCATGCCATCACACCTCCTTTTATTGCTGGCGGCTTGTACTTAACCTTGGTACACAATCTTACAGCTTAAAATATCATGTTGGCTGTACATATGGTTGAGGGGGCCAGTAGCTAGATAAATAAAAGTCTAACACTTAGGTTTGTTATCATTCGTTTTGTTTTCTTCATATACAAAAAAACCCACTTTTGCAAAAGTTGGCCATTAGTATGACATTAAGACACTGTCTATTGATCAGCCCCTCTCCACCCCATGAGAATGTGTTCTGGTAGCATAGACTTTATATTTATCTGCAATACCTCATCAAAACTAGTTTCCTTAAAGAAAGAGCAACACAAGTACATAATGTTTCATATAACAAAATCCTAATGTCTAATTTTTAAAAAAAGCTCCTCAGTTCAGGAGCCTAACATTACTCAGTGGAAGAAGAGCACTGCGTAAGCGGGACACTTGTTTCTCGCCCCAACAGAAACTGATCATGTCATAAAAATAAAGGGAAGGGTAAACACCTTTAAAATCCCTCCTGGCCAGAGGAAAAACCCTTTCACCTGTAATTGGTTAAGAAGCTAGGATAACCTCGCTGGCACCTGACCAAAATGACCAATGAGAAGACAAGATACTTTCAAAGCTGGAGGGGGGAGAAAACAAAGGGTCTGTGTCTGTCTGTGTGATGCTTTTGCCAGGGACAGAACAGGAATGGAATCTTAGAATTTAGTAAGTAATCTAGCTAGATATGCGTTAGATTATGATTTCTTTAAATGGCTGAGAAGATAAGTTGTAATGAATAGAATGGATATTCCTGTCTTTGTGTCTTTTTGTAACTTAAGGTTTTGCCTAGAGAGGTTCTCTATGTTTTGAATCTAATTACCCTGTAAGGTATTTACCATCCTGATTTTACAGAGGTGATTCTTTTTACCTTTTCTTATATTAAAATTCTTCTTGTAAAAAACTGAATGCTTTTTTCATTGTTCTTAAGATCCAAGGGTTTGGGTCTGTGGTCACCTATGCAAATTGGTGAGGATTTTTATCAAGCCTTCCCCAGGCAGGGGGGTGCAAGGTTTTGGTGAGGATTTTGCGGGGGAAAGACATTTCCAAACAACTCTTTCCCAGTAACCAGTTAAACGTTTGGTGGTGGCAGTGGAAGTCCAAGGGCAAAGGGCAAAATAGTTTGTACCTTGGGGAAGTTTTAACCTAAGCTGGTAAAAATAAGCTTAGGAGGTTTTCAAGCAGTTCCCCACATCTGTACCCTACAGTTCAGAGTGGGGAAGAAACCTTGACATGGGGCCAAAACAGAGACAAAAGGGAATTGTCTTTTGTGAGCTGGAGTTTTCTCTACCTAAAGGCAGGATAGTTAACCTCCTGCAGGGAAATTCACCAGTCTTCACAGACCTGAAGGTTTTTTTCCCTAAGAGCAACTAGAGGGGTTTTCTGCCTATTTGCCTGGAGCCAAAGGTGTTGGGGTTTATTTTTTTGATTTTTTTTGGGGGGGGAGTTGGATTTTTCTGTAGGTTGACAATCACTATCAGAGAATATAGGTATCCTATTACAGCACAGCAAAATTTTACAAGGCTAGTTTTGTTTGTTTTATTTCTAATCCTTGGGTATAAAGTTAGTAAAAAACAGAGAGGTAAAGATGACAGAAACCAAGACACTACACAAATTGGAGTTAGCCAGAATGGAGGCAGTGAGAGAGTCAGAACAACACCAAGTGGCTGCCCACAGGAGAGCAATGGAGGCCAAGGACAAAGAAATGGAGGAGAAGGAAAAAGAGAGGAAACATGCACTGGAGATGGAGAAGACAAAGGCTCAGCAGAATATACCAACAAACCCTAGCAATCCTCCTCCAGGTACCACTTTCCATCCCAGAAAGTTCCCCACCTACAAGGCAGGCAATGATACCAAGGCCTTCTTAGAAAACTTCGAAAGGGCCTGCCTTGGGTACAGCATCTCTACAGACCAATACATGGTAGAGCTAAGGCCACAGCTCAGTGTATCCTTAGCTGAGGTGGCAGCTGAAATGCCTAAGGAACACATGAACAAGTATGAACTGTTTAAAACCAAGGCGAGAGTCAGAATGGGGCTAACCCCTGAGCATTCCCGTCGGCAGTTCAGAGCCCTAAGGTGGAAACCAGATGTGTCATTTACCCGACACGTCTACCACATTGTGAAACATTGGGATGCGTGGCTATCAGAAGCAAGTGTTAAATCTCCAGCAGATTTGCCCTTCCTAATGCAAATGGACCAGTTCTTAGAGGGTGTTCCTCAGGAAATAGAAAGATACATCCTAGATGGGAAGCCCAAAACTGTAATCGAGGTGGGGGAGATTGGAGCCAAATGGGTGGAGGTGGCAGAAAAGAAAAAAAACTGGTCGCAGTTGGAGTGGATACCAGAAGGGACAACCTCAGACCACCCCTACTACCAGGGGATGCCCAAGGCTCCATCTACTCCCCAAGGAACCCTCCAGCCACCTTATCGTCCTGCCACACTGTTCTCCAGCAACCCACCTCGCCCCAGTGACCCGTCAGCTGGACAATGTTTTAAATGTAACAAGCTGGGGCACGTAAAGGCCAACTGCCCCAAGAACCCCAACAGCTTACAGTTCATTGCACCGGAATCACCCCAGAGGTCCTCAGGCCCAGATACCTCCCAGATACCCTTAGAGTGGAGGGAAACTGTGAGTGTGGGCAGGAAGAAGGTCACCGCATGGAGGGACACCGGAGCACAAGTGTCGGCTATCCATGCTTCCTTAGTGGACCCAATTTAATCAACCCAGAGATCCAAGTGACGATTCAACCCTTCAAATCCAACTCTTTCAATTTGCCTTCAGCCAAATTGCCTGTCCAGTACAAGGGCTGGTCAGGAATGTGGACTTTTGCAGTCTATGATGATTATCCCATCCCCATGCTGTTGGGGGAAGACTTGGCCAACCGTGTGAAGTCAGCCAAGAGGGTGGGAATGGTCACCCGCAGCCAGGCTAAACAAGCCGTCACGCCCAGCTCTGTTCCAGAAACTTCTACCAGGACCCGGTCAGAGGTGATGGACCCGGACCCCAGGCCAATGTCTGCAACAGCAGTAGTGGATCCAGTCCCAAAGACCCAGACAGAGCCAGTCCCAGAACCGGAACCAATGGAACAACCAGCACCAGACACATTGCCAGCACTGAATCCAGTACTTGCAACCCCAACACCAGAGAGCCCCACCGAACCTGAACCGGCAGCAGCCGATAACCCTACACAAGAGACTCGGCCGGAGCCTGAACCCCAACATAGTGCACCAGCGGAGAGCGGTTCACAGGAAACGGAAACAGCCCCATCCCCTACATTGCTTCCAGAGGGACCAAGCATAGGTCCACAATCCAATGAGGAACTGATGTCTCCAGCATCAAGGGAACAGTTCCAGACTGAACAGGAAATAGATGAAAGCCTACAGAGAGCTTGGACAGCAGCACGGAGCAACCCACCGCCTCTCAGCTCTTCTAATTGATCCAGGTTTGTTGTAGAAAGAGGACTCTTATACAAGGAAACTTTTTCTGGTGGACACCAGGAAGTCTGACATCCTCAGAGACAGTTGGTAGTTCCAACTAAGTACCGGGTCAAGCTCTTGAGCTTAGCCCACGATCATCCTAGTGGCCATGCTGGGGTGAACAGGACCAAAGACCACTTGGGGAGGTCATTCCACTGGGAGTAAATGGGCAAGGATGTTTCTACCTATGGCTGGTCTTGTGAGGTATGCCAAAAAGTGGGAAAACCCCAAGACCAGGTCAAAGTCCCTCTCCAGCCACTCCCCATCACTGAAGTTCCATTTCAGCAAGTAGCTGTGGATACTCTGGGTCCTTTTCGGAAAAAGACACCCAGAGGAAAGCAGTACATACTGACTTTCATGGATTTTGCCACTCAATGGCCGGAAGCAGTAGCTCTAAGCAACACCAGGGCTAAAAGTGTGTGCCAGGCACTAGCAGACATTTTTGCCAGGGTAGGTTGGCCCTCCGACATCCTCACAGATGCAGGAACTAATTTCCTGGCAGAAACTATGGAGAGCCTTTGGGAAGTTCATGGGGTAAATCACTTGGTTGCCACTTCTTACCACCATCAAACAAATGGCATGGTGGATAAGTTTAATGAAACTTTGGGGGCCATGATACGTAAATTTGTAACTGAGCACTCCAATGATTGGGACCTAGTGTACCACATCCTAGTTTAGGGTTTTCACCATTTGAACTTGTATATGGCCGCGAGGTTAAGGGGCCATTACAGTTGGTGAAGCAGCAAAGGGAGGGATTTACACCTTCTCCAGGAACTAACATTCTGGACTTTGTAATCAACCTACAAAACACCCTCCGAACTTCTCTAGCCCTTGCTAAAGAAAACCTACAGGATGCTCAAAAAGAGCAAAAAGCTTGGTATGATAAACATGCTAGAGAGCGTTCCTTCTAAGTGGGAGACTAGGTTATGGTCTTAAAGGCACTCCAGGCCCATAAAATGGAAGCATCATGGGAAGGGCCATTCACAGTCCAGGAGCGCCTGGGAGCTGTTAATTACCTCATAGCATTCCGCACCTCCAACCGAAGTCTAAGGTATACCATATTAATTCTCTAAAGCCCTTTTATTCCAGAGAATTAAAAGTTTGTCATTTTACAGGGAGGAGATGATGCTGAGTGGCCTGAAGGTTTCTACTACGAAGGGAAAAATGCTGGTGGTGTGGAAGAGGTGAACCTCTCCATGACCCTCGGGCATATGCAGCGACAGCAGATCCGAGAGCTGTGCATTAGCAATGCGCCAACGTTCTCAGCCACCCCAGTACTGACTGAATGGGCACACCACTCCATTGACACAGGTAATGCTCACCCAATTGAAGTCCAACCTTACCGGGTGTCTCCTCAAGCTAAAATTGCTATAGAACGGGAGATCCAGGATATGTTACAGATGGGTGTAATCTGCCCCTCTGGCAGTGCATGGGCATCTCCAGTGGTTCTAGTACCCAAACCAGATGGGGAGATATGTTTTTGCGTGGACTACCGTAAGCTAAATGCTGTAACTCACCCAGACAACTATCCAGTGCCACGCACAGATGAACTATTAGAGAAACTGGGACAGGCCCAGTTCATTTCTACCTTGGACTTAACCAAGGGGTACTGGCAGGTACCGCTAGATGAATCCGCCAAGGAAAGGTCAGCCTTCACCACACATGTCGGGCTGTATGAATTTAATGTACTTCCTTTCGGGCTGCGGAATGCACCCGCCACCTTCCAAAGACTTGTAGATGGTCTCGTAGCGGGATTAGGAGAATATGCAGTCGCCTACCTTGATGATGTGGCCATATTTTCGGATTCCTGGGCAGAACACCTGGAACATCTACAAAAAGTATTCGAGCGCATAAGGGAGGCAGGACTAACTGTTAAGGCTAAGAAGTGTCAGATAGGCCTAAACAGAGTGACTTACCTTGGACACCAGGTGAGTCAAGGAACTATCAACCCCTACAGGCCAAAGTGGATGCTATCCAGAAGTGGCCTGTCCCAAAGTCAAAGAAACAGGTTCAATCCTTCTTAGGCTTGGCTGGTTATTACAGATGATTTGTACCACAATAGAGCCAAATTGCCGCCCCGCTGACAGACCTAACCAAAAGAAAACAGCCAAATGCCGTTCAGTGGACTGATACTCTTCAGTGGACCTGTACTAAGGGCCCTAGACTTTGACAAACTGTTCCTAGTAACCACAGATGTGTCCAAGCGTGGTGTGGGGGCAGTTTTAATGCAGGAAGGACTGGATCAAGAATTCCACCCTGTAATGTTTCTCAGCAAAAAACTGTCTGAGAGGGAAAACAACTGGTCAGTCAGTGAAAAAGAATGTTATGCCATTGCCTACGCTCTGGAAAAGCTACGCTCATATTTTGGGGACAGCGTTTCCACCTGCAAACCGACCATGGTGCGCTACAGTGGCTTCATATTGCCATGGGAAATAACAAAAAACTTATTCGGTGGAGTTTAGCTCTCCAAGATTTTGATTTCGACATCCAACACATCTCAGGAGCTTGTAACATAGTGGCTGATGCACTCTTCTGTGAAAGTTTCCGAGAATCAACTAGTTAAAATTGTCCTTCAGATGTGGAAAATATTGTTAGTCTTTATATACTTGGTAGTATATTTAGAGGTGCATGTGTCTTATTAACTCTGTTTTTTCCTAGAACTCCAGGAGGAAATCCCAGCCAGTGTTTCATCATAGCTGTGATTTGGGGGGCATGTCATAAAAATAAAGGGAAGGGTAAACACCTTTAAAATCCCTCCTGGCCAGAGGAAAAACCCTTTCACCTGTAAAGGGTTAAGAAGCTAGGATACCCTCGCTGGCACCTGACCAAAATTACCAGTGAGGAGACAAGATACTTTCAAAGCTGGAGGGGGGAGAAAACAAAGGATCTGTGTCTGTCTGTGTGATGCTTTTGCCAGGGACAGAACAGGAATGGAGTCTTAGAACTTAGTATGTAATCTAGCTAGATATGCGTTAGATTATGATTTCTTTAAATGGCTGAGAAAATAAGCTGTGATGAATAGAATGGATATTCCTGTCTTTGTGTCTTTTTGTAACTTAAGGTTTTGCCTAGAGGGGTTCTCTATGTTTTGAATCTAATTACCCTGTAAGGTATTTACCATCCTGATTTTACAGAGGTGATTCTTTTTACCTTTTCTTATATTAAAATTCTTCTTGTAAGAAACTGAATGCTTTTTTCATTTTTCTTTAGATCCAAGGGTTTGGGTCTGTGGTCACCTATGCAAATTGGTGAGGATTTTTATCAAGCCCTCCCCAGGCAGGAGGGTGCTAGGTTTTGGTGAGGATTTTTGGGGGAAAGACATTTCCAAACAACTCTTTCCCAGTAACCAGTTAAACATTTGGTGGTGGCAGTGGAAGTCCAAGGGCAAAGGGTAAAATAGTTTGTACCTTGGGGAAGTTTTAACCTAAGGTGGTAAAAGTAAGCTTAGGGGGTTTTCATGCAGGTCCCCGCATCTGTACCCTACAGTTCAGAGTGGGGAAGGAACCTTGACAGATCCACTAAACAATATTTCCTCTCCCACCTTGTCTCTAATAACCTAGAACCCAACATGGCTACAACAACACTGCATCCCACACACCGTGGTGTCAGGAGTCTCTTTACATCCAGTTTACAGAAAAGCAAGAAAGAATGCATGGTTCACCAGAGAATCATGGAAGGATACTATATCAATCATATTCCCTGTCACTTGAGGTAAATGGTTTGGCACTCCTATTAACTATGCAAAGTTACAGACAGCAAACAAACTACCCTCATAATAGTATGTTCCTTCCTGTCCCCTTTGCAGCAGTGACTCCCAGGTTACAGCATGAAGAAGAAGAGGGATCTCCCGTATATCCTGATCCAACAGTTCTAGTAGTTTTGAAAGCCAAATAAACATTATGCCTGCCATAGCTGTACCTGTATTTTAATAAGTTAATGTCTAACTGCATCTGTGAGCTACATGTTCCCTTGGTCTTCTACTAGACTAGAAATAAGGCATACATTTTTGACAGTGAGGGTAATTAACCATTGCAACAATTTACTAAGAGTTGTGGTGGAATCTCCATCACGGACAATTTTTTAATCAAGATGAGATGTTTTTCTAAAAGATCTGCTCTAGGAATTATTTTGGGGAAGTTCTATGACTATGTTACACAGGAGTCAGATGTCTTAATGGTCCATGCTGGCCTTGTAATCTATGTATAATTTTGCTAAGTATAATCTTCCTAGGTAATAGACACTGCTTAATAGCACCAAGTCCAGACACAGGGGCTGCCAATAAAAAGTTTGCATTTGCCAATAGTGTCCTCACAGTGATATCTGAGATATGGCAATTTAAACTTATATTAAGAAAAGCACATAACTGCTCCAATTTTTAGCAAATGTTGATTTTATTTAATGTTTTTTTGGTAAGGTATGAGTAAAACAAGTAAGAGGAAGGGATGGCTGTGGGGAAGCCATAGGGTTAAAATGACTTTTTTTTTCCTCCCAAGCCCTCATTGAATAACATCCTATTACAATTACATGGGAAAAAGCCCTTTGGTCAACTCCTGATTTAAGAGCCTAAATCCCATGCCTTTTAGCATTCTTCACACATTAACATGGGAAAGTCACTGTGAATAGATCCAAGTATATATTATGCCCAAATTATGACAACAATAGTTTTATTTATATGCCACCCTTTAGCTCTATAATAGCTGTTACCCATTAAAGCAGTCATGGTGCTGCTGTACAATAGAATAAAACAACTATAATAAAAATGTAATATTCTTCTGAAATTGTCTAATAAAGTGTGATTTAAAAGAAGACTGGTAAAGTGATTACATATTAATTAAAAAATCAAATAGAAAATGTCCAGATGACCTACTTCTTTGTTTCTCCCTTACAGGATATAAAATGGTTCATACTTTGTTTTCATGTCTTATTTTTTAAAGCAACATTTTATTTGTGAAAGTAACAAAATTTGACTGACTGATGAAGAGTGTGTGGATCTTGGGAGGGGGCTAGAAGAACTGAAGTGAACAGATTTTTGAATACATAAACTTCTGCGATGAGTACAATGCTAATCTTAGCCCCAAGAAGTGTTCTCATCAAAGTGTATCAAAACATAAACTGACCGAAAATGTATGTATACTTTTGCTATTTAAAAAGTCTCTGAATTTCTACAGCAGAGAAATTAACAGAGGAAAGATGGCCTTGTGGACTGGGCCTCCAAAGATCTGAGTTGTATTCAAGACTCCAGCTTGCTAGAAAATGTTCCTTTAAAGGGCCCTCCCACATTTGCAGGAGACAAATTGCATGACTTGTGCATTTTTTAATAATCTCTAATTTATAGGCTTGGAAATGTCTATTTTCTTTTCTCCATTGCAAAAATGATTGACTTTAAATAGGTAGAAGATTTCAGAGGTGCCCTGTCATACATGGACCACACTTCTTCTGGAGTCTCACGTACCTCTGTCAATCTGGCCTTCGTTATGAGAGGGCATTTGCCTTTTTGGTATCAGTTATGTAACAGAAGGTGAGACATGATTTTATACAGCTGAAAATATCTCTGTGGCTCAGAGTCTGTGGGTAGACTGTGCCTCTCCAGCACAGCCTTGCACTGAAGTAGGGTGAGGTGAGAAGTGGGTGTGCCACTGCACCACTCTAGTGGCCACACTGAAGGCAGCTTGCCTAAGAGAGGCAAACTGTCACCTAGAAAATCCCTGCTGGGGGGAAATAAACTGCCTCCCCTCTTTCAAAGGTGCAGCATATTCCCCTTTACATAGCTGGCCTGCTCTGCTTGCTGGTGCACAGATGAGGGGACAAAGAAATAGCCATACTCGGCCTATTCTCTACCCCTCCCCAGCCAATTTGTGGGACCACATGTCTTTGAGAAAGAATTTCAGTATCAGGTCGACACTCCTCTGACGGCTGTGGATGGAGTTCTGGGTAGACCTCCCACAACTCAGGGAAGCAATGGAAAGAGGAGTTCTTTACTCCCTTTCTTCCCTCACCTGGGAGCCCACATAAGGATTAGCCGTAGTGTAACCCTATATTGTCTCTGTCATGAAACAGTTCCTGATTCCAGACCATTCCTCCTGGAGTATAAATTGTCCCTGGAATTTTTACAGCAAGGGTTGAGCTGCACATGCTGGAGATTTCCATAGCACTTTGTAGCCATCTCAAATCAATTAATATACAGTGTTTTCCATTACCTCTATTAATTTCTATTAGAAGCCCTAATGGCCTGATCCTGCATTCTTTGCAGAACTCTTGTGGCCATTATTCAGAATTGCCAAAGCAATGCAGGATCAGGCCCCACCTCTGCTGCTGCTAACCTAGTTTTTTATGCTTTTTATACCATGCATTCATATTCAATAACAACCTTCACACCATACAGTTACATACTTAAGAGCACTTTAAATTAAAGGCATGCTTCTGGGGGTGAGGGGAAGAGAATGAGCGGGAGTGCAGCAGGGCTTGAATATATGATCCAGGCAGTAAATATTCAAATGTTAAGATTCTAGCTGCCACAGCAGGCTGCCTATTTACACAACAGCCGCTGAAGTCCCATATATTTGAAACGTATTCGCTTTCACAACCTCCTACATTTTTAAACACAACTGAATCCCATCAGTCAGTTTGTCCTTTACTGTCGAGAGAGACTGGGATTCTAGCTCCAACACTGCAGGCAAAAATTATTACAAAGTGTGCTAGTCTATAAACTCCTTTCAGGATTGCCACGAGGCAAAGTGAGGATAATACTTAGTCCTGCCTCAGGGCAGCAGACTGGACTAGGTCCCTTCCAGTCCTACATTTCTATGAGTATATGAAGTGATTTGAGGATTGAAATTTTGGTTTGACAAGCAATACTAGGCTATTCCTATAGGGCTGGTTTAGCCCATTCTTCTAACATAATTGAAACACAGCAACAACATTTGATTTAGATCCCAGTAAGACTTCCTCTGCTCAGCTGGGCTCTCCCCTACTGGGCCCTGAACACTTCCAGGGTGGCCCCCTATGAGCCTGTGATCCCCTCCCCACACTACTTTCAGCCTCATTTGCATGTGTTGATCATGAACCTCATCTCGTCCAACTCCTTTCCTCCCACCCAAATAGCTTCACTGTACCTCTGCCTCCCTGTCCCTCTCAATTTCTCTTCACTCCATATTTTTTAACCTTTCTCTCATAATCACCCACTTCACTTCAGCATGCTCCTCACAAAAAACTCTGGGGCCAGATCATTAGCTGCTGTAAAGCATATACCCCTCTTTGACTTCAAAGGAGTACCCATTTAAACCAGCTGATGGTCTAGCCCTATAATTCTAGCCCACACTCTACGTGGCTAATACTGATTTGACTCCTTCCTTCCTGTTTGCTAGAGCGTCCAAAGAATGCCACTGTAATAAGGATTGCCCCCACCAAAGAAAGTTTTCCCTCCTTTCCCTTTCTTCCGGCTATATTTCAAACAGATTGCCTCAGTTCATGAAAGCTGCATCCTCCTATGCCTTGCCCATCGCAAGGCCAATGTTAAAATATCAAAACACGAAATATGAAGACCAATGATGTGGCTATTCAAAGGAGAAAGTACCAATTGATTGTATGGTCTTCTGAGCCAGGTGGATGGTGATGACACGTCCCCAAATCTGTTATTATCATAATACCTGGGAAGAAAATACTGTTAATTAATTTTCTACATCACCAACAGCTGAGCACCAAAGCTGAGAGCCAAAAACAAATGACACAAAGTACACACACAAATAATTCCTCCAAATGTCTCCTGAAATATCACAGAAATGTGCAGTAAAGTGATGCAGATGATGAAATGTGTTCCCAAGTAAAATAACCCCTCCAACCTTCTATTTGGACTACTGAACAGCCCTGAATTTATCTTTACACAAAGAAATGAATTAAAACTGTACCAGCTTCATGCAGAAACGGCAGCCTGGCAATTTGGGTGAGGGAGCAGCTCACAACTGCCACTTTTCCCTCTTCAGCCCATCCTGCTTTTGTCTCTCTTCTGTCTCCTCCCAACAGAGCACCGTATTATCTCTGTCCTCCCCTTGCCAACATCTCCACTCAGCCTGTTGCACATCATGGGCAGGGCTGGATTAACCCGTCACTGGGCCACAGGCCAACATACACTTCTGGTTCCCTCTTGTGTCCAGCTAAACTAGATGCTCACATAGAATGCATGCATTCACAGTAACCCTGTTATGGCCTGCACAGCTGCACTTATGATCTATTAATCCAAGCACATCCAGCTCCTGCTACACCAATATTCTTTAGTTAACCCTCTCCTATCCATGCCAAAGACTGGCTCCCGCTGCACAGACTCTGCCCTATTAACCCTTCCATGTCTAACTGCCCTCCAGGGCTCCAAAGAGTGACCATTTTCCTACAAAAACTAAGATAAATTGAAAGCAAGCTAACCAAGTTTTGCTACAAAGTTCCTATCCATGAGTTTAAAGATCAGAGGTTATTTTGTCCTGTGTTTGAAGAAAGGAAGCATTTACATTGATAACATAGAGGTGGGCCTGAACCACCAAGATTGGACCCAGGACAATATGGTTTAATTACAATTTCTCTCTTATGGGCAGAAATCATAGTATGTTTTTGTATTACTTACTTTTAAAAATATCATCCAAAAATCTAAACAGCGTTAGTAGGTATTAGATTATTATATAAACTCACTGAAACCAGATAACTGCTAGGCAATGTGCAAAACACTAGTACGGTCTTCATGTAATCCAGTCACGGTGGCTAGTTATCAGATTTGCCACTTGGTTTTGCTTCCTATATTTTTGACAGTCGATGGTAGTTTGTCTCTGTAAATATTACAAATCACCCGCACACCAGATGTGTGATGCACTATACCATTCAAATGTTGGTTTATGCTTTGAGGGGAAAATGTATTTCTAAATCTTGGCTGAAATAACGAGGATGAGTAAATTTGGATTTTTTTCATACAATAAAAAAAACAGGATGGTGTCTGAGCCAACAATGATGATCACTTGGTCGGACGTGTGATAACATGCATTACCTTCCTGAAAATAATGACATGATGTCCCACTCTGCATTGTCTCATGACGAGCTGAAACCATGATTTTCATAGACAAGAACTTTCATTGGTCTGCCCTGTCATCATTATAGTTAATTAAGCACATACCTAAGCGCTTTGCTGAATAGGGATGGATTTAAGGATGCACTTAAAGTGGAGTAAGTGCTTACACACTTTGCTGAATCAGGGCCAGAGTGCTGGAATATTTCTATAACAGCCTGTCTCAAGTAACCACTCCCGAGCCTGGCAAAACATGGTTGCCTAGTAGAGATGACGTTCAACTAAAAGTCAATCCAAGCAGAAAACTGCTGGAAGCTGGGATGCTACATTAAGTGCTAGTTGCTGACTAAGGTTTCATGATTGGGGATGGTTCTGAGGGCAAGTTTTACAGCATGTAGGAACTCATTTCTTTTACATACTGATTGTGCACATGTTGCACATCTCATATTGAAACATGTCAGAAAACCTTGATCCACATTTAAACCTCCTTGGATTAGCTGTCATGTGTTTTAGGTAAATGTGATATTAATAGAAAAAAATGATGTATTAGTTTGATTTCTGTAGGAAAAATGTACGGAAAAGCACTTTAGTATATTTCTAGTATTACTGAAATCACAGAATATAAAAAATTAAAATATAGGCCAATCTTAGCCCATGATCGAGGTGTAATAACTCTGATTTCCACCTTAGTTTTCTGCTTTTGACATAACCTATCAAATTGCAAAATAAAGTCTCATTTGCAACCCCTTGCAAAAATGAAAAAAACCCAACAGATTACTTATCAACCTAGTTAGAGACAAACTCTAGTCTAAAAAGCCTGTAATTAAAAAAAATTATTTGTAACTACAAGATAAATAAATATTCATATAAAAAGTTTTAAAACCTGGGAAGAATTTGATTAGGGTATTCATACTTGAAAAGGCCAATGTGAAGTAGTGCACCTTTGTGACTGTCAAGCAGCAGTGTTTCCTAAAAACCTGAGTCAGAAGAAAGCAAAAATTCAACACAGCTTTTCACTGAACAAGCCAAACAAAGCACTTGAAAAAAAACTTCTCATTCAGTCTTGACTATTATGGAGGCCAGACTGATTTCTGGCTGGTCTCATCTCACATAATAAAAATGATTATATCCCTTTGATTATTCCAATCCCCAGGTTTGGAGCATTTGTTTAAAAACTGGGGTGGAAACTTTGAAGACAACCTTTTTTCCTAGAAGTTTCTGTTTGAACAACTACTTCTATTTTCCTCTTGTTACTCAGTTAATCAATGTTTCATCGCCTTTTTAAAGGCTTTTATATTTATACCCTTCCAAAATGCCTACTGTTTATATAAAGCACAAATTAAGTGGAGACATTCTAAAGACTCATGGAAACATTAACTACTCCTGTCGATCAAGTGGTGTTAATTGTGACCAATTTGAAATGTTCCAACTTTAGGGTCTAGTCTTGCAAAGGTTTAACACTGTGACAAGTCTCATGAAAAGTCAATGGGGTTATTCACTGCAGTAAGCAGAGCACGTGGTAGTAAGTAAACGACTGCAGGATTGAGACATCCCTGCTGTGGATGAGTTCTTAATATTGATGTTCTGAATTTAAACTATAATCCAACTTGCATTCCCTCAGCACACCAAAACCCCGAGTTAATGCATACTTAATATACTAAAAACAGATGTGCTAAATTATGGGTGGCCTAGGCCTTATGCACCCAAGAGATTTGTATCAGTTTAACCAAATCAGTTTAGAAACTGATTTAGTTAAATCAGAACAACCCCTTTGTCTGGAGCCCTTTATTATGGACTAAGAGTGCCTTATATCAATGTATCTTAAATCAATAACAGCTGAGGATCTGGTTTCCCCTTTTGTATTATAAAGAAAATTACCACCCATATAAATAAAATACTCTGAATGAAGACGGAGTGCTACAGCTGTACCGTGCAATTGATTCAGCAATTCAAACTTAAAACATTACAAAGTCCACTGCATACTTTTAAACACACCAATTCCAGAAAAGTTATGGAATAAACTGTAGTAGAGATAACTAGCTACTGTATCAAAAGACCATCTGCCTGCTTTTAGCATGATTATGCAATACTATATGTAAAATAGCCATTAATGTAACCCTAAAAAAATCTTGTAAATCCATAAAAGCAGACAGGCACATCTTTAATTCACCCCCATAAAGTCTGACTCTCAGAGGAATAGGTGATTGCATACAGTATGACAGCGGACTGGATTGTGCCAGTTAGGTACAGCCCTCAGTACAGTACAGTGTGCAGCTGTACTGGCCCTTGGGAAGCTGAGGAAAGGATTAGGACTCTGTGTGTGTGTGTGTGTGTGTGTCTTTTAGGGGGGTTGATTTAGAGAAGTGCTGAGCACCCACAACGCCAATGAATTCAGCATGAAATGAAGGTGCTCAGGGTCCCTAAAAATTGGCCTCTCAAAGACTGGTTTCCATTTCTGCACCATATTTACTTGAAATAGCAATTGGTGGTGTTTCGATGACTAACTGCTGCTTTCTGACATCAGTTGCACCCCCAGAGAATTGTAATTTGGAGCAAAATGCTTTCCACCATTATTCGCATTCACAAAATTTCAGTCACTAAAAAAGTGAGGCAAGATTAAGGGTTTGTCATTTCATGTGGCTCTTCACTAATCTGAGGCTCAAGCATGACCCCATGGCCTAAGGCAGTATTCAGCCAGGGAAGTCTCCTGAGTTTCCTGGAAACTGTGTTAGGAAGGGAATCCTCACAATTCTCACTATGTTGGGGGTGGCCAAACTTACTGACCTGCCGAGCTGAATACAACAAGCTTCAAAAATTCAAGAGCAGGGGCACACCTGCAGGGGCTTGTGTTTCAGCCCCGCTCCTACGGAAGCCCCAAGCCTGGCAAGCATGCCCCACAGGGCTGAAGTCCCAAGACTCCCCTTCCCACTGGGCAGAAACCCCTACCCCAGCACCCCGCTGGAAGGCAGAAGTTCTGAGCGCCCCCCCTACCCCAGTATGGTAGGTGGAGAATGGGAGGGGGGCTCCACAAGCTGCACTTTAACTGTAAATTAAAGTTATTCTAACATGTTATCTTTTTAATATCTTTGAATATGGGAGTAACATAAGAATTCTGGTAATGAGGATGACATTCCAAAAAAACCAAAGTGGTGTGAGAAAGTTAAAAAAAAAGATGTAGTTTTCTGGTAAAAAATAAAAATTAGAAGAGGTAAAATGGCTATTAATAAGGATATGGAGGGTTCTGATTTGATGAAGATAGGGGAGTATATGAAATGTATGGCAAAATAAGGCTGTTGAGGAAACAAAATCAAAATAGAGTTGTTCTAATGTATTGGTGAATTTCAATTCAGAGCTTTCATGCAGTTAGTGTAAAACACATTTCCAACAGAGATATGAAAGCAATAAAAGAGAGTGCACACACATGAAAAGATGGAAGAGTAAACTCCATAGTGCTTACTTCTTGAGCACTATCAAAATCTGAGAGGAATTACCTTCAAGTAGAAATAGAATGGGGGTATTTACATTTCATATGTACTAGTTTGTGAACAATATTCACCATGATCAGCAATCACAACCTCCCAACAACCCTCCCTTTTAAATATACTGGACCAGAATCATCTTTGCCTTGCAGTCTGTGTACTCCTTTACACCTGTGTAAAGTAGGTGTAATCTGCTACCAAATCAGAATCCTCCATTCTCTCATGCTGGTGGTGCACATGTAAATGACTACACAAAGTATAAGGCAGTAAAGAATCATTCCCCCTACACCACCATTTCATAGTTACATACACCTCAGCAACAAATACAGACCTGAAGACAGATTCCTAACCTCAGTTACACGGATGGAAATCTGGAGTAATTCCATTGTCACCATTGGAGTCATTCCAGATTTACCCTGAGTAAAATGAAATAATAATCTGGCCTCTCAAGCCCAGGATCAGTTCAAACACTACCAAAGCACCTACAACCGATGAGCATCATTCTAGAAGTAGGTGGATTAGATTTTTTTCAAAACGTAACAAATCAATGACATTTCTATGCATTACAATTTGAGAATGGATCAACAAGATATCGATCCTGTGACCAACGTCTATATTTGGGGGAAAACAGCCTTTCATAATATATAATGAATAATAATAATAAATAATGCTTCTTGCTTACATAGTTAGAATGTCTTCCAACATGAATTAATTCCTTAAAATTGATGTATCTCCAAAATCCCTTAGGCGAGTCAGACTAGTGATCTGCTTTAACCAATATCAGTTCATTTAGTCAGAACAGATATAGTGAGCAGTTTTTCAGATGCATTATATGAAAGTCAAGGAGGATATGAACAATTCATCTGTGATATTTTTAGGCTATCATCCTCAGAATAATTCAACTGGCCACTTGATTTTTTCATAGAGTGTTATAATTTTTATATGACAAAGATTCCCAACTATTAAAGGAAACTGTTTAGATGTAATATTTAGTAGCAAATTAGCACATTCCTAAATGAAATAATACAGGAATAAGCTAAACTATTTGTTGTAGACAGTACTGAAAGTCATCTCTAATAATACTAAACTAGACTAAATGAAACCAGTAAATTGGCCCAAAAAGAAGGTGTGTGCGAAAACTCAAAGGGTTAGTCTGGATGTCCTTCAGAAAGAGCAATGGAGTGGTTCTCAAACTATTAGTCTGGGGAACACTTGCTGGTGGTGTGGCAGTGTGGCTCCACTGCATAATTCTGTGCAAAGACTTTCAGATCATTCCTTGTATTTGAGTCAGTTGAATAAGTATGTTGGGGAAATGTGTTTTTAGGATTCTTGTCCACAAGCATTTCTACTATGCTATACTCTTATTTTTTCTTGTATTAATGTTGAATTCCTGGAACCAGCCTTGCCAAATTGTTATGAAAGTTTACCAACGCAGACAGAAAGCTATTTATCTGTCCTTTGCCTTCTTAACTGAAGATAATGAAAATGCAAATTATATTTTACTCACCCTAGTCAAGAGAAGTTTTAGAACACTGCTAATCACCTAAAACCTGCCATACAGAGAGCTGCCACTCAAACAACGGGCAGTCTCCTATGTCCCACATTTCTTTGTGACACACTAGCTTTATTCTAAAGCTTCCTGATCTAAGATGACAGGTTTCTGTCAAATAGCTGTGTTCTTCCTACATCACTTGTAACTCATATTTTCCAGGTTTCATAATACAGGAAGTGACACCAGACTTCTACCAACATCTTTAAGTAATGGTCAAACCTTAAAAGATTTGGAAGCGCTTTTTAGAAATTCAGTATTTAGCTGAACCCTACCTAGAACTCTTTAGTCAGAATTCTCTCTCCCTCCAATCAAGCAAGATGAGCCTTCGTCCCCCAACCACATCAGTTTGGTACAAGTCTCCTCCTCCCAACAGACCCTCCACCTGTCCCAGTAAATAAATTCCAAATCCACTATCCACTTCTGCTTCCACCAGACCTAATTCTCACATTTTCCTCATTGTCACTGCAATTCAATTTTACCTTCTTTTTACAAATGTGGCCAAGCAGGTCTGTTGACCTCTTTTCTAGGTTCCTGTGTGTTGTACATTATTCCTGCCCCAAAGAGCTCTCAATCCAAAGGGTAGAAAGATGGAATAATAATAAAAAAAATTACTAGAAAACAAATACAGAGCATGCGTAATGTTTGCAAGATCAGGATGTTTGATTTTACACAGAGCAAGTTACGATTGCCTAGGTAGCAGATGAATTGCAGTGGCCCATAATAGGATGATTTTTCTCATCTTGATTTTATTAAACATCATATGATTTATCATCAAAAACAATATTTTCCTGATTATACTTTTTTTTAAACTTTTCATCTTTACACTTCTGTGCTGTGGGAGCAGATGGCAAATCGCATGTAAAATAAAATAAATTCAGAAAACGAATAGGAAAAATATGTCATCTCCTTTAGAAATGGAAAATCATAATTAGCCTCCCCAATCGTGAATTATAATACCTCTTAATATGTAGGACAGTCAGCCAAATCTCAGAATAAATTGGGTATCTACTGAGAACTACAGAAAAAAAAGAGGGAAATAACAAGCATCTAAAGCATAATTCACCTCTCATTTCTTTTGGTCTGTACAGCTGCAGACAAGTACCCCTGAAGAACAGCTACATAATGTTGGTTCAAATATGCTGTGACAATGAAAGTCTGTCCCATGGTTGGGGGTGGGAGGGAAGCTGTATATTCTGCCCATTCTGTTGGTAACTGGGATCATGAAAATAGGGGGAGGAGACATATAGAGTTGTTGAGGGAACAGTTCCATTTCCTCCTTTTCAGTCATCCAGGGAAGTCATTCAAAAGGGGCTATGTGACTAAAGGAGTGTGACTCTAACAGCCATCTGAAAAGAATATGAAGCGGGCCTACCTATCTTACTCTACCAAAATGGTGATGGAAGAAGACAATGCCTCAGCAGATCTCCAGTGGCAAACTCCCTACCAGGATTGTGTGTACTTGATTGGATATACGGAAGTCTTTCCCCTCAAAGACTCAGAATTAGAATTTTACCATGTTTCCCCTGACATAAACAGAACAAAAAGAAAAGGAGTACTTGTGGCACCTTAGAGACTAACAAATTTATTAGAGCATAAGCTTTCGTGAGCTACAGCTCACTTCATCGGATGCATCCGATGAAGTGAGCTGTAGCTCACGAAAGCTTATGCTCTAATAAATTTGTTAGTCTCTAAGGTGCCACAAGTACTCCTTTTCTTTTTGCGAATACAGACTAACACGGCTGCTACTCTGAAACCTGTCATAAACAGAACAGGAAGCATTCAGTCCCTTCACCATCAGGCTGCTATGTGAAAAGGTTATTTCAGACAGTAGGGCTTTAAGAAATACCAGAGATTGCCTGAGTTCTGCAGAGGAAGGGTATAATGTAAAAGAGTGCCAGACCTGGCATGTGCATTTTTAGCATGCAGGAGGCAGGGAATTTACATAGGTGAGGCTCCTCTCCCCCTTACTAAAAAAACAATCTATCCCTGAGAAGTTCTGCAGCCCTTTGCTGCACAGCTGCATTTTAAAACTTGTCTTTGTGCAGTGGGCCACCAACAATTCCTCTGGATAGACCACCCCACTGGGCAACCAGCATTTGCAGCAATCTTGAATTTGTGTGTTCTAAAAGAACACCCTGAACAGATCCCACTAACAAATATGAAAGGCATGAAAATTCATTACCAGGAGGATAAAGTATAGTTAATGTCAAGAATTAATGTATATTAAACCTACTGCAAAAAAGCCAGTGCTCCAATATATTCAACTGTAAAAATCAAGACAATTAGTGATGTCCAAGCTGTGGGGCATGTCTGATTTCTGAATCAGCAGCATTTTCCCTGTACTAAGTTGAGCTGTGGTGTATGTTATTCCGACAGAGGAGCTGATCATCATCAGCAGCTGGACTAAAAGTATCTATTGCACTGTATGAGTGTAAAATGCTTTGTTCTGGTACCAGTATTTAGTGAATTAGTTTAGTATGTGAGTTTATGTAATGTACAGAGATGGAGAATGAATTTTTCTTCAGTAAATTCTTTTCACACAAGAGTTTAAATTCACCCAGACTAATGCTATCTTCTTCCATAATTTTATTATATTTTATTGAAGAAAACTTGAAATATTTGAAGGGCCAGCTGAATGAATTATTAAATCCAGTTGAACTTTCATTTACCAATTATTGGCTATATTTGAGAGAGTGGATTTTTATAATGGAACTGGATGTAATGAAATTCATAAAATGAGGAATTGAAATGAATAAAATTGATTTTTCATCTAAAAATATATTTTCCCTTGACTTCTCTCTCACTTTTTTCACTCTTTAGTGGGATCACCAAGTTCCTTGTTCAAGATGTACCTGGCATCTACAAAGCAAAAAATGATTTTTCCACTGGCCACCACAGTGCAGAAGCAGAGCTGACATGTTTATTGAACTATCTCCCTTGTTACTGTTTAATATATACACATTTTCAAGTGATTAAAGTGATAGAAGGATCTACATTATCACTTATGTATTGATCATTTTCTGTATATTATACACATGTTCCAGGAATATTTTACTGTTTATAAGGGCTGTGTATTAAGGCTGTTTGTCTCGTGGTTAGAATAGGGTTCAGAATTACTGAAATCCATCCTCAATATCCCAACTAAATGTGTGAAATTGGGCAAGTCATGGAGACTTTGTGTGACTCAGTATAAAACAACAACACCGACATATCACACAATTGGTTTGTGAAATTTATGTAATTAACTTTGGTAAAGCATTTTGAAATCCTCGGATGAAAAGTGCAACATAACTGTGATCATTATTTTTAAACATTATTTGTTCTGGTGTTTTGGAACTAGATTTTTTTACTCAAATATATGTAAATAAATAATCACTTTAAAAAGCAGAATGTGTGTGTGTGAATTACTTTTATATAAGAGAGAAACCTGAATTTTAATTTTTTTCTAAAGCTAGGTAGTGGAATTGTTAGGATAACTGGGGCATTTTTAGTGTTGACTGCCTAACGCCAAGTAAAATGAAAAAAAAATACACCTATTGATAAGTTACAAAAATACATATTCTTCTAGCTCAATTCGCAGTAAAAAGAGCTTTAAATCAATACCGAATTCTTTGAAATATAAAAAATAGCGAGAAAAGGTGAACTCATGTATAATTTATTTCCATTTTTAAATATCTTAAGACACTAGTCCTCTCAAGATGATACAAAGACTATAATGAGGGAAGAACGAGTGAAATGATGACTTCACAATGGACAAGAGAGCAAAAGCTGAGCAACAGAGAGAAGGGATTTTTAGTCAGATAGTTTACAAGTCTCTGTTTTGTTTTTTTTGCTTTAATTTAGATCCACTTAATGTCAATAACTACTGAACATTTTGGAGAAATTTCCTCTTTGTTAAAATTGATTGATTTAGAATGATTTTATGCAGAGAGCATGGACTGGCAGGTGATGATTTTGAACAAGGAACTAGTGAAGATAAGGGGCTGATAATAAAAAATGTGGTTGTCTAACCGGTTGTCCCCTGGGCAGAATCATATTTGATATTTTTGCCAAGGAAGGGAGCACTGGCTGGTGATGAAGACTTAAGGAGGACAAGCTGAAGGATAACAGGTTGCAGTATAAATGGGATAGAAAATAACACAGAAAATATCAAAGTGGCCTTGTATAAATGATTCTGTCAGTGCTCTGAATATTGTCTCTTGTTTAGTTTATTGTGTTACTGCATTCCCAGAAGGACAGTGCTGAATTCAGAAAAGAGCTACTACAGTAGGAGATTTCTGAGGGCTTATCAAATAAATGACTAAAAATGACTTGGACTGTTTATTTTAGAGATGTAAACAACAGGTGGCATTGTAGAGATATGCAATATCAAGTGGTTTACTAGTTAACTAATGACTATTCTACTTCACTCTCTCCCATAATTTAAGGACAAGGGACCTCCAAGGTGCAACGTACACCTTCCCTCTTTATCTTTACCCCTCAGGCTTCATATAAGGTTTCAAAAAAGATTTTACTATAGCAGGGATTTCTATATTAATCCTTAAAGAGCACTTTCCTTTGGTCGGGGGTCTCAGCCTCAGTGGACAAATGCACCGTCATGGAATTTCATCAGCAAATACAAGAAATTTTTATTCTCGGGGATCACAAAGAATTAGAGAGCATGGAATCTACTGGGAGAGAGTTAATTGGGGTTCAATATGGGGCATGATGACTGACTAGGGAAAGACTGGAGAAGGGGAAGGATTTGCTTTGCGGGCAGGATAAGACAATGATTGGTGTTGCAGAAGCATGGATAAGGGATAGAGAAAAGGAGACATATCAAAACAGTTAAATATCAAAACTATTCAAAGATTAAGCAATTATTCAAATCATTTGACGTTTATTTGTCATTAGAAGCTTAGCATAAAACAAAGTTTGGTGTTTGGAAGTCCCCTTATTATAATATATCTTGGCTTCTACTTAAGGAGAAGAAAGCCATGAACAAATATATACTGCCTAATAATATTTCTGGTTTAGGTGGCGCTCTGATTGTATCATAGTGCGATATCTGTGTAAAGACTTGAGCCATCTGTGTTACCCTGGGTTCTTTCAACCCAAAACTCTTGGTAACTTTTACTCTGTGCGAGGTGGTGTCAGGAAATAAATCAGGGGAGATACAGCCGTCGGACCGATAGATGGCTGGCACAAACAGGACAACACAAGAGAGCTTTCACTTAAAGCTAAACTTTACTTAGTCTCAAGCACTCACACACGCCCGCAACAGGTTAGTAAAACGCCCCCAACCCTTGATAATTACCAAAGCTGAGAGTGGCTCTCGAGTGACGCAACGGCAGGCTTTCAGTGGCCAAATCTTCCGTCTGCCAGTAGGGACTGCAAGATGTATCCAGAGGGAGAGTCCAGAAAAGTCCAATTACGTCAAACTTTGCCTCCTTATTTATACATTAGTAATAGAATGACATGTCCCTTAAAGAAAATTTGTTAAGTAAGCAGTTTCAATGGTCAAGCAAGAGGTTCCTTCTGATTATTGATTAACCAGGTGTGGGTTTTTCCAGAGTTTGCAGCCTTGAGGCCCCAATAGACATTCCTGGGGCACATCTTACTCTTCTAAAATGCATGTATCAGCAATTTCAATACAATTCTTATCAGGAAAGACATGGTTACTGCCCTTTCTGTGGTACCCAAAACTCTCTCCCCTCCTGCCTTGGTCAAGCTGAGACTGCTGAATGGCCAGTTTACAGACTGCTGACTTTGCTGCTTTTAGCAATAAGCATAGTGATTTCAGGCACTTTACAGGTTTGCTGACATCTCCCCATACATCTGAGGCAACAACCCACAGAATCCATACGGTCAGTCTGTCTCAATCAAATCTGTTAATGTCTCTGAGGTTGCAAGAAAGGAGAGCTAATTATGGACAACAGGGAGAGACTGTATTTTCCACCAAATGCATCCGATGAAGTGAGCTGTAGCTCACGAAAGCTTATGCTCAAATAAATTTGTTAGTCTCTAAGGTGCCACAAGTACTCCTTTTCTTTTTGCGAATACAGACTAACACGGCTGCTACTCTGAAACCTATCAAGAAGACTGACATGTTTAATCCCTATATTGCTTGTCTTGGGCAAAAAAAGTAAATGACATCCAGATGCTTAACCCAAGTAACATTAACAACAAGGGAAAAGAAACACAAGCCAGACTAGGGAAAGAACAGGTGAAAAATATTTTGTTAAATTAGATGTATTCCAGTCATAGTCATAGACTTTAAGGCCAGAAGGGACCACCCAATATACTGACCTCCTGTATATCACAGGCCACCAATACCACCCAGCACCTATACAATAAATGCAACAACAGAAATGAGATCAAAGTATAACAGCTCACACGAGATTAGACTATTATGTGCCACAGCAGAGAATAGAAGGGACCGAGTGTTTTATGCTTTGTTGAGTCTGGATCATCTGCAATATAAAGTCTCAGTCTGACACAAGGTTAATTGACAAACTCCAGCTTCATTGTGGATGCTTGCAAAATGCCTTCTTCACTATGGGTTCCCAGACACTTATATAAGAGGTGTCCCTTCCAAACAGTTATCTCCAGGATACAGTATGCTGCTGGAAAGCATCTGCTAAAACTTTCATATTGTTACATTGAGATGCAGCAGTGCCTGAGGACACTGGAATGGGGGGGGAGGGGGAATGATTAAGTGAGATATACCCAGACAATTATGTCAAGTGACCCACATCCACCTCCTACAGAGAAAAGCAAAAAGAACCCAAGGTCACTGCCAGTCTGACTTGAGGGAAAATTCCTTTCCTACTCCACATATGGTGATCAGTCTGTGCATATGAGCTACAACCAGCCAGTCAAGCACTTGTGTGAGAGAGAGAGAGAATGCTCAGTGCCACTTCAGAGCCCTGGCCCTACCCGCTCAACATCCCATCTCCAGCTATGGCCATCCCTGATGCTCCAGAGGAAGGGGATAAAAAACCCTCCTAGAATACATTGTGTGTGGTGGGGGAAGAGGAATCCCTTCCTGACCCTTGAGGTGGCTGGCTGAAAACCTGAAGCATGAGCTGTTAAACATAACCTGGAAGTAAGCTCCTGGGCTGCTAGGCCCTGCGCCCTACCATCATAAGCAACTCCATCATACAATTACACTCAGAATTTTGTCCAGCTCTCTCTTGAAACTAACTAAGTTGTTTTCCTCCACACCCCCTATTGGGAGGTTGTTCCAGAAACTCACCTCGCTGATGCTTAAATACCTTCTAATTTCCAGACTGAATTTGTTCGTAGCCAATTTATATCCATTTGTTCTTTTGCCAACATTGTCCTAACAGCTCTTCACCCTCCCTGATATTTCTCCCCCTTTCCCCACCAATGTATGTATAAAGAGCAATAATATTCCCTCTCAGCCTTCTTTTTGCTAGACTAAACACAAGCTTTTCCAGTCTACTCTCGTAAGGTTGGCCCTCCAGTCCCTTGTTCATCCGGCTAGCTCTTCTCTGCTCCTGTTCCAGTATGAATTCATCTTTCTTGAACGTGGGTGAGCAGAATTGTAAAAGTATTCCAAATGAGGTCTTTCTACTGCCTTGTACAACAGCATTGATACTTCTCTATCTCTACTGGAAATGCCTCACCCAATGCTTCCTACTATTGCAGTTGCCTTCTTCACAGTTACATCATATTAGTGGCTCATAGACATCCTGTAATCAACCCACAGATCTAGGTCTCTCTCCTCATCTGATGCTTCCAACTGATAAACCCCCATCTTGTAGCAGAAATTCTTATTATTAGAACCTAAATGTTTCCCCTTCCATTTCATACTATTGAATTTCATCCCATTGCTGTAATTCCAGTCTTCAAGGTCATCCAGATCTTCCTGAATAATATTCCGATCCTCCTCTGTACTGAAGATGCCTCTCAACTTTGTATCATCAATTTCACTGGCACCCTCCTACTTTTCATCCCACGCTTTTAATAAAATATTGAATAAGAATTGTCTCAAGACCAATCCCTGAAGAATTCCATTAGTAGCCTTCCTCCATGTCTCACAAAATTCATTGTAGGGTACTTAAAAACAAGTGGAACCAATCTCTGAACCATTAGCAATTATCTTTAAGAACTGAGTCCTGGAGGACAGGTGAGGTCCCAGAGGACTGAAGAAGGGCAAACATAGTACCTATCCTAAAAAGAGGAACAAACAGGACCAAGAAAATTTCAGACCAGCTTCAATACCTGGAATAATACTGGAACAAATTATTAATCAATCAATTTATAAGCACCTAGAGGATAATAGGGTCATAAGTAATAGTCAACATGGATCTGTCAAGAACAAATATAATTTGTCAATCTAATTAACTTCCTTGACAGGATTACTGGCCTAATGGATAGGGGGGAAACAGTATATGTTGAAATAGTCCCACATGACATTCTCATAAGCAAACTAGGAAAATATGGTCTACACAGTTGGTTGAAAAACCAGACTGAAAGAGTGATTATCAAAGGTTCACTATCAAACTTGGAGGCCATATCTACTGGGGTCCAGCAGAGGTGTTTCCTGAGTTTGGTACTGTTCAGTATTTTCATTAATGACTTGGACAATGGAGCGGAAAGTACACTGATAAAATGTGCGGATGATGCCAACTTGGGAGGGGTTGCAAGCACTCTAGAGAACAGGATTAGAATTCAAAAGGACTTTGATGAATTGGAGAACTGGTCTGATTTATATCAACAAGATTAAATTCAATAAAGATACGTGAAGAGAACAAAGCACAACCAAAAAATGGGGAATAACTGACTAGGCAGTAGTACTGCTGAAAAAGTCATAGTGGACCACAAACTGTATATGAGCCAATAATGTGATGCAGCTGCAAAAAAGGCAAATATTCTGGAGTGTATTAACAGGAATGTCATGCATAAAACAAAGGAGGTAATTGTTCTGCTCTACTTGTCATAAGTCAGGCCTCTGTTGGAGTCCAGTTTTGGGCACCACACTTTAAAAAATCATGTGGACAAATTGGAAAAAATCCAGATGACAGCAACAAAAATAATAAAAGGCTTAGAAAACATGACCTATGAGGAAAGGTTAACAAACACTGAGCATGTGATTCTTGAGAAAAGAAGTCTGAGGGGCGTGGGAACCTAATAACAGTCTTCCGATATGTTAAAAAGCTGTTTTAAAGAGGATGTGATCAATTGTTCTCCAGGTAGGAAAAGAAGTAATTGGATTAATCTGCAGCATGGGAGATTCAGGTTAGATATTAAGAAAAGCTTTCTATCTATAAGGATAGTTAAGCACTGGAAGAGGTGTTGTGGAATCCTCATTACTGGAGGCTTTAAGAAGGGGTTAGACAAACAGGTCAGTGATGGCCCAGTTATACTTGGTCCTGTCTCTGCACTGGGGGATAGACTAGATGACTTCTTGAGGTCCCTTCCAGCCCTACTTTTCTATAATTTCTTGATTCAATACTCTGGAGAACAGACTGACACATCAGGCCTTATTCTGGTAGATGGTGTATCTCAGAATCTGGCTAGTTAGCTGAAATAGATGGAGTATACACTGCCTCCATCCCTTGGTATGCATTTTTAAGAGAACTATTGGCCCTCATTCTCCTTTAAATCCAGGCAGAGTGGTGGTGATGGTCACAAGATATTGACTCCAACTGCCTGGTCCAGGCCCAGGCACTAATTTTGAGTGTTGCCACTGCTGCGGTAAAGTCCCTCAGCCCATCAGAGAGTCAGGCCTTGTACAGCTCAGCTCTGCTACCCCTGCTCCCATCCCCAATAACCCTCTAGTCCCACCTCTGATATACCCCATTCTCCCCCTTATGGTGAGTGGGGGTGGGCAGCGGGTGTAAGAGGCAGCTACATTGTGTACCCTCGCTCAATGCCCATGAAGATTCCACCTCCATGGGGAAATCCTGTGCTGGGAATCCCCAGCTGATTTAAGCCTACTTTGTACAACATGAAGCAAAAAGTGGCCACAGAGGACTGGGGAAGCAAGCCTATTAGAATCATTTTTCCACTGGAGGCATCAAAGCGAGGCCGTTGGAAAAGAATTTGAGACCCCAACTCTATTAATTTGATTGAACTCTGAAGAAGGGGACCCCACTGTTGAATATGACTAAAGTAGGCTGACTGCAAGAAGGAGAATTAATTTTCTGTAAATGAGGGGGAGAAAGGAGTGGGGGGACTTGTTTTTCCCGTAAGCTCCGGTCCAAAATATTGCTGGCATTGAGAAACAGCCAAAAGCTTTCTAAAAGGGCTCAGTAACATAATCTGTTATTATGTTATGGACAGAAATGTAGAAATTATTATTTTATACATGGACACAGAAATCCAGGAAGTACATCAGAGCAGAAGTTTGGACCACTATGTATGAAATCCACAATGTGAGTGAAATAGCCCAACTACTAATTTTCTCCTCTCTTTCAATACCCCTTGCTTTTGTAACTATTGTCTTCTTTTTGAGTCTGCCTGACTTTGTTAAAAAGACGTATGTCACCTGTACAGTATGTAGTCCAAAGAATGGAAAAGTATTATACACTTTGTACAAGTTAGCCAGCATTCAGTCTGCCAGCACAATGTTTGTCATTAAGCTTTGTCTGTGCATTGCACTGGTACTTTGCTAATTCAGTGTGACACAGAGTCATTTTCTTCTCTCAGTCAGTCCCCAAACTACAATGAGCTACTGCCTGAACTGTCTCCATTTGGACTCCTATGAAGCCATGCGGCCTGCAAAGCACTCTTACCTGTTTCAATACATTAAGCTGTCTGCCAACAACAGAGCATGAATAATAAGATTCAAAACATCTCTAATATGAGTGTAATGCTCCTCTGTGTCATTTCTCTTTATTTGATTGGATTACCTTGCACTTTTGTTCAGGTTAGAAAAAGGGTTAGATTTTCACTATTCCATATTTTCTGCCAGAAAAAAATGTATATATTATTCATTTGGAAACCCAGCCTAATCTAAACATTTTCTTTTTGATTAACTTTGGATGAGTAGGATAAAGGAAAGGCTGTGCCATCCACTGATGAGCAAACTAGAACATGATACTTATGACTAATTTTTACACATAGCTTCAATCTTTCACTTGAGACGTATAGGCAAAATATTAACTTTAACTGGACAGGAAACCACTTTTGGCTGCCTCAGATCATAGAGCATGTGCACAATAGCAGTTTGGGTAACATACATACAACAGGAGCTGATTAAACTTCAGGAAGAAAATTTTAATGTGAAGATTGTTATGGGAGGAATAAAGTTTCTATCGAGAAAGACCCAAGAAAAAAACCCCAACTAATTTGAATTAGCTACGCATTGGGCAGAGTGGATTAATCCACTGTAAGATTTAATTATTTTTAATATTAACAGTTTAAGTAAGTGGACTTCTGAATTTCCACATGCAGATACAGGGCCCAGAGAAGCAGTAACCAACATGATCTATTTTCATAGTAGCAGCCGTGTTAGTCTGTATTCGCAAAAAGAAAAGGAGTACTTGTGGCACCTTAGAGACTAACAAATTTATTAGAGCATAAGCTTTCGTGAGCTACAGCTCACTTCATTGGATGCATTTGGTGGAAAAAACAGAGGGGAGATTGATATACACACACAGAGAATATGAAACAATGGGTTTATCATACACACTGTAAGGAGAGTGATCTCTTAAAATGAGCCATCACCAGCAGCAGGGGGGGGAAAGGAGGAAAACCTTTCATGGTGACAAGCAAGGTAGGCTATCTCCAGCAGTTAACAAGAATATCTGAGGAACAGTGGGGGGTGGGGTAGGGGAGAAATAACATGGGGAAATAGTTTTACTTTGTGTAATGACTCATCCATTCCCAGTCTCTATTCAAGCCTAAGTTAATTGTATCCAGTTTGCAAATTAATTCCAATTCAGCAGTCTCTTGTTAGAGTCTGTTTTTGAAGCTTTTTTGTTGAAGGATAGCCACTCTTAGGTCTGTAATCGAGTGACCAGAGAGATTGAAGTGTTCTCCAACTGGTTTTTGAATGTTATAATTCTTGATGTCTGATTTGTGTCCATTCATTCGTGGCTGGACTTTACAAAAACTAGACAAGCCATTTACAACACACACTTTGCTTCTCTACAAAAGAAAAAGGACACTAAGCTATCTAAACTACTCCATGTCACAAGGGGCCACAACAGTGGTTCCCGTAACCCACCCAGCAATATTGTTAATCTATCCAACTATACTCATAGCCCAGCAGAAGAATCTGTCCTATCTCGGGGCCTCTCCTTTTGCCCCTCCACCCCCACGAACATGATACAGTTCTGTGGTGACCTAGAATCCTATTTTCGACGTCTCCGACTAAAGAATATTTCCAACACACCTCTGACCAACATATTAACCCACAGAGACCTTCCTACCAACACTACAAAAAGAAGGATTCTGGGTGGACTCCTCCTGAAAGTTGAAACAGCAGCCTGGACTTCTACATAGAGTACTTCCGCTGACGAGCACGAGCTGAAATTGTGGAAAAGCAGCATCGCTTGCCCCATAACCTCAGCCATGCAGAACACAATGCCATCCACAGCCTCAGAAACAACTCTGACATCATAATCAAAAAGGCTGACAAAGGAGGTGCTGTCGTCATCATGAATAGGTCGGAGTATGAACAAGAGGCTACTAGGCAGCTCTCCATCACCACTTTCTACAAACCATTACCCTCTGATCCCACTGAGAGTTACCAAAAGAAACTACAGCATTTGCTCAAGAAACTCCCTGAAAAAGCACAAGAACAAATCCGCACAGACACACCCCTAGAACCCTGACCTGGGGTATTCTATCTGCTACCCAAGATCCATAAACCTGGAAATCCTGGATGCCCCATCATCTCAGGCATTGGCACCCTGACAGCAGGATTGTCTGACCATGTAGACTCCCTCCTCAGGCCCTACGTTACCAGCACTCCCAGCTATCTTCGAGACACCACTGACTTCCTGAGGAAACTACAATCCATTGGTGATCTTCCTAAAAACACCATCGTAGCCACTATGGATGTAGAAGCCCTCTACACCAACATTCCACACAAAGATGGGCTACAAGCCGTCAGGAACAGTATCCCCGATAATGTCACGGCTAACCTGGTGGCTGAAGTTTGTGGCTTTGTCCTGACCCATAAGTATTTCACATTTGGTGACAATGTATACCTTCAAGTCAGCGGCACCGTGATGGGTACCCGCATGGCCCCACACTATGCCAACATTTTTATGGCTGACTTAGAACAACGCTTCATCAGCTCTCATCTCCTAATGCCCCTACTCTATTTGCCCTACATTGATGACCTCTTCATCATCTGGACCCATGGAAAAGAAGCCCTTGAGGAATTCCACCAGGATTTCAACAATTTCCATTCCACCATCAACCTCAGCCTGGACCAGTCCACACAAGAGATCCACTTCCTGGACACTACGGTGCTAATAAGCGATGGTCACATAAACACCACCCTATATCGGAAACCTACTGACCGCTATTCCTACCTACATGCCTCTAGCTTTCATCCAG